>NC_064838.1:76383936-76693133 GCF_024166365.1 Elephas maximus indicus | reverse complement strand
GCAGACAACAGATACATGAGAAAATGCTCTCGATCATTAGCCATTAGAGAAATGCAAATTAAAACTACGATGAGATTCCATCTCACACCAGCAAGGCTGGCATTAATCCAAAAAACACAAAATAATAAATGTTGGAGAGGCTGCGGAGAGATTGGAACTCTTATACACTGCTGGTGGGAATGTAAAATGGTACAACCACTTTGGAAATCTATCTGTCGTTATCATAAACAGTTGGAAATAGAACTACCATACAACCCAGAATCCCACTCCTTGGAATATACCCTAGAGATACAAGAGCCTTCACACAAACAGATATATGCACACCCATGTTTATTGCAGCTCTGTTTACAATAGCAAAAAGTTGGAAGCAACCAAGGTGTCCATCAACGGATGAATGGGTAAATAAATTGTGGTATATTCACACAATGGAATACTACACATCGATAAAGAACAGTGACGAATCTGTGAAACATTTCATAACATGGAGGAACCTGGAAGGCATTATGCTGAGCGAAATTAGTCAGAGGCAAAAGGACAAATATTGTATAAGACCACTATTATAAGATCTTGAGAAATAGTAAGCCTGAGAAGAACACATACTTTCGTGGTTACGAGGAGGGGAGGGAGGCAGGGAGGGTGGGAGAGGGTTTTTTATTGATTAATCAGTAGATAAGAACTGCTTTAGGTGAAGGGAAAGACAACACTCAATACATGGAAGGTCAGCTCAATTGGACTGGACCAAAAGCAAAGAAGTTTCCGGGATAAAATGAATGCTTTAAAGGTCAGAGGAGCAAGGGGGGGTTCTGGGGAACATGGTTTGCGGGGACTTCTAAGTCAATTGGCAAAATAATTCTACTATGAAATCATTCTGCATCCCACTTTGAAATGTGGCGTCTGGGGTCTTAAATGCTAACAAGCGGCCATCTCAGATGCATCAATCGGTCTCAACCCACCTGGAGCAAAGGAAAATGAAGAACACCAAGGTCACATGACAACTAAGAGCCCAAGAGACAGAAAGGGCCACATGAACCAGAGACCTACATCATCCTGAGACCAGAAGAACTAGTTGGTGCCCGGCCACAATCGATGACTGCCCTGACAGGAGCACAGCAGAGGACCCCTGAGGGAGCAGGAGATCAGTGGGATGCAGACCCCAAATTCTCATAAAAAGACCAAACTTAATGGTCTGACTGAGACTAGAGGAATCCCGGCGGCCATGCTCCCCAGACCTTCTGTTGGCCCAGGACAGGAACCATTCCCAAAGACATGAAAGGGACTGGTCAGCGGGTGGGAGAGAGATGCTGATGAAGAGTGAGCTAATTAAATCAGGTGGACACTCGAGAGTGTGTTGGCAGCTCTTGTCTGGAGGGGGGATGGGAGGATAGAGAGAGAGGGAAGATGGCAAAATTGTCATGAAAGGAGAGACTGAAAGGGCTGACTCAGGAGGGGGAGAGCAAGTGGGAGTAGGGAGTGAGATGTATGTAAACTTATATGTGACAGACTGATTGGATTTGTAAACATTCACTTGAAGCTTAATAAAAGTTAATAAAAAAAATAATAAATAACCAGTCATCCATTTGTGAGGTAACTCAGGATTAAACAGAAGAACAGATTATTTTTCTGAATTCACTTGTAATCTCTTTGCATTTATAAGGTGATTTTTTTTCTCCACAACATTTTTTTTCCAGATGTTTTTTGTAGCTCTGCTTTTTGTATACCTACAGCTCTTTTTTTTTTTTTTTAAGTTTATTTCTCTTGGAGGTTTAGAGTAAGTGCAACTTCAGTTTTTAAACTTCATTCCTGGTTCAACATTTTTTTAAAGCAATTAAAACATTTTTAAACAACATTGCTGTCTTCTGCCTTTTACATTAAGTTGAATGTGTTGTTCTGTAAGCAAATTTATTGGGATACATGTGCTTGAAAGCATTTTAATAGTTTCTTTTTTTGATTTGGGGGTTATTATTTAAGAGTCAGTGCTTCTTTTTGTAAGAAACATTTATCCAAAGTTTAGCAATTCTTCAGTTTCTGTTCTTCTGTGAAATTAAATATTTAAACAAATTGTTAACAATAGCTATTCCTTGATAGTTAGACTATGTTGAATTTAATTTTTCAATTTATGCTCTTCTCTAATATGCAAATGTTTTATCATACACTTGTATTTATATTCAGAAAATGGAAATATTTTATAAATATATTTTATGTTATTAATGAATATATGTTAAATTAATTTGAAAGTGTCTTTATAAATATGACTGCCTATTTCTCTTTTAAATACAGTCTACAATATTTAAGAATTGTTACTACATGGATCTGGAACCCAACTAAGATCCTTATAGGAAACTAAGACCAGGAGTTCACAATGATAATTATTTATCCTAAGTAAAAGTGCATCAAGAATCAATAACGTTAACATTGTCAAGTTCCTTTTAGTTGAAAAATTGATATGGTCTTCTTATACTGTTCTGATTTCCTAAATAAATGTGAATATTTTGACTGAGTCAATATCACTGAAAGTCTTGCAACGTAAGACGATAGATGGATAAGGACTGAGAAAATCATAAAGCATGATGCAATTTTCAATGTTTTTGTCATGTTACTCTGGGCATGAAGAGATGATGTGATAGTCAACATAAATTTATTGCAATATACTTTTTTTTCCTAGTTACCTAAACTTTAAAAAAAGGTAGATTTTTAGAAAACTCTTTTGAATTACATCTTACCAATCAAATATGTTTGCCCAGATGGAAACACCACTTTTCTGATATAAAAAAAGGTCCCTCCAGCACAGCATAAAACAAGTCATGCAGCCTGCTTTGCTCAACCATTTTTCTCCCTTAACTTTTTACAGACTCTACGCACACAAGCTGCAGGATTCCATTACAGAATTTATTCTCTTCATATTATCTTAAACAGAAGAAGCTATTGGAGGAAGTACAGCTAGAATGCTCCTTAGAAGCCAGGATGGTGAGACTTTGTCTCCCTTACTTTGGACACGTGATCAGAAGGGACAAATTCCTGGGCAAGGACATCATGCTTGGTAAAGTAGAGGGTCAACAAAAGGAGGAAGACACTCGGCAAGATGAACTGACACAACAGCCACTACAACGGACTCAGTCCTACCTGCTGTGTTGACCACGGCACAGGAGGGAGCAGCCTGTGTCCTGTCCTACTCGGGGTACCTAGGAGTCAAACCTGACTGAGGACGGCACAGGAGGGAGCAGCCTGTGTTCTGTCCTACTCGGGGTCCCTAGGAGTCAAACCTGACTGAGGATGGCACAGGAGGGAGCAGCCTGTGTTCTGTCCTACTCGGGGTCCCTAGGAGTCAAACCTGACTGAGGATGGCACAGGAGGGAGCAGCCTGTGTTCTGTTCTACTCGGGGTCCCTATGAGTCAAACCTGACTCGACAGCATCTAACAACATGCTTCCTTTCCAAGTAACCGCCTGGTAAAATCACGGTATTAGCACACAGCAGATCTAATTTTCCCTTCCTCTCTGTCATTTAACAGTTGATTCCACAGGAGTTCAGGCTCTGTGGATGAAATGCAGGAGTTGCATTGGATGATCTCGGAACAGCTACCCAGGTACTGCTAGTGTGTGATTCCTGGAGCTGTTAGTTTGTGGAGAACACCATATTTAGGTACCTGTCATCCTTCTCCATGCTTTCCCTGGTTCTCCTAGAAAAACTGAGGCTCAGGAAAAATATAGTATTTTGAAATTCATTATTGTCTCTGTACCTCAGTTTTTGTCTCTGTAAAATTGAGATAATTGTAATATCTCCTTCTAGGGTTATTGATTGAATTAAATGAGCTAATAAATGTGAAGTTCTTTGAACAATGCCTGGAAGATATTATACATTCAGTAATTGTTAGTCACTTTCTACCATTCCTAAATTTAAAATTACATCATCTTCATCATCATCAAAACAATAATGAAAACAACCCTTTTGTGTGTGCCAAATTAAACTCCATAAAAGCAAGCTGTTCTTGCCTTATCCCATGAACAATATTCTTTATTTTATGCCTGTTTCTTCCAGAGAGAAATATAGTAGTATTTACATAGTATTCAGTATTGAGACATCAAACACAGTCCCAAGATGTAGGAACTGGTTTATCTCCCACTGCCCTTCAAGCGAACTGTCTTCTCCAAGCCGACTGGCTGGTTCACCATTTCCCAGCTATATGCTATGCACTCATCACTCTGCGCTCCAGTTGATTTCCCCACACTGGAATGTCCTCCTTCTTGCTTTGCCCAACCAGAATCCTCCCAATGCTTTCAAGGCTGTGTCACACATCCTAATCCTCAGGAAGACTCTTCTGTCTACTCCAGTTCTTAGTACTTCTCACTTTCCCTAAAATAGTTTCAGTTCCTGGCATCCAGTGGACATTAAATTGTGAGTTGTCTGGTTTTGAAGAATTTTCACTTCTTAAATGCTCTGCCTCAAAGCCCAAGAAAAAATATAAACACACTAGGTCAGGAACTGTTACTTGTATTACTTCTGCCTTCAAAACATTGGAAATAGCAGAGACTATGGAGGTATACCCTAGTTCAGAACACAGCTTTTACATTTAAATGTAAGCTCGTTCACCTCCTTGAACCTTGTCTTTTCTTCTTCCATAAAATCAGGGATTACTGTGAAAATCAAATATGAACCTCAATGTTCAAAAAAAAAAAAGTAAGAGAAAAAAAGTACTAGTTCCTCCTGCTTCACCATTGGTGCCTCCATAATGTTATGAACATGGGAGGTACTCAAGGTATTCGAGTGGTAGTAGATCCTAGTCATTAAGAAGATGGATTCTGGAGCTATGTATCCTGAGGTAGGATTCTGGCTCCAAAATTCACTTGTAGCATGATCTTGTGTAAAATGTATAACCTCAATTCCCTCATCTACAAAATGGGTGCTACTACAAATAACTCTGAGTTTTTTTTTAATAAGGATTTGATGTTTATTTAGGTAATGAACTTGGGACAGAGCCTGGTCTATATTAAGATTAAGCATTTAATAATTACTTATCATCGCTATTATACATCTGGAAACCCTGGTTGCACAGTGGTTAAGCACTACAGCTGCTAACCAAAAGGTCAGCAGTTCAAATCCACCAGGTGCTCCTTGGAAACTCTATGGCACAGTTCTACTCTGTCCTATAGGGTTAGGGTTGCTATGATTCAGAATCGACTCAACAGCAACAGTTTTTTTTTTTTTTTTTGGTTTATTATATACCTTTGTCCTACTGATGGATGTAAATACAAATTCTGAGTGGCATGATAGGTCATTTTGCTATTATTGTTACAAATATTAAATTACTTATTAAAGTACATAATGTTTTCCATATGGATAAATAAACATAGGTACATAAGACATGGCACAGTTTGTTTCCTGTGAACAGTCCATCCTTTTTTACCTGAAGGCTGGGGTTTCTCACTCCTGGGGAGCTTCCCCGCATTAAACAAAGTTGTTTCCTGGCCAGGAATAAGCCGATTCCAACATGTGTCATACTATATCTTGACTCCCTTTACTGGTTTGCAAAAGATTCAGATAATTGAACTAAATTATCTTAGACCATCTTGAACCAAAGCTTTAAAAATAACCTCAGATCCATTTGTCTTGTCCCTTTAGCCCATTACCATTTTAGTGTGGCCACTTCAAGTCAATGATAAGTCTCGAGTAGCTTTTATGTGTTAGGCATCGTGCTAGGTGATAGGAGCACAAAGTTGCATGGGAACCAGTTTCTGCCCCAGAATATCTGTTTATTTATTCAACATGTATTGAACACCTTCTCTTTACCAGGCATTGACTTAGATTCTTGAAGCACCAAGCCAAAAAAAAACCCATTGCCTTCCAGGTGATTCTGACTCAGGGAGACCTAGAACTGCCGCATAGAGTTTCCAAGGAGTGCCTGAGGGATTCAAACTGCCGACCTTTTGGTGAGCAGCTGTAGCTCTTAACCACTACATCACCAAGGTTTCCACAATAAATATAAGTTCGTTAAACTATTGATTAGATTAAATAAATATACAAAAACTTCCCTTTTGTACCTGTCATCTTTCTTTATATTAGATCCACAACAACTTTACCAGAAGATAAAGTGTTTACACTTTTTTACACAATTATCGTCCCCATGCTCAACCCTCTTATCTATACCCTTAGAAACACAGAGATGAAAAATGCCATAAGTAAAGTGTGTTGTAATCAAATGTTTGTGGAAGGGAAGCAAATGATTTGAAGGGCACTCTGAGATGCAAATAAATATCATCTCATGACAACTCCAGACCATGTAAAAGCCAAGCCTTGAACTACAGCTCGTCATCGGTGGAGTTCTTCTTTCAGTTCCTTTCCTGACGTGCTTTCCTTCTTTTAATTCTTCACTAGATTGTAAGCTCCATGAAGGTAGGGGTCATGTCATGTTTATTTCGCTGCTCTTTTCCTAGTAACAAGCAAACTTTCTACCATATACAAGAAACTCAATAAATATTTATTGGATTAATATATAAATATCTTATGGAATATCTCTTGTTCTCATACACTGTTGGAATCATCTCCATGTATTAGTAATCCATTTGAACATTAAACATTACCATATTGCTGATATTTATTCCTCTTCACTTATTTTTCTGTTTCTATGTATATGTTGGCTTCTTATGGCTACGATAGTGGGCAAGAGAGGCTTCTATGTGGGTCCAATCAGCCAATGGCTAAATCAGCCAGCCCAGACACTGAAGAATCAGGAAACATAGTATTGGGTCAACGCTTTTGGAGTGATTTAGGTTTATTTACACATTCTTTTCCCAATATTACAACAGAATCTTCATATATGATAAGCTTGTTATTCATAAGGTCTCTTCTTACAAGAAAAATAGCCAATTTATGTATTAAAAAGGGTCACACACCCTCCAAATTAAAAAGGTCTAACTAGAAGTCTCTCTTTTTTTTTGGTCTAATAGTTCTTCTGGTGATGTTGAAAAAGCCAGGATGGCAAAATACACTGACAGAATATACCTCTTTATATAGTTAAAAATCTATTTTAAAGCCTTCTATCTCTAAACTATTTATCATGTTTCCATAACATTAATCTCTACAAAATTTTATAAGAAATAAAGATAATACAAAATATCGAATAGTCACAATAAAAGGAATTCAAACCTCACAAATCATAAGCCAGTGAATCCCTGTCGTACAGGGTATCTCTATATAACCCTATATGAACTAGATATATGTACACACTTTATGAATATGTCTCCTTGTTAGTTTGGATGCTATTTTCAATGTAGATATGTTATAGTAAAGACACATCATATATACTTAAGATGTGAATTGAATGTGGTTTAAGTTACCTAAGGTCACAAATATTCCTCAATTTGTCTGTCAGTTTGTGACACTGTGGGGGCTTGAGTGTTGCTGTGATGCTGGAAGCTATGCCACCAGTATTCAAATTCCAGCAGGTCACCCACGGTCAACAGTTTTCAGCTGAGATTACAGGCTAAGACAGGCTAGGAAGAAGGATCTGGTGATTTACTTCTAAAAAATTAGCCAGTGAAAACCTTATGAACTTGAGGGGAATGTTGTCTGATATAGTGCTTGAAGATGAGCCCCTCAAGTTGAAAGGCACTCAAAAAACAGAATGCAGAAATTATTGAACAATGTTATTAGTATCACATGCAAGTACAATTTTGCTGACCATCATTTAAAAGCAGTTGCAGCAGTACATCAACAGGGAACTGCCAGAAATTAAAGGCGGATTCAGAAAAGGACTCAGAATGAGGGATATCATTGCTGATGTCCAATGGATCCTGGCTGAAAGCAGAGAATACAAGAAAGATATTTACCTATGTTTTATTGACTACGCAAAGGCATTTGACTGCATGGATCATAACAAATTATGGATAACATTTCAAAGAATGGGAATTTCTGAACACTTAATTGGGCTCATGAGGAAACTACACAGACCAAAAGGCAGCCCTTAGAAGATAACAAAGGGCTACAGCATGGTTTAAAGTCGGGAAGGGTGTGTGTCGGGGATGTATCCTTTCACCATACCTATTCAACCTGTATGCCGAGCAAATAATCCAAGAAGCTGGAGTATATGAAGAAGAACATGACACCAGGTTTGGAGGAAGACTCATTAACAAGCTGTGTTATGCAGATGACACAACCTTGCTTGGTGAAAGTGAAGAGGACTTGAAGCATTTACTGATGAAGATGAAGGACTACAGCCTTCAGTATGGTTTCCACCTCAACATAAAGAAAAAAAAATATCCTAACACCAACAAGCAACATTATGACGTACAGAGAAAAGATTGAAGTTGTCGAGGATTTTATTTTTCTTGGATTATTTACAATCAACTCCCATGGAAGCAGCAGTCAAGAAATCAAATGACACATTACATCAGGGAAATCTGCTGCAAAAGACCTCTTTAAAGAGTTAAAAAGCAAAGATGTCACTTTAAAGGCTAAGGTGCTCCTGATCCAAGCCTTGGTGTTTTCAGTCGCCTCATATGCATTCCAAGGCTAGACAATGAATAAGGAAGACCAAAGAAGAATCTATGCCTTTGAATTATGGTGTTAGGGAAGAATATTTAATACACCATGGACTGCCAAAAGAATGAACAAATCTGTCTTGGAAGAAGTGCAGCCAGAATGCTCCTTAGAAGCAAGAATGGTGAGACTTCGTCTCACGTACTTTGGACCTTTTGTCAGAAGCGATAGATCCCTGGAGAAGGACATCATGCTTGGTAAAATAGAGGGTGAATGAAAAAGAGGAAGACCCTCAAAGAGATGGATTGACACAGTGGTTGCAACAATGGGCTCAAGAGTAACAAAGATCATGAGGATCGTGCAGGACCAGGCAGTGTTTCCTCCTGTTGTACACAGGGCTGCTAGGAGTCGGAAGTGACTCGAAGACAACTAATAGTAACAATAACAAGGTCACAAAACTATTGAATGACAAAGATGGGATTCAACTATCCAGACTGCAAGATACTTAGTCTATTAGAGGTGTCTGACAGCTGAAACTCTCAGAGGAAAGAGTAAAAAACATCTCATATCTTGTATGTACTACAGCATTGGGTGGGATATTGGGCAGGGCATAATTCCCTATACCAATTAAATCATTTCCCCTTTATGTCTTTTGCCCACTGTTTTTTCCCAATACGCATACTTATTTCTCACAAGTTCAATATGCCTAGAAAGTGACTCCATTGTCCTGCTTGATATGTCATGGATGCTGCTACTTTGACTATTTTGACATTCAATATATAAGACCAATAAGGAAAACACACTGGCTTTGCCACCAAAAGAAAGAAAACAAGCCCGTCAAAATGCATGATATTTTTAAGTAAAATATTTTTACATAATTTATAGTAATTTTGTTGTTTTGTTACTGAGAATATACACAGTAGAACATACACCAATTCAACAATTTCTACACGTACAGTTCAGTGACACTGATTGCCTTCTTCAAGTTGTGCAACCATTCTCACTCTCCTTTTCTGAGTAGTTGTTCCTTCATTAACATAAACTCACTGCCCCCTAAGTTTCCTAGCTAATATTTCACGTTGATGTCGTCAATTTCATCCCATATAGATAGATCTTAGAAGAGCACAATGCTCGACAATTAAATTAAAAATTTTAAGTGAAATATTTTATACTTATTATCTAAATTCATATTGAAAAAAATAGTAAAATAATATTTGACGAGATATAGAGACTACATTTGGTAATGGGGACCTATGAGCTATACTTCCTCATATAGAAATATAAGATGGGCATTTTGTCTGTTTTTTGTTGTTTTTCTTTACTTGACTATTTAACTGCCTCTCTAGTTTTCAGTTTGATGTTAAAATTTTTCATCCTCCAAGTTTCAGTTTACTCATCCGTAAAATAAAGCAGATAATTAGGTCATTATTTCAAAACTAGAGTTTACGTGGCTTTTCTTTAAAAGGAAATGATTCTCACAAACCTTTTGCTGACTGAAATAAGTTATAATGCTACAAGATTACTTAAACGTGTGAATATAAGGACTTTTATTTCTTATAATATGAGAAAATATTTTTAAAGTATAAAGTAAATGAAATAAAAATGTTAAAATCTTTAAATACTGTTTTACCAAAGTTAATAACAAAAATAATAAAACAATTTTAAAAGATTCTTTTCAAAGCACAGTACTTATTTTTTCACTACAGTTATTTTACAGAAACACTTCCAATTTTTCTACAACTTATTTTTTCTTACATAAATGATATTTTATTGTTTAGACCCCACATAAAGTTTTTTTTCTTCTTATTTAGCATTTTCCATGAATATTGGAAAAGCATAGGCTGAGTGGAAAAAATGGCTCTTAATTTCTGATGCTCCTCTTTTGATGTGAAATGCAGAAAAAATAATAGGCCATATATCCGCAACCAAACCCTGTGCCCTTGAGTTGATTCTGACTCATTGTGATCCTACAGAACAAAGTAGAACTGCCACATAGAGTTTCCAACGCTGTGATATTTGTAGAAGTGGACGGCCACTTTTTTTGTCCCATGGAGTGTCTGGTGGGTTTGAACCACTGACAGTTTGGATAGCAGACAAGTACTTAACCACTATGCCAACAGTCCATACAGCCCTTCAAATGTGGGATGATAGATACCAATGGAGCTTATGTAAATTTGGAGATTCTTCATGGAACCAAAGCACTCAGGAGATAGAAATGTGGACTCTGATTATGGACAAAACCCAAAGAAAAAAGTACCAAATAAAAGTACAACAGTTGAACAAGGAAATAATGACTCAAAGTAGCAGGGAATAATGTAAATAAGAAACACAGATCAATAAAGAAAGACCAAGGTCTTTTAAAGTAAATTATAATATTAATGAACTGATATCAGTGCCTATGCTTATGGTTCTTACGGTCAGTTGTTGCTTTAACAAACTTAAGATGGAGCAAACTCACTTGGATAGGGTGTGGAATGAGGAGTAGATGTGCCTTCCAGATCATTTGCCTTCCAACCAAAAATGGATTCTGGCACCAACTTTCCTCATCGCAGTCTTCATCGCCATGTTTCTCAAAGTGTAGATCAGAGGGTTGAACATGGGGGCAATGATGGTGTAGAAAAGAGCAAACACTTTATCTTCTGGAAAAGTTATAGCTGGTCTAATGTAAATGTATAGGATAGGCGCAAAGAAAAGAACCACAACTGTTATGTGGGAACTGCAAGTAGAAAGAGCTTTGTTGCGGCTTTTGGCAGGGTAGACCCTGATGGTGTGTAATATCAAGAAGTAAGACAGCATCAAGACAACAAAATTCACCAAACTAATTATGCCTGAATTGGCAACAACCAGGATCCCGAAGATGTACGTGTCTGTGCAGGCCAGTTTTAGCAAAGGATTGACATCGCAGAAGTAGTGATCTATCTCATTGGGGCCACAGAAAGGTAAGTTGATAGTGAGGAGACACTGCACAAAGGCATGCAGAAATGCCCCAGTACAGCAAGCAAAGACCAATACATAACACTTCCTTCTGCTCATGATGACAGTGTAGTGCAGGGGCTTGCAGATAGCCAAGTAGCGGTCATAGGCCATCACTGTGAGGATGAAAATTCCTATCCCCGAACAGAAGTGCATAGCAAAAAGCTGTGCCATGCAGCTAGCGTAAGAAATCGTGTTTGTTTCTTCCAGTAAATCAGTGAGAAGCTTGGGCGTCACTGTTTAGGTATAACACAGGTCTGCGAGAGCAAGGTATTTAAGAAAGAAATACATGGGTTGGTCTATTAGCTGACTGTATGTAATGAAAATGATTATGAGCAAGTTTCCCATCCAAATAGCTATGTAACAAAGTAAGAATAATAGAAAGCAGAAAGTTTTAATTGTCTTGTTCTGGGAAAGTCCCAAAAGAATAAATTCTGTGACATTATTGATATTTTCCATGGTCTGATGCAGTTAATTCTCAGAAGGTATAACTGGGAAAAAAAGCTACAAGTTAGCATCAGAAAAATTAATTAAGCATGTGTGAATCAGAGTGAGCATTGCAGAAACAAATTTAGTTAATTGATCAGCTATCCTATAACATACACACATTTACCATTCTGATCAGGCTATTTTTGAGAGTGAGAAGGAGAGATAATAATAGTTATAACAGCTCAAGTTACAAGTTAAGAAGTACAGTCACCTTATGGATGGGATGCTAAAGTGAGCTTACAGAAGATGCATTTCTTGTCCTGGAGTAGCTCATCCTGTTCATAGGTTGAAAGAGGACCAGAATGAAGTGTTCAAGTGTAGGTTCAAATCCCGTCTTTATTTAAAATTTTAATATTCCATTTATTGTGCACTTTTGCATTATTGAAAAAAATATTTCAATGAAATATTATTTATCTTGCTTATCAAGTTGTTTATATCCAAGGTATGTACCTCATTGATTCGTGCTAACCTGTGTTAAGAGCTAAATATATGTTAACAACCTTATGAAGAGCAATAAAAATGTTACAATGGCATTGGAAGCCTAAGAGGCCGTGATAGTTCTTCTAGTCTTGGAATTATTGTAGGAATTTTTAGGTTAGTGCCAGCTACTACCCATGGTTTCTCGCCCAAAAAGTCAAAGCAGAGATGTATTTTTCTCAACATCTTCTATGCTCTCTCCTGTTACTAGTACCAATTATTTATTGAAATAAGCCTTTCTTTTTCTCTTACAATTAACCTATTCTCTCCCCCACTCATTAAGTTTATTCCACATTGGTGCCCAGGAGACTCTGACATTAAGTTGTCTAAACCCATAACATTTCATGCTCTTAACTACCCACTGTAAGCTTCTCCTGCAAAGAGTAACGAAGGAGAAAGGGAGTAATGTATCTCCATTTTAGTGCATCCCTTAATTTCTTTGACTTGTGCTTCTTCTTCTCTATAGCTGTCTTTTCTCCTTTACGTAAAATGCAAGTTACTCACTTCATTAATCTATCAACTCCTTTGATTTCTCCTCTAATAAGAGCCAGATATGACGATGAATACTTTTATTATTTCCATCATGAAATTCTCAATATTATACTAAAAAAATTTTGCTTTATTTTAACATCTGACCAGGGATAGTACACGAATCATTCAATTCATTTTACTTGGAAAATGAGAAGTTATTTTTTAAATGTTTGCAAAAGCTTGAAGGAAGGGGGGCAAACATTTCGAAAGGATTAAAATCAGTATATTTACAGAGAAAAATGTAATTTATATTACCTAGATATACATACATGTATGTATAGATATGCAAACTTAACTATCTTCTGTTTGGATAAAATACTTACTTCATATACGTTGGTCACATTTTCACTTAGCAGGTCAATAGCTCATGAATAAATTTGTTTAGCTCTGAGTCAAAGGCAGTATTCAGAGCTTACAGTGCAGTCAGAATAAATGCTTACCATCTATGCTATCCTTGCTAAAGATTAATAAATTTCAGCATCCAATCAGTGTTTGTTGGTCCTGGGTGTAGTCCTTCACTACATTCCCTGAAGAGGGGAATAGTCTCTCCCGATGTCTGTGACTAATAGGAAAAAAAAGTCGTCATCAACATTTACATTGAAAATGCTTTTTATCTTTATTTTTTTGTATCCAAAAGTTGTATCCACTGTGGTCTCAGGGGTGGAAATTACAAATAAGTTTGGTAATTAATTTCCCTATGGAATTTAAAGTGCATTAACTGAGATATAATTATCCCATTGCACACTCTCACTATTTTTATTGACTTTTATCTATCAGATCCCTTTGTCCTAACAGGTCAAGTGTGGTTCAGTAGGCTCTAACTTCTACATACTTCCTGATTGTACTTCTGGAGATGTCCTGTGGGTGCCTGCTGCATCCCAAGCTGCTGTCAGACCAGCCCAAGGACATCAGCAAGAGTTTCTTGCTGAGATCTACCAAAAAAATGTTGGCCAAATGTGCCGCTGAAAATGGTTTCATGACTCTCAAGTTCCAAACACACAGGTATGTCAGGGTTAATAATTCTTTATACCTTGTATATTCTGATCACAATCCAATGGCCCATATTCATTCAATATTGATAGGCCATAAAGCAAGTGCTTTATGTTGTAACAAATTCTGAGGAACCAGTTGGTGGTAAGGTCTGAGCAGAGACAAAATGGAAAATGCCAAAGAAATCTTAGGGCAGGGAAATTGGACCCAGGATTTGAATTTTGGTTTACCCCACAATAAGTTGTTTGAAAAGTGGGTGGAATACTTCCTGTATTTTTTTCAAGTCCAAATGGCTACTCCAGGCCCTGCTATGACAACCAGTTCCATGTAGGTGCAAAATTACAGCCCTCCTACTTGTTCATCCCTGACCAAGAAACTCTTGCTGATGTCCTTGGGCTGGTCTGACAGCAGTCTGGGATGCTGCAGGCACCCACAGGACATCTCCAGAAGTACAATCAGGAAGTATGTAGAAGTTAAAGCCTGCTAAGCCACACTTGACCTGTAAGGACAATGGGATCTGATAGATAAATGTGTTCCCCCTTTGTCCTCAGGCAGACATTCTGAGATGAGTTTCATAATGTCCCCGGCAGGTCTTTCAGAAGAGATGTCAGTCATCAAAAGAATGGCCAACAATATGATTCATCTTCATATTGGCTCTCTTTTTTTCCCTGCTTTATTCCTCCTGTCCCACATTCCCGCCACCTGGGATCATTTCCCAAAGAAACCACTTGTATGTAAGCATTGCCTCAGGCTCTGACTGTAGGGAAACCAAGGCTACTACAAAAGGAATTCCTGTTTAATTCAGCCCAGTGCTTCGGCCCTCACAAATTTTATTTAGGATTGACGGGTTGATTGTCTTTTTCTCCCAGAAGTTTTCTGTGCTTTGTATTAAGTGGCAGCAAAGCAACTCCCCATAGCAACTGGAGTCGGAATCAACTCTGACAATGAGTTTGCTTTTCTTAATCAATTCCTCGTCTTACCCGTCTTGGAGGTTCTGGCTGAGGTCACGTGAATCCCTCATTGTCTGTCATTTTATATGCCCTCTCTTTTAAAATTTTTTTTTTTTTTTTGGCTAGGCACACTTTGCTTTTATACTAATAGTATACTCTTTTTAGAAAAAAATTGTTTCTTCCCATGGATTCTGTATACCTGCAGTGAAATTAAAAAAATACATAGTTTATTTAAATTTTCTTTTAGTATAAAATACCTGTCAGTAAAAATAATACACACTGCAGACATTTTAGAAAATTCAGGTATTTATAGAGGAAAACTTGTTACCTAAGATATTCCAAACTAAAGGTAACATTTTTGACAATTTATATTTTTGGGGAATTTTTTTCTTAAACTTGGATTTTAATTTTAATACAGTTTTTAATACACAAAGATTTATATGTACATACTTGTTATTCATCGGCACCAGTTGAGTTCAACTCATGGCAACCTTATGTATAACAAGTGAAATGATCCCTTCATGATCTTTAGTATGTTTGAGCCCAATGTTGTGGCTATGTGTCAGTCCATTTATTGAGGGCTTTCGATCTTTTTCACTGACACTGTATCAAACTTGATGTTCTTTTTTAGTGATTTGTCTTTCTTGATAAAATGCCCAACGTAATAAATGAAGTTTTTTCATCTTCACTTGTAAGGAGTATTCTAATTGTATTTCTTCTAAGACTGATTTGTTTGCAGTCCATGGTATATTAAACAGTCTTTGCCAACACAGTTCAACCTTAGCAACATATCATCTGTCTTCCTTTTTCATTGCCAAGCTTTCTCATGTATATGAGGCACTTGAAAATACTGGATTTGGGTCAGGTACACCTTGGTCATCAAAGTAACGTATTTGTTTTTTAATACTTTAAAAAAGGCCCTGGAGGCACAGTGGTTAAGAGCTCGGCTGCTAACCAAAGATCAGCAGTTCAAAGCCACCAGCAGCTCTTCAGAAACTATGGGGCACTTCTGCTTTGTCCTATAGGGTTGATAGGAGTCAGAATCCACTGGATGGCAACAGGTTTGTTTTTGTGTGACTGATGTGCCCAAAGCAATACATCACTGGTTTTTTGAATGTTGCTTCCATGGAGCTCCTGGGTGGCACAATTGTTCAACATTTGACTACTGTTAAAAATAATCAAAACTCACCAAAATTTGAACATAAGGTTTATTCTGAGCAGTTATTCTGTATTCATATCAGGAGGCCATATGGATTCCAGAAAAAGCAAATGGCTCCAAGAAGCTAGGTACAATGGAGCTTATAAAGAGAACAGGAAGGAGAAATGCAGAAGACTAACCATTTTTTTTTAACCATTAGCTAATCTTAACATGATTGATTGAAGTCTACCTCCTCCCCTCTTTACTAGATCAACTGCTATCAGTTTATTTTTGGCCTGGCTGCTAATAGTTTTGTCTTCCATCTACCTGCAGGCAAGAGACTTTTTGAGATTTATATTAGGAGGTAATGGTTTGTTGACTATTCTAGCAGGTTAAGGCAAATTTACATTGCTGTAGAGAAGTTTCTGATAGGTTTTTATGGTTAATATTTGGTTTTGTGGATAAGAAAAAACTTAAAATCATAGTAAGACGTCTGTTATTACTTTTCCTCTTTAATACCACTAATGGAAAAGTTGACAGTTTGAACTCACCCAGGGAAACCTTGGAAGAAAGGCCTAGTGATCTGACCTTGAAAGAGCACAGACTAGTGTAATTCTATTCTGCAACACCTGGGGCCCCCAAGAGTAAGAAATGCCTCGATGGCAACAAGTTTGGTTTTTGGTTTTGGCTTCCATGTACATAGATTTTTCAGCAAGTGGAATGAAATTATTGACAAGTTCAAATTCTTCTTCATTTTTCATGATGTTTACCGATCCACTTGTGAGAATTTTTGTTTTCCTCACATTCATGAATATATATATAAAGTATGTATAATCCTGTTATCATCCTGGTACCTTTCCTTCAAACCTTTTTCTATATATTTATAAATGGTTGTGATGGTCACCTCGTAACAGCAGTGGGGTCTATACACTCAGACTTCTGTAAAATCCAAACGTAAATTTTTTTCATGAGGGTCTGCTTTCTAGGGCCATTTCTGAAACCAAATATCGTAACTTGGGTTTCCTAAGAATCAGACACTAAGCAAAATATTATTAGCTAAAAGTCAGGCACGAAGAAATGGAAATAAGACAGGAAAATGAGAAAGTGAATTTTCTAGCTGGTCACTGTTCAACATCAAAAGCAAATGTTTTTACCACCTACTGGATTTTCTTCCCAGAAAGCTGTATAAAATATTGTGTCTCAGGCGTTCCACTTGGAAGGAGAAAGAGAGAATATTCCACAGCTCCATGTCCATTCATTAGCATTGTCTCTACAGTCCTTAAATCCCTTCACAACTGAATTGCACATGCAGGGAACTGAACAGAGCACCTTACCTGTGTTAAAAGACGCAATGCAGTGACAGGTGAGGTGCTGGGATTTTTACGTGTTTTGCATTTTTATATATTGAGCTGGAACTCACCTAACCTAAAATTAACCATATTAAAACATACAAATCAGTGGTTGTCTTAGTTATCTGGTGCTGTTATAACAGAAATACCTCAAGTGGATGGCTTTAACAAAGAGAAGTTTATTTTCTCTCAGTAAAGTAGGCTAAAAGTCCAAATTCAGGATGTCAGTTCCAGAAGAAGACTTTCTCTCTCTCTCTACCTTCTTACAAAATCCCCCAGACTAGGAGTTTTCCTAGCAGGGAACCCAGGCCCAAAGGTTATGCTCTGCTTCCAGCTGTGATTCCTTGTTGGTACGAGGTTCCCCGCCTCCCCCCCCCCACCTCAGGACACAATCCAATCTTGTAGAATGAGTCCTTTGTCTCTAACACAACTGCTACCCATTCTCCCTTATTAGCATCAGAATGGAAGGATTTACAACATTTAGGAAAATCCCACAATACCAGGAGTCATGGCCCAGCCAAACTGATACACACATTTTGGGGGGACATAATTCAATCCGCAACAGTGGTATTTAATATATTCACATTGTTGGGCAACTATAAATTTATTTATAATATATTTGTATAATTTTTCCTTTCTTCTTTCCTCTTATTTTTATATTATTTCAAATAAGGCTTTTTTTTTTTTTTTTTGTAATGTCTTTTACTATCATGAAACACTGGTTGCATAGTGGTTAAGTGCTATGGCTGCTAACCAACAAGTCGGCAGTTCGAATCCACCAGGCACTCCTTGGAAACCATATGGGGCAGCTCTACTCTGTTCTATAGGGTCCCTATGAGTCGGAATCAACTCGATGGCAATGGGTTTGGGTTTTTTTGAATCTTTATGTTACAGATTTTTCAGATAGAATTATAACCTGAACTTAACTAACATTGAAATTAACGTCATCCAGATATGTCTGCCAAGGTTTTTGGGATATCGTATCTCCCGTTATGTGGGAGAGGATGAGAATAGCTAGGTAGAAGCATCTTGTCCAGTGAAAGCAGAAAGGTGTTGCTTCTTTTTTTTTCTTTAAGTGTTTTCAGTCATGCTTATGAAGGCTGAGTATGTAAAGGTGTTAAAGGTTCCACTAATTTACCTATTGACCTAAACTAGAAAATCCATCCTCCTATCCTCTTTTCTTAAATGCTGGGACAGGGAGTATAAAAATTACATCTCTCCTCTACTAGGTGGCTCCCTGTTTCTATAAATAGGGGCCCACTAGAATGAGATTAAAAATCTAGAGAAGGGGAGAAAAGAGACTTCATTATATTGTCAAAATAAAATGTCAAAGTATGGAGAACTTGAAGCAGATATCTGAGGAGAACACAGTAAAAATGAACACAAAATATATGATAAAATTTTCCAAACAGGAAGTGGTTTGAGCAAATACTAAAGATATTGAGCTTTGACCTTGTACTCTTGCATACGTTCACATACTCCTGTACACATTTTGTATAACATTCTACTTCAATTTTATGGCTCACTGTTGAGCTTTAAGTGAAATTCAAAATGCCTTTCATGCAATTTACTTTCCTTCCAAAATAATTGATAGTACCACATCTTCGTCGCGGTCTTCATCTCCATGTTTCTCAGCGTGAAGATCAGAGGGTCGAACGTGGGAACAATGATGGTGTAGAAAAGGGCGAGCACTTCATCTTCTGGAAAATTTACAGCTGGTGTAATGAGTATGAGGAGGACTGGCACAAAGAACAGGACTATAACTGTTATGTGAGAACTGCAAGTTGAAAGAGCTTTGGTACGACTTTTGGCAGGGTAAGCCCTCATGGTAAATAATATCAGAATATAAGACACCATCAAAATCACAAAGGTCACAGTCTTAGTTATCTAGTGCTGCCATAACAGAAATACCACAAGTGGATGGCTTTAACAAAGAGAAATTTATTTTCTCAAAGTCTAGTGGGTTACAAGTTCAAATTCAGGGCATCATCTCCAGGGGAAGGCTTTCTCTTTCTGTTGGTTCAGGAGGAAGGTCCTTGTCCTTAATCTTCCCCTGGTCAAGGAGCTTCTCAGGCACAGGGACCCCATGTCCAAAGGACACGCTCTGCTCCTGGTGCTGCTTTCTTGGTGGTATGAGGTCCCTCACTCTCTGATTGCTTCCCTTTCCTTTTGTTTCTTGAGAGATAAAAGGTGGTGCAGGCCCCACCCCAGGGAAACTCCCTTTACACTGGAGCAGGGCGGTGACCTGAGTAAGGGTGATGTTATAATCCCACCCTAATCCTCTTTAGCATAAAATTACAATCACAAAATGGAGGACAACCACACAATACTGGGAATCATGGTCTAACCAACCTAACACATATTTTGGGGGGGGGCACAATTCAATCCATGACAATCACCTAACAATTCAGACCCTAACTGACAATTTCCAATAAACCAATTTTGTGTTTATTGGTGGAAGCGGATTTCAGGAAAGGATACACATCACAGGAGTAGTGATCATATCATTGGGGCCACAGAAGGGTAAGAAGATAGTGAGAAGAAACTGGCAGAGTGCATAAATCCCCTAGTACAACAATGTATGACAATTATGTTACACCTCTGCCTGCTCATGACGACAGTTTAGTGAAGTGGCTTGCAGACGGCCACATAGTGGTCATAGGCCATCCAAGCGAGGATGAAGATCTCGATGTGTCCGAGGAAATGAATGATAAAAAGTTGTGCCATGCAATTATTATAGGCAATGGCCTTCCTTTCTGCCAGTAAGTCAGACATTAAATTTGGTGTCACTGTGGATGTGTAGCAAAGGTCGGAGAGAGAGAGGTAAGTAAGGAGGAAATACATGGGTTGGTCATTTAGCTGACTGCATGTGATAGAAATCATTAGGAGCAAGTTTCCCACCCAAATAGCAATGTAACAAAATAAGAATAATACAAAGCAGAGAATTTTGATATTCTTGTTTTGAGTAAGGCCCAAACACAGGGAAGTTATTCCTATTTTTCCTGGTCTAATGCAGTTAAAATGCAGAGAGTCACCTGAAAAGACAATTTATAAGTCATTGTTAGAAATGTTTTTGGATAATATTGCTGATACAACACATATTATAAAAAGTATGTCTAATTGAACTGATTGCAGTGTTTTACAAATTAAAAATCTGTTATTTAACAAGAGTATTTTTTCTAGTTATCTCATGATGATTTCCTTAAATATTTCAGGACATTATGTTAAGTATTTATATTAGTAGGAATGAATGTACTCAATCAATACTTAAAAAAAAATAGGCACTGGTCATTTTACAATTTCAGTGGAATATACAGCTAAGTCTTGAAAAAGATGTAGCTCTGAATCCTTATTAACTCAAAATTTGTTAATGATGCAAGTTTTTGTTTAATGAGGTAGGAGCAAATTTAAAGTTTTAACTGATTACTAGTTGTAACTATTGTTGTTGTTAGCTACCAATAAGCTATGAGTAGCTTGACTCATAGTGACCCCATGCACAACTGAAGAAAACTCTGCCCAGTTGTCTGACATCCACATTATTGGCCAGAGTATCAGTTCCATTGTGATCCATAGGAGTTTTGGAAGTAGACAGCCAGGCTTTTCTTCCTAGTCCGTCTTAGCCTGGACGCTCCACTGAAATCTGTTAGCCATCATAGCAACACTCAAGCCTCCCCGAGAGGAAGCTGGTAGCTGTGCATGAGATGCTTTGGTTGAAACTCAAACCAAATCTTCTGCATGAGAGGCAAGGATTCTAACACTCACCCGCCAGTGCCTCACAGTGGAATGTATGCTACCTTAAAATTATTTAAAAATGAAGCATAAAATAAAATGCAAAATTAATATGATAAATATATATTTTAGAATTGGAAGACAAACGTTCTCTGCAAGAGGCCCATGTAATTGGTTTGGATATCTTTTTGATTGCTTGTTGCTATTGTTGTTGGTTACCCTGGAGCCCATTCCTAACCATTTTGATCCCATCTGTGCAGAGTAAAACTGCTCCATAGGGCTTTCAACGGCTGTGACCTTTTAGAAGCAGATTGCCAGATTTGTCTCCTAAGCCTCTTCTGTTGAGGTTATGTGGCGTCAAGTCAATTCCAGCACTTACTGACCCTGTAGGACAGAGTAGAATTGCCCCATAGGGTTTTCTAGGTTGTAATCTTTACAGAAGCAGATCGCCAGGTCTTTTCTCCTGTGGAGATGCTGGTGGGTTCAAATTGCCTGTCATTAGGTTAGCAGCTGAACACTTAACCATTGCCCTACCAGGGCTCTGAGGTACTTACTGGGTGGGTTCAAATCTTTTGGGCCAGTAGTCCAGCATGTGAAGGGTGAAAGTTTCTGTCACTTAGGCCCTCCTATTTCTAGAGGTCAGAAACCAAAACCAAACGCATTGCGGTCGAGTCTGTTCTGACTCATAGCGACCCTATACGACAGAGTAGAACTGGCCCCATAGAGTTTCCAAGGAGTGTCTGGTGGGTTTGGACTGCTGACCTTTTGGTTAGTAGCCTAGCGCTTAACAACTACGCCACCAGGGTTTCCATATTTCTACAGGTAGTTCAGCTAAAACTATAAACTTAAAAGAACAACAGAATAAAGTAGTAGTTTAAAAAGTGGAGCAAAAGGCAGTTTTATGTGTTTTCCTTTTTTTTTCTCTTGACTCAGCTTATCATATTTTCAAGTCAATTTCCTCACAGTGGAATTGGAAACTGCTTCTGTTTCCATATTTTTACAACTTAGCGATTTTGCCATAAAACCCTGAAGAGTCCTAACACTGCCTAATTCAGAGAGAAAGTTTAGGGAGGTTCATAGGGAAATGTTTATGGGAAGACAAATAATTAGGACCTGGACTCAATTACTGACCTACCCCACAGTGTGCAAATTTGGATACTTCTCATTTTATCACTCTGAATTTACCTTATTTGTAAAATGGGGTAATCTGCTCAGACTTGGCCAAAAATGGTTCTTGTGAAGCTCAAAGAAGTCAACAAATGACAATTATTTTATAAACTATGGAAGCATTAATGTTTGAATTTATTATCTAAGTGTTACTGTTACTAAATTAATATTCTAACAGTTGTCAATAGGACAGCCCAATAAAATTAACTACCATATAGAAAATAAAATTGCATAATCACAAAATCATTTTGGCTAGGAAGTAATCTTTGAGATCTTCTAGTCAAATCCCTTCATTCTAAATAGAATGGATTTTTGTCCAAATAAACATATAGAATAGATAAAGGCAGTTTGAATCTCTTCATCAATCAGTAAATATTACATTAACCCAAAACCAAACTATATTAAACTTAACGGGATCAACTTAGGAAAATTAAGCCACTGCAGTTGGTGTTGACCAAAGCTTCTGATAATTTGGATAATTAACATAAAATTCATGACCACATCATCCAGTTGTCTATATAATTTTAGTCCCCAAAATACATCATCAGCTTCTTACCCCTTTTCCTTAAAAGTTGTAATATATATAGTCCTAATTTTTTTTAATTTTGTGGCTGTATTTTCTTATCAATTTAATTTTAAATCCCATCCTTACCCCTGTATTTTATAGAGTAAGTTAACTATGTTTTCCTCTAAATTAAAGAATTCCATTGCAATGAAAATGGAACCATAAAAGTGTTAAACATACATATATATGCATACATACATATACATACAAGGTTAATTTTATAGTCTATCAGATTTCAGAAAAAGATCCAGGGGTAGAAGGATACCTCTCGGCAAAACCTAGGAGATACTTCCCTAAACAAAACCAAGCTGAGTGTTTTTATAGAAAGCAAAAGGCAGGGAGAGAGAAAGAACAAAAATAGAAAAAAAAAAAAAAAAAGCAAAACAAACCACTGTTCTTATGTTGTGACATACCATTAGGTCACACAGAGCAAAATGTACAAAACCCTAAACATTTCAATTTATCTATTTAGCAAAGCCTGTTTAATGTCTGAACTAAAACTTGTGAGCAAGCAGACAAATCAAAACATGTATGCCAGCAGAAATATTTTTGTGCTTAACAAAGTGTGATAGGATTTTCAAATAGGAGGCTTGAGGTAGAAGCATCCTAGCTTCTTTAAGGCTTTCACTCTCTAAAGACTTTTTAACTCCAGCAAGTCTGGAGGTTGAGATACAAATTTAACAAATTAATTTATTCTGGGGTTATGCTGAAATATTATGATTTAGAATTAGCTATAGGCAAGCCATTGAGAAAGGAGGCTTCTTAGCATACCTCCAATTTTACTGTAAAATATTTCCTCACCTATAGTCTACTTTTAATTTTTAAAATAATAGTTAAAATATGGTTTATGCAACTATTAATATAATGGCTTCATCGTTTGAAAGAACGTCAAACCATTATTTTAGTCATGTGTGCAGAAAGAAAAAAATACCTGAATTATTTTCTCCCACCCATCTCCTGATAATAAAACAAGAGAATTATGGTTCAAACATGAAATTTAGCCTCTGCAGAAACTAAGTTGCTAGGGAACTCATGGAAAACTGATCATCCTGTTTGTATTTATTGATGGGAAATTAATGTACCTGCTAATTAAATGTTTTCTGATATTCTAGCCAAAAAATGTCACTAAGCAATTACATGAATCTCCAATTTTCTCCATTTCCAGAGCCACAGATGAGGCTTAATTTCTGTTCTTGACAATCCTTGCCTTTCATATCACCTTCCCAGTAGACCAATGAATGATTTATCACCTATAAACTCCCACCTATCTATCTAGCTCCCTAATAACAACAACAATTTCAGGCTAAGGAGCCCTGGTGGCACTATGTTACCTCACTATATGCTTGGGAAATGTGGTTATTATGATTTCTATTGAAAAAAAAATTTTTTTTTTTCATATGCCACCTGCTAACTAACCAGCCCATGTACTTCTTCCTTAGTTACCTTGCTCTCTCAGACCTTTTCTACACTTCACTGTGATGCCCAAACTAATGACCCACTTACTGACAGAAAGGAAGATCATTTCCTATAAAAACTGCATGACACAACTCCTTACCAAGTATTGTTTTCACAGGTACTGAGTGAGTCTTTCATCCTCACAGGAATAGCCGATGACTGGTCCATCACTAGCTGCAAACCATTGCACTACACCATCATGATGAACAGGCAAAGATGTAACTCAATTCTCATAGCAGCCTGTCCAAAGGGGCTTCTGCATTCCCTTGGTCTATTTCTTCTTAACAAATGTTTTACCTATCTGTGGCTTCAATGAATTAGATAACTATTTCTGTGATGTCTATCCTTTGTTGAAACTGACCTGTACTGACACAGAAAAAATTGTTTCCTTAGTCATTGCCAATTCTGGTCTAATGGGACTGGTGATTTTCCTATTTTTGATGGCCTCCTATGTTATGATAATGTATAATTTGAGAGAACACTCTGTAGAGAGCCACTGCAAAGCACTTTCCACTTGCAGTTCCCACATCACTGTTACGATTCTGTTTTTTGCATCTGTCATTTTTGATTGTAAAACCTGCAACAACTTTTCCAGGAGATAATGTGTTTACACTTTTTTGCACAATTATCATCCCCATGCTCAACCCTCTTGTCTACCCCTTAGAAACATGGAGATGAAAATGCCATACGGAAAGTGTCATGCAATCAGATGTTTGTGGAAGGGAAGCAAATGATTTGAAGGACATTTGAGGGCTAAACGAGATGCAAATGGATTATCATTTCATGGTAACTCCAGACCATGTAAAAACAAAAAAGCCAAGCCTTGAACTATAGCTTGCCATCAGTGGAGTTCCTCTTTCAGTTCCTTTCCTAGTTTTTATGTTTTACTAGATTTTAAATTCCATGAGGATAGGGGTCACGTCTTTTTTTATTTCACTGCTCTTTTCCTAGTAACAAGAAAACTTTATTATGTATGTTAGAAACTCAATAATTATATATTGAATTAAAATATGAATATTTTATTGCATTACTCTGGTTTTCATATACTACTATAATCATCCACATATTTTAGTAACACATTGGAACATTAAACATCACCATAGTGTTGATATTTATTCCTCTTCACTTATTTTTCCACTTCTCTATATGCTGGCTTTATATGGCTACAAAAAAAAAATTATATGGCTACAACTGTGGGCAAAAAAGACTTCTCCCACTGTCTAACCAGCCAGTGGCCACATCAGCCAGCCCAGGCACTGAAGAATCAGGAAACCCAGCACTGGTCCAAGGCTTTTGGAGTGACTTAGTTTTATTTACATATTCTTTTCTGAGTGTTACAACAGAATCTGCATATATGATAAGCCTGTTATTCATAAGGTCTGTTCTTAAAGGAAAAATAGTCAACTGACATTAAAAATAGTCCAATCATGCATACACACACACAAACACGCACCCCAAGATAAAATTTCTTACTGAAATTCCCTTTTTTTTTCTCTTTTTCTAAATGTTCTTTAGGTGATTTTGAAAAAAGCTGGATGGCAAAATGTCCTGACACTCTATACCCCTTTATACATTTAAAAATCTATTTTAAAGCCTTCCATCTTAAGCCACTTTTACATGTTTTCATAACATTAATCACTACGTAATTTTATAGCAAACAAAGATAACTCAAAATACTGAATAGTTGCAATAACAGGAATTCAAGTCTCACAAATCACAGGCTAATGAATCCTCTGTCCCCCAGGATCTCTCTATATAACCCCAGGACCAAGACATATGTACCCAATTTATAAATATGTCTCTTTGTTAGCTTGGGTGATTTTTACAATATAGTTATGTTGTTATAGCAAAGTCACATCGTACAGTTAATTACAATTATCCATGGTCACAAAGCTAGTAAATGGCTAAGATGTGATTCAACTGTCGAGCCTGCAAGATACTTAATCTAACAGAGGTGTCTGACAGCTGAAATTCACAAAGAGCAGAAAAATATCTCACATCTCATGCATACTACAGCACTGGGCGGGATGTTGTGTAGAACATAATTCCCCATGCCATCTAAATCATTTCCCCTTTTTCTATTACCTACTACTTTTCCATAGATTCAGAGTTATTTCTCACAAGTTCGATATACCTAAAAATTGCCTCCATTGTCCTGCTTGATGTGTTGTGGATGCTGCTACTCTGACTGGTTTGACTTTCAGTCTATATGATTAATGAGGACAGCACACTGGAAACAAACCCATCAAAATAAATACTATTTTTTTTTTTTTTTTTGTGATTAATTTTTTTTTTTTTTTTATAATGACTTTTATTAAGCTTCAAGTGAACGTTTACAAATCCAATCAGTCTGTCACATATAAGTTTACATACATCTCACTCCCTACTCCCACTTACTCTCCCCGTCTTGAGTCAGCCCTTTCAGTCTCTCCTTTCTTGACAATTTTGCCGGCTTCCCTCTCTCTCTATCCTCCCATCCCCCCTCCAGACAAGAGTTGCCAACACAATCTCAAGTGTACACCTGATATAATTAGCTCACTCTTCATCAGCGTCTCTCTCCCACCCGCTGACCAGTCCCTTTCATGTCTGATGAGTTGTCTTCAGGGATGGTTCCTGTCCTGTGTCAACAGAAGGTCTGGAGAGCATGACCGCCGGGATTCCTCCAGTCTCAGTCAGACCATTAAGTTTGGTCTTCTTATGAGAATTTGGGGTCTGCATCCCACTGCTCTCCTGCTCCCTCAGGGGTCCTCTGCTGAGCTCCCTGTCAGGGCAGTCATCGATTGTGGCCGGGCACCATCTAGTTCTTCTGGTCTCAGGATGATGTAGGTCTCTGGTTCATGTGGCCCTTTCTGTCTCTTGGGCTCTTAGTTGTCATGTGGGCTTGGTGTTCTTCATTTTCCTTTGCTCCAGGTGGGTTGAGACCAATTGCTGCATCTTAGATGGCTGCTTGTTAGCATTTAAGACCCCAGACGCCACATTTCAAAGTGGGATGCAGAATGATTTCATAATAGAATTATTTTGCCAATTGACTTAGAAGTCCCCGCAAACCATGTTCCCCAGACCCCCGCGCTTGCTCCGCTGAGCTTTGAAGCATTCATTTTATCCCGGAAACTTCTTTGCTTTTGGTCCAGTCCAATTGAGCTGACCTTCCATGTATTGAGTGTTGTCTTTCCCTTCACCTAAAGCAGTTCTTATCTACTGATTAATCAATAAAAAAACCCTCTCCCACCCTCCCTCCCTCCCCCCCTCGTAACCACAAAAGTATGTGTTCTTCTCAGGTTTACTATTTCTCAAGATCTTATAATAGTGGTCTTATACAGTATTTGTCCTTTTGCCTCTGACTCATTTCGCTCAGCATAATGCCTTCCAGGTTCCTCCATGTTATGAAATGTTTCAGAGATTCGTCACTGTTCTTTATCGATGCGTAGTATTCCATTGTGTGAATATACCACAATTTATTTACCCATTCATCCGTTGATGGACACCTTGGTTGCTTCCAACTTTTTGCTATTGTAAACAGAGCTGCAATAAACATGGGTGTGCATGTATCTGTTTGTATGAAGGCTCTTGTATCTCTAGGGTATATTCCGAGGAGTGGGATTTCTGGGTTGTATGGTAGTTCTATTTCTAACTGTTTAAGATAACGCCAGATAGATTTCCAAAGTGGTTGTACCATTTTACATTCCCACCAGCAGTGTATGAGAGTTCCAATCTCTCCGCAGCCTCTCCAACATTTATTATTTTGTGTTTTTTGGATTAATGCCAGCCTTGCTGGTGTGAGATGGAATCTCATCGTAGTTTTAATTTGCATTTCTCTAATGGCTAATGATCGAGAGCATTTTCTCATGTATCTGTTGGCTGCCTGAATATCTTCTTTAGAGAAATGTGTGTTCATATCCTTTGCCCACTTCTTGATTGGGTTGTTTGTCTTTTTGTGGTTAAGTTTTGACAGAATCATGTAGATTTTAGAGATCAGGCGCTGGTCGGAGATGTCATAGCTGAAAATTCTTTCCCAATCTGTAGGTGGTCTTTTTACTCTTTTGGTGAAGTCTTTAGATGAGCTTAGGTGTTTGATTTTTAGGAGCTCCCAGTTATCGGGTTTCTCTTCATCATTTTTGGTAATGTTTTGTATTCTGTTTATACCTTGTATTAGGGCTCCTAGGGTTGTCCCAATTTTTTCTTCCATGATCTTTATCGTTTTAGTCTTTATGTTTAGGTCTTTGATCCACTTGGAGTTAGTTTTTGTGCATGGTGTGAGGTATGGGTCCTGTTTCATTTTTTTGCAAATGGATATCCAGTTATGCCAGCACCATTTGTTAAAAAGGCTGTCTTTTCCCCAGTTAATTGACACTGGTCCTTTGTCAAATATCAGCTGCTCATACGTGGATGGATCTATGTCTGGGTTCTCAATTCTGTTCCATTGGTCTATGTGTCTGTTGTTGTACCAATACCAGGCTGTTTTGACTACTGTGGCTGTATAATAGGTTCTGAAGTCAGGTAAGGTGAGGCCTCCCACTTTCTTCTTCTTTTTCAGTAGTGCTTTGCTTATCCGGGGCTTTTTTCCCTTCCATATGAAATTGGTGATTTGTTTCTCTATCCCCTTAAAATATGACATTGGAATTTGGATCGGAAGTGCGTTAAATGTATAGATGGCTTTTGGTAGAATAGACATTTTTACTATGTTAAGTCTTCCTATCCATGAGCAAGGTATGTTTTTCCACTTAAGTATGTCCTTTTGAATTTCTTGTAGTAGAGCTTTGTAGTTTTCTTTGTATAGGTCTTTTACATCCTTGGTAAGATTTATTCCTAAGTATCTTATCTTCTTGGGGGCTACCGTGAATGGTATTGATTTGGTTATTTCCTCTTCGGTGTTCTTTTTGTTGATGTAGAGGAATCCAAGTGATTTTTGTATGTTTATTTTATAACCTGAGACTCTGCCAAACTCTTCTATTAGTTTCAGTAGTTTTCTGGAGGATTCCTTAGGGTTTTCTGTGTATATAATCATGTCATCTGCAAATAATGATAACTTTACTTCTTCCTTGCCAATCCGGATACCTTTTATTTCTTTGTCTAGCCTGATTGCCCTGGCTAAGACTTCCAACACGATGTTGAATAAGAGCGGTGATAAAGGGCATCCTTGTCTGGTTCCCGTTCTCAAGGGAAATGCTTTCAGGTTCTCTCCATTTAGAGTGATATTGGCTGTTGGCTTTGCATAGATGCCCTTTATTATGTTGAGGAATTTTCCTTCAATTCCTATTTTGGTAAGAGTTTTTATCATAAATGGGTGTTGGACTTTGTCAAATGCCTTTTCTGCATCAATTGATAAGATCATGTGGTTTTTGTCTTTTGTTTTATTTATGTGATGGATTACATTAATGGTTTTTCTGATATTAAACCAGCCTTGCATACCTGGTATAAATCCCACTTGATCAGGGTGAATTATTTTTTTGATGTGTTGTTGGATTCTATTGGCTAGAATTTTGTTGAGGATTTTTGCATCAATGTTCATGAGGGATATAGGTCTATAATTTTCTTTTTTTGTAATGTCTTTACCTGGTTTTGGTATCAGGGAGATGGTGGCTTCATAGAATGAGTTGGGTAGTATTCCGTCATTTTCTATGCTTTGGAATACCTTTAGTAGTAGTGGTGTTAACTCTTCTCTGAAAATTTGGTAGAACTCTGCAGTGAAGCCGTCCGGGCCAGGACTTTTTTTTGTTGGGAGTTTTTTGATTACCGTTTCAATCTCTTTTTTTGTTATGGGTCTATTTAGTTGTTCTGCTTCTGAATGTGTTAGTTTAGGTAGGTAGTGTTTTTCAAGGAATTCATCCATTTCTTCTAGGTTTTCAAATTTGTTAGAGTACAATTTTTCATAATAATCTGAAATGATTCTTTTAATTTCATTTGGTTCTGTTGTGATGTGGTCCTTCTCATTTCTTATTCGGGTTATTTGTTTCCTTTCCTGTATTTCTTTAGTCAGTCTAGCCAATGGTTTATCAATTTTGTTAATTTTTTCAAAGAACCAGCTTTTGGCTTTGTTAATTCTTTCAATTGTTTTTCTGTTCTCTAATTCATTTAGTTCAGCTCTAATTTTTATTATTTGTTTTCTTCTGGTGCCTGATGGATTCTTTTGTTGCTCACTTTCTATTTGTTCAAGTTGTAGGGACAGTTCTCTGATTTTGGCTCTTTCTTCTTTTTGTATGTGTGCATTTATTGATATAAATTGACCTCTGAGCACTGCTTTTGCTGTGTCCCAGAGGTTTTGATAGGAAGTATTTTCATTCTCGTTGCTGTCTATGAATTTCCTTATTCCCTCCTTGATGTCTTCTATAACCCAGTCTTTTTTCAGGAGGGTATTGTTCATTTTCCAAGTATTTGATTTCTTTTCCCTCGTTCTTCTGTTATTGATCTCTAGTTTTATTGCCTTGTGGTCTGAGAAGATGCTTTGTAATATTTCGATGTTTTGGACTCTGCAAAGGTTTGTTTTATGACCTAATATGTGGTCTATTCTAGAGAATGTTCCATGTGCGCTAGAAAAAAAAGTATATTTTGCAGCAGTTGGGTGGAGAGTTCTGTATAAGTCAATGAGGTCAAGTTGGTTGATTGTTGTAATTAGATCTTCCGTGTCTCTGTTGAGCTTCTTACTGGATGTCCTGTCCTTCTCCGAAAGGGGTGTGTTGAAGTCTCCTACTATAATTGTGGAGGTATCTATCTCGCTTTTCAGTTCTGTTAAAATTTGATTTATATATCTTGCAGCCCTGTCATTGGGTGCGTAAATATTTAATATGGTTATGTCTTCCTGATCAATTGTCCCTTTTATCATTATATAGTGTCCTTCTTTATCCTTTGTGGTGGATTTAAGTCTAAAGTCTATTTTGTCAGAAATTAATATTGCTACTCCTCTTCTTTTTTGCTTATTGTTTGCTTGATATACTTTTTTCCATCCTTTGAGTTTTAGTTTGTTTGTGTCTCTAAGTCTAAGGTGTGTCTCTTGTAGGCAGCATATAGATGGATCGTGTTTCTTTATCCAGTCTGTGACTCTCTGTCTCTTTATTGGTGCATTTAGTCCATTTACATTCAGGGTAATTATAGATAAATAAGTTTTTAGTGCTGTCATTTTGATGCCTTTTTATGTGTGTTGTTGACAATTTCATTTTTCCACATACTTTTTTGTGCTGAGGCGTTTTTCTTAGTAAATTGTGAGATCCTCACTTTCATAGTGTTTGACTTTATGTTAGTTGAGTCGTTACGTTTTTCTTGGTTTTTGTCTTGAGTTATAGAGTTGTTATACCTTTTTGTGGTTACCTCATTATATACCCCTATTTTTCTAAGTAAAAACCTAACTTGTATTGTTCTATATCGCCTTGTATCACTCTCCATATGGCAGTTCAATGCCTCCTGTATTTAGTCCCTCTTTTTGATTATTGTGATCTTTTACCTATTGACTTCCATGATTCCCTGTTATGTGTATTTTTTTTTAATTAATCTTAATTTGTTTGTTTTTGTGATTTCCCTATTTGAGTTGATATCAGGACGTTCTGTTTTGTGACCTTGTGTTGTGCTGATATCTGATATTATTGGTTCTCTGACCAAACAATATCCTTTAGTATTTCTTGTAGCTTTGGTTTGGTTTTTGCAAATTCTCTAAACTTGTGTTTGTCTGTAAATATCTTAATTTCGCCTTCATATTTCAGAGAGAGTTTTGCTGGATATATGATCCTTGGTTGGCAGTTCTTCTCCTTCAGTGTTCTGTATATATCGTCCCATTCCCTTCTTGCCTGCATGGTTTCTGCTGAGTAGTCAGAACATATTCTTATTGATTCTCCCTTGAAGGAAACCTTTCTTTTCTCCCTGGCTGCTTTTAAAATTTTCTGTTTATCTTTGGTTTTGGTGAGTTTGATGATAATATGTCTTGGTGTTTTTCTTTTTGGATCAATCTTGAATGGGGTTCGATGAGCATCTTGGATAGATATCCTTTCGTCTTTCATGATGTCAGGGAAGTTTTCTGTCAGAAGTTCTTCAACTATTTTCTCTGTGTTTTCTGTCCCCCCTCCCTGTTCTGGGACTCCAATCACCCGCAGGTTATCCTTCTTGATAGAGTCCCACATAATTCTTAGGGTTTCTTCATTTTTTTTAATTCTTTTATCTGATTTTTTTTCAGCTATGTTGGTGTTGATTCCCTGGTCCTCCAGATGTCCCAGTCTGCATTCTAATTGCTCGAGTCTGCTCCTCTGACTTCCTAGTGTGTTGTCTAATTCTGTTATTTTATTGTTAATCTTTTGGATTTCTACATGTTGTCTCTCTATGGATTCTTGCAACTTATTAATTTTTCCAGTATGTTCTTGAATAATCTTTTTGAGTTCTTCAACAGTTTTATCAGTGTGTTCCTTGGCTTTTTCTGCAGATATCCTAATTTCATTTGTGATATCATTAAGCATTCTGTAAATTAGTTTTTTATATTCTGTATCTGATAATTCCAAAATTGTATCTTCATTTGGGAAAGATTTTGATTCTTTTGTTTGGGGAGTTGGAGAAGCTGTCACGGTCTGCTTCTTTAAGTGGTTTGATATGGATTGTTGTCTCCGAGCCATCACTGGGAAACTAGTTTTTCCAGAAAATCCGCTAAAAAAAAACTGCAGTCAGATCCCTATCAGAGTTCTCCCTCTGGCTCAGGCTATTCAGATGTTAATGAAGCCGCCTGGGGAGGGTGGGGGAGGGAACAGAGAGATAGGAGAGTAGCAACTCAGAATATAGCCAGAGTTGCTTGTCTTGCTTGGAAAGACTATTATATCTGAGATTCCCGCGGGCGCGTCGCCTATGTGTGCTGTCTGTGTGGAGATTGCCCCCGGGGGGTCTGGCCCGCTGGAGTCACGGTCAGATCCTCCGCTTCCAGCCCCACGCCCAGCGTCAAGGCTCCCCTACTGGGACGGTGCACTCTCGACTCCAAAATCAGTCGCTGCCTCCCGGGGACTTCTCGTCCCTCCAGCCGCGTGGCCGTGCCGCCCCCGTGAACCAGGTGGGCCCCCTCCCGGGGTTAGTTCAGATGGGTGGAGTAGCTCCCCGTGCTTGTGCCGCAACCGAGTGTCCCGGCTGGAACGCTGTTCTCCCTGCTCCAATACCAGTCGCTGCCTCCCGGGGACTTCTCCTACCGGCTGCGTCCCACGCCGCCCGCGCGACCCGGATTGTCACCTTCCCGGGGTTAGTTCAGGGGGTGGAGCAACTCTCCGTGTTTATGGCGTACCTGCGTGCAGTCCAAATCCCTGTGGGACGGTTCCCCGGCTCGGGTGCTGCTCTTTCTGCTCCAAGATCAGTCACTGCCTCCCGGGGACTTCTCCTAACGGCTGCGTCCCACGCCGCCCGTGGAACCGGCTAGTCCCCCTCCCGGGGTTAGTTCAGGGGGGTGGAGCAGGTCTCTGTGCTTGTGCCGTACCTGACTGGTATGCTGGCTCCAGGCTCTGGAAACAATCGCTGCTTCCCCGTATTAGTTCGTTCTCCGTCTCTAAATCTGTGTTTGTTGTTCAGGGTTCGTAGATTGTTATGTATGTGATCGATTCACTTGTTTTTCCGTGTCTTTGTTGTAAGAGGGATCCGAGGTAGCGTCTGCCTAGTCCGCCATCTTGGCTCCGCCTCCAATAAATACTATTTTTAAGTAAAATATTTTATATAGCTTGTAGTATTTTTGTTGTTATTGAGAATATACACAGCAGAACATATACCAATTAAACAATTTCTACATGTACAGTTCAGTGACACTGATTGCCTTCTTCGCATGGTACAGCCATTCTCCCTCTCCTTTTCTGAGTTGTTGCTCCTCTGTTAACCTAAACTCACTGCCCCTAAGTTTCGTAGCTAATATTGCAAGTTGACGCTGCCAATTTCATCCAACATATATAGATCTTAAAAAGCAGAATGCTCAAGGCAAATAAATGAAAAAAATTAAGTAAAATATTTTCACTTATGATCTAAATTCAAGTTGAAAAACTTGTGGAATAATGTTTGACAAAATATATGGAGTACACTTGGTAATGTGGATCTGTGAGCTACAGTTTCTCATACAGAAATATAAGATGGGCTTTTTGTTTGCTTGTTTCTATTTTGTTTTTGTTCTTTTTTCTTTATTTGTTTACTTAACTCCCTCTCAAGTTCTTAGTTGGATTTTAACAAAAGTTTTAATCCTCTGAGTTTCAGTTTATTCATCATTGAAATAAAGCAGATCATTAAGCTACCATTTCAAAACTAGGCTTTCTGTAGTTTTAGGAGAAAAATGTTCTCATAAATACATTGTGCTGATTGAAATAAGTCATTATGATGCTATATTATACGGTTACTTAAACATGTATGAAGATAAGTGGTGAAATTTTTGTTTGTAGCTCTTAGATTATAAAAATATTTTTAAAGTATGAAGGAAATTCAAATAAAATATTTTTATGTTCAAATCTTTAAATATCATTTTCCAAAGGTTCATTTACAGATGCTAGTAATGATAACAACAGTAAGAAAACAATGTTAAGCAGTTTCCTTTGCAAACAAGATACTTATTTTCATCATTATTTAGTAAAAATACTTTTGAATTTTCTACATAGCCATTTTTTCTTACAAAAACAATATTTTATTGTTCTAACACTACGTAAATATATATATATTTTTGTTTTTAGCATTTCTTCAGCAAATTGGAAAATCATGAGCTAAGTGAAAAAAGTGGTTCTAAATTTTTTATCCTCTTTTTTGGATGGGAAGTGCAGAGAGAATAATGGGCAATATATCCACAACCAAACCAGTGCTGTCGTGTAGAAACCCACTCTTAGTGACCCTACTGGCCAGAGTAGAATAGCCTTATACGTTTTCCAGGGCTGCAATCTTCACAAAAGTAGACAGCCTCATCTTTCACCAAAGGAGTGGCACTGGGTTCAAAAAACTGACCTTTGGTTAGCAGCTGAACGCTTAACCAGTGGGCCAATATGGGCCCTTTAAATCTGGGATGGAAGATACCAATGGAGCATAGGTAAATTTGGAGATTCATTGGAACCAAAGCAAAGAGAGGTTAGAAATGTGGGCCCTGAAAAGCAACCTATGGACAAAATCCAAAGAAAAAAATACCAAAGAAAAGAATAAAAGTTGAACTCAATTTCGCAGGAACAATGTCAATAAGAAACAGATTAGTAAAGAAAGAAGAAGGTAGTTCAAGGTAAATTATAGTATTAATGAACGGATTGATGTCGGTGCCTAAGCTTATGTCTCTCAGGGTCAGCTCCTACTTTAACAAACTTAAGATGGTGCAAACTCACTTGGATAGAGTGTGCAGTGAGGAGTAGACGTGCCTTTCAGTCCTTTCTCCTTCCAGTAAAAAGTGGATTCTGGCACCACACTTTCCTCATGGCAGTCTTCATCTCCAAGTTTCTCAAAGTGTAGATCAGAGGGTTGAACATGGGGACAATGATGGTGTAGAAAAGAGCAAATACTTTATCTTCTGGAAAAGTTGCAGCTGGTCTAATATAAATGTACATGATAGGCACAAAGAAGAGAACCACAACTGTTATGTGGGAACTGCAAGTGGAAAGAGCTTTACTGCGGCTTTTGGCAGGGTAGACCCTGACGGTGTACAATATCAAGAAGTAAGACAGCATCAGGACAACAAAATTCACCAAACCCACCATGCCTGAATTGGCGACAACCAGGATCCCGACGCTGTATGTGTCAGCGCAGGCCAATTTCAGCAAAGGATAGACATCGCAGAAGTAGTGATCTATCTCATTGGGGCCACAGAAAGGTAAGTTGATAGTGAGGAGGGACTGCACAAAGGAATGCAGAAATGCCCCAGTACAGCAAGCGAAGACCAATACATAACACTTCCTCCTGCTCATGATGACCGTGTAGTGCAGGGGTTTGCAGATGGCCACGTAGTGGTCATAGGCCATCACTGTGAGGATGAAGATTTCAATTCCCCCAAAGAAGTGCAGAGGAAAAAGCTGTGCCATGCAGGTAGTATAAGAAATTCTGTTCCTTTCTTCCAGTAAGTCAGTGAGTAGCTTGGGCGTCACCGTTGAGGTATAACACAGCTCTGAGAGAGCAAGATGATTAAGAAAGAAATACATGGGTTGATCTATTAGCTGACTGTAAGTGATGGAAATGATAATGAGCAAGTTTCCCATCCAAATAGCTATATAACAAAATAAGAATAATAGAAAGCACAAGCTTTTAATTTTCTTATTCTGGGAAAGTCCCAAAAGTAAAAATTCAGTGACATTATTGATATTTTCCATGGTCTGATGCAGTGTATTCTCAGAGAGTGTAACTGGAAAAAAGTGACAAGTTAGCATTAGAAATATTCACTAAGCATAGTGTGAATCAGAGTACAGTAGTAACAAATTAAGTTATTCAATCAGCTTTTCTGTACTGATTCATTCTAAACCTGTACTTGCAGGTTTACCCTGTAGCTTACCATTCTAATCAGGTTACTTTAGAGAGTGAAATGGAGTGATAGCAATAGTTATAATAGTTCAAGACATAAATTAAGATTTACACTCGCCCTATGTATGGGATGCAAAAGTGAGCTTAGAGAGGATGCGTTTCTTGTCCTGAAGCAGCTTGCCTTCTTGATAAGTTGAAAAAGAGCCAGGGTGAAGTGTGCTATTGTAGGTTCAAATCCTGTTTTTATTTAAAATTTTGATATTCCACTTATTGTGCATTTTTGCATCATTTTAAAATATTTCATACACCTTTTTAGCTCAGTAACGAAGACACACCACAACTGTTATGTGGGAACTACACATGGAAAGAGCTTTGCTGTGACTTTTGGCAGGGTAGACCTTGATGGTGCACTATATCAGGAAGTAAGACAGCATCAAGACAACAAAATTCACCAAATCCATCATGCCTGAATTGGCGACAACCAGGGTCCCAACACTATATGTGTCAGTGCAGGCCAGTTTCAGCAAAGGATAGACATCACAGAAGTAGTGATCTATCTCACTGGGGCCACAGGAAGGTCAGTTGATAGTGAGGAGACACTGCACTAAGGAATGCAGAAATGCCCCAGTACAGCAAGCAAAGATCAATACACGACACTTCCTTCTGCTCATGGTGACAGTGTAGTGCAGGGTTAGACAGTCTCATAAAAGAAAATAAAACTAAAGGGGCAAGTACTAGGAGGCAGGAGGGGACAGCATAGCTGCTAAAAGGGAACTCAGTGTTGAGAAGAGAGTGTTGACATGTAGTGGGGTTGGTAGACAATGTCGTAAAACAGTATGTATACTGTTTAATGAGAATCTAGTCTCTTCATTAAAAGAAAAAATCATTAAAGTATTATTTGTCTTGATTATTAAATTGTTTGCATCTAGGGTAAGCACCACCTTCGACTCATGCTAAGCCTGACCCTGTGTTGAAAGCTTAATCTTTATTTACTACATTATGAAGGACAATAAAAAAAGATATGATAGCTTTTGAAGCCTAAGTGACTATGATAGTTCTTCTATTCTTGGAGTTATTCTAGGAACTTTCATGTTAGTTCTTTCTGCAATCCGTGTTTTTTCACCCAAAAAGCCAAAGCAGAGATAAATTTTTCCCAACAGCTTCCAAGTTGTCCCCTTTTACTAGTACTAATTCTCCACTGAAGCAAGCCCTTCTTTTTTCAGTGCAATTCACCTATTCTCTCTAAGCACTCCTTAAATGTATTCCACATTGGTGCCCAGGAGGCTCTGACAGTAAAATGTCTAAACCCATAACATCATGCTATTAATTACGTACCGTATGCTTCTCACACAAGTAGTAGCAAAATAGGAAGGGAGCAATCAATCTCCACTTTAGCGCGTCCCTCAATTTCTTTGACTTGTGCCTCTTTTTCTCTACAGTTATCTTTCCTCGTTTACCTAAAATGCAAAATGCAAGCCACTCACTTCGTTCATCTGTCAACTCCAGTATCTCCTCTAATAATCCCCCTATATGCACTGAATACAACCATTATTTCCTTCACGAATTTCTCAAAAGTATACAAAAAAAAAAAAGCTTTATTTTGACATCTGCCCCAGGACAGGACAGGAATCATTCAATAAATTTTACTTAAATAATGAGAAGTTATTTTTTGAATGTTTATAAAACTTGTAAAAAAGACAGCAAATGACATTTTAAAAGGATTAAAATCAATATATTTATAAAGAAAAAATTAAATTGGTGTTATCTAGATATACTTATATGTGTATGTATATTTCTTCTGTTTGATGCAATGTTTATTCCCTATTAAATTTTCACTTACCAGGCGATTAGCTCATAAATAAATTATTTTAGCTCTGAGTCAAAGGCAGTGTTCAGAGCTTACAGTGCAGTCAGAATAAATGCTTACCATCCACACTATCCACACTAAACATTAATAAATTTCACCATCCAATCAGCTTTGGTTGGTCCTGGGTATAGTACTTCACTGTATTCCCTGAAGACAGGAATATTCTCCCCAGATTTGTATAATAATGGGAAATAAACATCATCACCAACATTTACATTGAAAACCCTTTTTTTTTTTCTATCCAAAAGTTGTATCCTCTGTGGTCTCGGAGGTGGAAATTACATATAAGTTTGTTGTTTAATTTTCCATGGAATTTGAAGTGAAATAACTGAGATAAAGTTATCTCCTTCCTTGTTTTCACTTTTTTTTTTTGTGGGAGGAGAGATATCCCAAAGGAAATGGCGGCCAGATGTGTCACTGAAACTGGTTTTATGCTTCTCAAGTTCTGAGCACATACGTATGTCATGGTTAATAATTCCTTATACCGTGTGGATTTTGATCACAATCCAATGTTCCATATTCATTCAGTATTGATAGGCCATAAAGCAAGTGCTTTATGTTGTAACTAATTCTGAGGAACCAGTGGGGTGTAAGGTCTGAGCAGAGACAAAATGGAATGCCAAAAAAAACTTAGGGCAGGGAAATTGAACCCAGGATTTGAATTTTGGTTTACCCCACAATAAGTTGTTTGAAAAGTGAGTGGAATACTTCCTGTGTGTTATTTCAAGTGCTAATGGCCGCATTTTGCTCCAGGCCCTGCAGTGGCAACCAGTTCCATGTAGGTACAAACTTACAGCCCTTCTGCTTGTTCACCCCTGATCAAGAAACTCCTGCTGATGTCCTTGGGCTTATCTGACAGCAGCTTGGGATACTGCAGGCACCCACAGGACATCTGTGGAAGAACAATCCGGAAGTATGTGGAAGTTACAGCCTGATGAGGCACACTTGACCTGTAAAGACAATGGGATCTGATGCATAAATATGTCCCCTCTTTGTCCTCAGGCAGACATTCTGAGATAAGTTTCATAAGGTTTCCAAAGGTCTCTCAGAAGAGATGTCTGTCACCTACAGCATGGCCGATGATAAGATTCATCTTCATTTTGGCTCTCTTTCCTTTCCTCCTTTATTCCATATGTCCCATATTCCTGCCACCTGGGATCATTTCCCAAATAAACCACTTGTAGGTAAGTATTGCCTCAGGCTCTGATTGTAGGGAAACCAAATCCACTTTAAAAAAAATTTTCTTTTTGGTTTAGCCCACCCTCTCAGTCCACTCAATTTTTGTTTAGAATTGACAGAGTTGATCACCTTTTTCTCCTAGATGTCTTCTGTGCCTTGAATTAAGTGGTAGTAAATCAACTCCTCATAGCGACTGGTCAGAATTAATTCAACAGCAAGGGGTTTGTTTTTTTTTAATCAACTCCCCATCTTACCTCCCTTGGAGTTTCTGGCTGAGGTCACACGGATCTCTTATTGTCTATCATCTTAGATGCCCTCTTCTTGGCCAGGCACACTTTGCCTTTATACTAACAGTCTACTCTTTTTTGTTAAATTCATTTCTTCCCATGGATTCTGTACACCTGCAGTGACAATTAAAAAAATACAGTTTATTCAAATTTTGTTTTAATATAAATACCTTTCAATAAAAAAAATACACATTGTAGACATTTTAGAAAATTCAGACATTTATAGAGGAAAACATGTTACCTAAAATATTCCAAATTGAAGGTAACATTTTTTTTTTTTTAATTTTTATTAAGCTTCAAGTGAACATTTACCACTCCAATCAGTCTGTCACATGTAGGTTTACATACATCTTACTCCCTTCTCCCACTTGCTCTCCCCCTATTGAGTCAGCCCTTACAGTCTCTCGTTTCGTGCCAATTTTGCCCTCTTCCCTCTCTCTCTATCTTCCCATCCCCCCTCCAATCAAGAGTTGCCAACACACTCTCCCGAGTCCACCTGATTTAATTAGGTCACTCTTCATCAGCATCTCTCTCCCCCCCACTGACCAGTCCTTTTCATGCCTGATGATTTGTCTTCGGGGATGGTTCCTGTCCTGTGCCAACAGAAGGTCTGGGGAGCATTGTGTCTGGGATTCCTCTAGTCGCAATCATACCATTAGGTGTGGTCTTTTAATGAGAACTTGGGGTCTGTATCCCATTGGTCTCCTGCTCCCTCAGGAGTTGTCTGTTGTGCTCCCTGACAGGGCAGACATCGATTGTGGCCGGGCACCAACTAGTTCTTCTGGTCTCAGGATAACGTAGGTCTCTGGTTCATGTGGCCCTTTCTGTCTCTTGGGTTCTTAGTTGTCGTGTGACCTTGGTGTTCTTCCTTTGCCTTTGCTCCAGGTGGGTTGAGACCAATTGATGTATCTTAGGTGGCCACTTGTTGGCATTTAGGACCCCAGGAGCCACAATTCAAAGTGGGATGCAGAGTGTTTTCATAATAGAATTATTTTGCCCATTGACTTAGAAGTCCCCTCAAACCAAGTTCCCCAGACCCCAGTCCCTGCTCCACTGACCTTTGAAGCTTTCATTTTATCCCGGAAACCTCTTTGCTTTTAATCCAGTCCAATTAGGCTGACCTTCCTTGTATTGAGTGTTGTCTTTCCCTTCACCCAAAGCAGTTCTTATCTACAGATTGATCAATAAAAACCCTCTCCCTCCCTCCCTCCCCCCTTTGTAACCACATAAGTATGTGTTCTTCTCCGTTTTTGCTATTTCTCAAGATCTTATAATAGTGGTCTTATACAATATTTGTCCTTTTGCAACTGACTCATTTCGCTCAGCATAATGCCTTCCAGATTCCTCTATGTTATGAAATGTTTCAGAGATTCGTCACTGTTCTTTATCGATGCGTAGTATTCCATTGTGTGAATATACCACAATTTATTTACCCATTCGTCCGTTGACGGACATCTTGGTTGCTTCCAGCTTTTTGCTATTGTAAACAGAGCTGCAATAAACATGGGTGTGCATATATCTGTTTGTGTGAAGGCTCTTGTATCTTTAGGGTATATTCCGAGGAGCGGGATTTCTGGGTTGTATGGTAGTTCCATTTCTAACTGTTTAAGATAACACCAGATGGATTTCCAAAGTGGTTGTACCATTTTACAATCCCACCAGCAGTGTATGAGAGTTCCAATCTCTCCGCAGCCTCTCCAACATTTATTATTTTGTGTTTTTTGGATTAATGCCAGTCTAGTTGGTGTGAGATGGAATCTCATCGTAGTTTTAATTTGCATTTCTCTAATGGCTAATGATCGAGAGCATTTTCTCAGGTATCTGTTGGCTGCCTGAATATCTTCCTTAGTGAAATGTGTGTTCATATCCTTTGCCCACTTCTTGACTGGGTTGTTTGTCTTTTTGTGGTTGAGTTTTGACAGAATCATGTAGATTTTAGAGATCAGGCGCTGGTCTGAGATGTCATAGCTGAAAATTCTTTCCCAGTCTGTAGGTGGTCTTTTTACTCTTTTGGTGAAGTCTTTAGATGAGCATAGATGTTTGATTTTTAGGAGCTCCCAGTTATCTGGTTTCTCTTCATCATTTTTGGTAATGTTTTGTATTCTGTTTATGCCCTGTATTAGGGCTCCCTAGGGTAGATCCTATTTTTTCTTCCATGATTTTTATCGTTTTAGTCTTTATGGTTAGGTCTTTGATCCACTTGGAGTTAGTTTTTGTGCATGGTGTGAGGTATGGGTCCTGTTTCATTCTTTTGCAAATGGATATCCAGTTATGCCAGCACCATTTGTTAAAAAGACTATTATTTCCCCAATTGACTGACACTGGTCCTTTTTCAAATATCAGCTGCTCATACGTGAATGGATTTATATCTGGGTTCTCAATTCTGTTCCATTGGTCTATGTGTCTGTTGTTGTACCAGTACCAGGCTGTTTTGACTACCGTAGCTATATAATAGGTTCTGAAATCAGGTAGGGTGAGGCCTCCCACTTTCTTCTTCTTTTTCAGTAATGTTTTCTTATCCGGGGGTTCTTTCCTTTCCATATGAAATTAGTGATTTGTTTCTCTATCCCCTTAAAGTATGACATTGGTATTTGGATTGGAAGTGCGTTATATGTATAAACGGCTTTTGGTAGAATAGACATTTTTACTATGTTAAGTCTTCCTATCCATGAGCAGGGTACGTTTTTCCACTTAAGTATGTCCTTTTGAATTTCTTATAGCAGAATTTTATAGTTTTCTTTGTATAGGTCTTTTACATCCTTGGTAAGATTTATTCCTAAGTATTTTATCTTCTTGGGGGCTACTGTGAATGGTATTGATTTGGTTATTTCCTCTTTGTTGTTCTTTTTGTTGATGTAGAGGAATCCAAGTGATTTTTGTATGTTTATTTTATATCCTGAGACTCTTCCAAACTCTTCTATTAGTTTCAGTAGTTTTCTGGAGGATTCCTTAGGGTTTTCCATGTATACAATCATGTCATCTGCAAATAGGGATAGCTTTACTTCCGGGCTGGGATGCTGCTTTCCCCGTTCCTGGACCAGTCACTTCCTCCCGGGGACTTCTCCTTCCGGTGCGCCACACCTCTCGCACGAACTGGGTGGGCGTCACCAGCACGGCCAGGTGGGCCCGCCCCCTGGGCCAATTCAGGGTAATAAAAATGGACCCCGTGCTCACACCCCGCCCACACGCACCCAAATCCCATCGGAATGGCTCCCCCTCTGGGACGCTGCTTTCCCCGCTCCGAGACCAGTCACTTCCGGGGATTTCTCCCTCCGGTGTGCCACGCCACACGTGCGGACTGGGTGTGCGTCCTCCTGCACGAACGTGTGGGCCCCGCCCCGGGGTCACTTTAGGGAAATATAGCTGACCCCCCCCACTCGGGCCCCGTCCGCTTCTCGCCTAAGTCCCAGCAGGACGGCTCCCCAGCTGGGACGCTGTTCTCCCCACTCCCAGATCAGTCACTGCCTCCTGGGTGCTTCTCCCTCCGGCTGAGCCTCTACGCCACCCGCGCCAACCAGCTAGACTTCCTCCCGGGATGGGTTCAGGGGGGGAAGGGGTGGGCCCCCATTCTGTGCCATCTGCCCCCCTGGGCTCTGCCCCAGATCGGGCTCCGAAGGTCACCTGCCTGGTACGCTGGCTCCTGGTTCTGAAAACAGTCGCTGTCTGCCCATGTTTGTTCGTTTTCTGTCTCTAAGTCTGTGCTTGTTGTTCAGAGTTCGTAGATTGTCATGTATGTGATCGATTCCCTTGTTTTTCCGAGTCTTTGTTGCAAGAGGGATCCGCGGTAGCGTCCACCTAGTCTGCCATCTGGGCCCCGCCTCTCGAAGGTAACATTTTTGACAATTTATATTTCAGGGAATTTTTTTCTTAACTTGGATTTTAATTTTAACATACTTTATAATATACAAAGTTACATATGTCCATAGTTGTTATTAGTTGGTGCCAGTTGACTTCAACTCATGACAACCTTTTGCATAACAAAATGAAATGATCCTTCATGATCTTTAATATGTATGAGCCCAATGTTGTGGCTATGTGTCAGTCCATCTTTATTGAGGTTTTTCCCTCGATTTCGTTCGCACTTTATCAAACTCGATGTTCTTTTTCAGTGCTTTGTCTTTATTGGTAAAGCATCCAAAGTAATAAACAAAGTTTTTTCATTTTCACTTGTAAGGAGCATTCTAGTTGTATTTCTCCTAAGACTGATTTGTTTTCAGTCCACGGTATATTCAGTAGTGTTCACCGACACAATTCAAACTCATCAACATGTCTCCTGTCTTACTTTTTCATTGTCAAGCTTTCTCATGTATATGAAGCACTTGAAAATACCAAGGGTGGGTCAGGTACACCTTGGTCATCAGAGTGACATCTTTGCTTTTTAATACTTGTTTAAAAGGCCCTTGTTGCACAGTGGTTAAGAGCTTGGCTGCTAACAGAAGGACGGCAGTTTTAATCCACCAGCAGTTCTTTGGAAACTGTGGGATAGTACTGCTCTCTCCTGTAGGGTTTTTATGAGTCGGAATCTACTGGATGGCAATAGGTTTGGTTTTTGTGACTGCTATGCTCAATACAGTACATAAGTGGTTTTTTGAATGCTGCTTCCATGGAGCTCCTGGGTGGCACAAATGGTTAAACATTTGACTACTGTGAAAAATAATCAAAACTCACCAAAATATGAACATAATATTTATTCTGAGCAATTATTCTGTATTCATAGCTGTAGGCTGTATGGATTCCAGAAGAAGCAAATGGCTCCAAGAAGCTAGCTACTGTGGAGCTTATAAAGAGAACAGGAGGGAGACATGCAGAAGATTAATTATTGACTAATCTTAACATGATTGATTGAAGCCTACCCCCCACCCCCTTTACTGAGATCAACTGCTATCAGTTTATTCCTGCCTGTCTGCTAATATTTTTGCCTTCATCCACCTGCAGGCAAGAGATTTTGATATTTATATTAAGAGGTAATTGTTTGTTGACTATTCTTTTCTAGCAGCTTAAGACAAATATACATTGCTCTAGAGCAGTTTCTGGCAGGATTTTTATGGTTGATGTTTGATTTTGTGGATAAGAAAAAGCTTAAAATCAAAGTAAGATTCCTGTTATTAATTTTCCTCTTCAGTACTACTAATGGAAATGTTGCCCTTTTGAACTCGCACAGAGAAACCTTGGAAGAAAGGCCCAGTGATCTGACTTTGAAAGGTCACAGCCTTGAAAATCCTATGGAGTGTAATTCTATTCTGCAACACTAGGGGCCCCCAAGAGTAAGAAATGACTCAATGGCAACAAGTTTGGGTTTTGGTTTTGGCTTCCATGTACATTGATTTGTCAAGTAAGTAGAATGAAATCACTGACAAGTTCAAATTCTTCATTTATTATTATGTTGTTTATAGATATACTTGTGCAGATTTTTGTTTTCTCACATTCATGAATATATATGTAACATATGTATAATCCTGTTATCTGGTACATTCTGGTACATTTCCTTCCAACCTTTTTCTATATATTTATAAATGGTTGTGATCGTCACTTCCTAACAGTAGTGGGGTCCCCATACTCTCAGACTTCAATAAAATTCAAATGTAAAGTTTGTTCATGAGGCTCTGCTTTCTAGGGCTTTTTATGAAACCAAATATCTTAACTTGGGTTTCCTAAGAAACAGAGACTAAGCAAAATCTTATTAGCTGAAAGTCAGGCATGAGGTAAAATGGAAATAAGACAGGTAAGATGAGAATGTGAATTTCCTACTGTTCACAGTTTGGCATCAAAAGAAAATGTTTCTTCCACCCACCGGATTATCTTCCCAGAAAGCTATTTTATCTCAGACGTTCCACTTGAAGGAGGAGGAGAGAATGTCCCACTGTCCAATGTCCATTGGTCAACAGTGTCTCTACAGTCCTTAAATCCCCTCAAACCTGAATCACACGTGCGGGAGCCTGAACAGGGCAACCTTAACCTGTGTTAAAAGATGAAGTGCAAGGGACAGGTGAGGTGCTGGGATTTTTAAGTTTTTGCATTTTTATTTATTGAGCTGAAATTTAACCTAAAATTAACTGTATTAAAACATACAAATCAGTGATATTTAGTATATTCACATTGTTGTGGAGTTATAAATTTATTTATTTATATTTTATATTTACCAAAACCAAACTCATTGCCGTCCAGTCGATTCCAACTTACAGCGGCCCTATAGGACGGAGTACAACTGCCCCATAGAGTTTCAAGGAGCGACTGGTGGATTCAAACTGATGACCTTTTGTTTAGTAGCCGTAGCACTTAACCATTATGTCACCAGGGAGTACATACTTTATATTTAGTTATTATATATTTATATATTATTTTTCTTTTCTTTCCTGTTATTTTTATTTTATTTTCAATAAGTTTTTTTATATATAATGTATTTTACTATCTTATCTTTATAAATCTTTATATTACAGATTATTCAGAGGTATTAGAGCCTGAATACCACTAACACTGAAATTAACATTGGCCAGACATGTCTGCCAAGGTTTTTGGGATATTGTATATCCCATTGTTGGGGAGAGGATGAGAATAGGTAGGCAGAAGCATCTTGTCCAGTGAAAGCAGAAACATGTTGCTGCTTTTTTTTATATTCTTTTTTAAGTGCTTTCAACCTTGTTTATGAAAACTGAGTATCTAAAGGTGTTAAATGTTTCACTAATTTACCTATTTGCCTGAACTAGAAAATCCACCCTCCTATCTTCTGCTCTTTGATGCTGGGACAGGGAGTATAAAACTATCTCTCTCCTCTGCGAGGTGGCTTCCTGTTCCTATAAAGAGGGGTTCACTAGAATGAGATTAAAAATTAAGAGACGGGGAGAAGAGACTGCATTATAGTGTCAAAGTATGGAGAACTTGAAGCAGGTATCTGAGGAGAATAGAGTAAAAATGAATGCAAAGTGTATATCAAAATTTTCCTAAAAGCAAGAGGTTTGGGCGAATGCTAAATATATTGAGCTCTGACCTGTGGTTGTCTTTCACATAATCTCATATACATTTTATTACCATTCTACATCAATTTTAAGGCTCAGTGTTGATCTTTAAAGTGAAATTTAAAATGCCCTTCATGCAAACTACTTTCCTTCCAAAAATAATGGAAAGTACCACATCTTCTTTATGGCATTCTTCATCTCTGCATTTCTCAGTGAGTAGATCAGAAGATTGAACATGGGACCAAGGATGGTGTAGAAAATAGAAAGCACTTTATCTTCTGGAAATATTCTACCTGGTCTAAGTTAAATGAAGGGAACAGGCACAAAGAAGAGGACTACTGTACTGTTAATGTTAGACCTACAAGTTGAAAGATGCTTGGTACAGCTTTCGGCAGGGTACACCCTGGTGGTATATAATATGGGAACATAAGACATCACCAAAATCATAAACGTCACCAATGAAATCAGATCTGAGTTGACAATTATCAGTAAACCAATTTTGTGTGTATTGGTGCAAGCCAGTTTCAGCAAAGGATACATATCACAGAAGTAGTGATCTACCTCATTGGGGCCACAGAAGGGTAAGAAGGTAGTGAGAAGAAATTGACTGGCAGAGCATATAAATGCCCCAGTACAACAAGCTATGACGATTGTGTTACACCTCTGCCTGGTCATGATGACAGTGTAGTGCAAGGGCTTACAGATGGCCACGTAGTGGTCATAGGCCATCCCTGTGAGGATGAAGATCTCGATGCCTCCAAGGAAGTGAATGATAAAAAGTTGTGCCATGCAATTATTATACAAATGGTCTTCCTTTTTGCTAGAAAGTCAGTCATCAGTTTGGGTGTCACTGTGGATGTGTAGCAAAGGTTGGAGAGAGAGAGGTAGTTAAAGAAGAAACACATGGGTTGGTCAATTAGCTGACTGCATGTGATAGAAATCATTAGGGGCAAGTTTCCCATCCAAATAGCAATGTAACAAAATAAGAGTAATACAAAGCAGAGAATTCAAAGTTCTTGTTTTGGGTAAGGCCCAACAGAGTAAACAGTGACCTTATTCCTACTTTCCTTGATCTAATGCAGTAACTGCAGTTTTTTTTAATGCAGTTAAAATAAATAGCAGTCATCTGAAAAGACGTAATTTATAAGTCATTGTAAGAAATGTTTTTGTATAATATTGATGATACAACACATATTATAAAAAGTATGTTTAATTGAATTGATGGCCATGTTTCAGAAACTGAAAATCTTTATTTAATAAGAGTATTTTTTTCTGGTTAGTCTCATGATGATTTCCTTAAATATTTCAGGATATCATGTTAAATATTGATATTCATATGAATGAATGCATTCATTCAATCATATTAAAAAAAAATACTAGGCACTAATCATTTTCCAAGTCCAGTGGAACATACATCTAAGTTTTAGAAAAGATGTAGCTCTGAATTCTTACTAACTCAAAATTTGTTAAAGATGCAAGTTTTTGTTTAATGATGTAGAAGCAAATTCAAAGTTTTAGCAGCGCTCACTAGTTGAAAATATTGTGGTTGTTAGTCAGGATTGACTCCTGGTGACCCCATGAACAACGGAACAAAACTCTGCCCAGTCGTGTGACATCCTTACGATTTATTGGGGTGTCAGTTCCATTGTGATTCGTAGAATTTTCGTTGGTAATTTTTGGAAGCAGACAGCCAGGCCTTTCTTCCTAATCTGTCTTAGCCTGGAAGCTCAGCTGAAACCTGTTAGCCATCATAGCAACACTCAAGCCTCCCCTGAGAGAAAGCTGGTAGCTGTGCATGAGATGCACAGGTTGAAACTCAAATCAAATCTTCAGCATGAAAGGCAAGGATTCTACCACTGAACCACCAGTGCCTCACAGTGGAATGTATGCTACCTCAAAATTATTTTATTGTAAAATAAAATGAAAAATTTACCTGATGATAAATACATATTTAAAAAGTATACAATAAAAGCTGTCTGTAAGGGGTCCATATGATTGGTTTGGCTATTTTTTTGATTGCTCGTTTGACATTTTCACAGCGATTTGTGAGGGTAAAACGCCGAGATTTTAAAACCGAAATTTTTTTCTTTCTACAGGCTGTTGCTACTGTTGTTAGTTGCCCTGGAACCCATACCTACTCATTTTGTCCCCATATGTGCAGAGTAGAACTGCTCCACTGGGTCTTCGAGGCTGTGGCCTTTCAGAAGCAGATTGCCAGGTTTGTCTCCTGAGGCACTTCTGTTGTGGTTTTGTGACCACAAGTCAATTCCAACACATAGTGACCATGTAGGACAGAATAGAATTGCTCCATAGGGTTTTCTAGGCTGTAATCTTTTTTTTTAATCTTTACAGGAGCAGTTCCTCAGGTCTTTTCTCCCTTGGTGACTCTGAAGGCTTTGAATCTCCCTCCAACCATTAGGTTAGCAGATGAACACTTAACCTTTGCCCCACCAGGGATCCAAGGCTCTACTGGGTGGTTCAGAACTTTTGGGCTAGTAGTCCAACACAAGGAGGTTTCTGCCGCCCAGGAGCTCCTATTTCTACAGGTAGTTCAATTAAAATTATATACTTAACAACAAAATAAAGTGATAGTTAAAAAGTGGAGCAGAAGACAGTTTTACATTTTTTTGCCTCTTGACTCACCATATCCTATTTTTCAGGTGAATTTTCTCACAGTTTTTGAAATTGGAAGTGCATTTCTGTTTCCACATTTTTGTAACAATTTATCGATTTGCCATAAAACCCTAAAGAATCCTAATACTGCCTAAAACAGAGAGAAAGTTCATAGATAGTTTATGGGGAAATGTTTATGGGTAGACAAATAATTGGGACCTGGACAAAATTACTGAGTTATACCGCAGTGTGCGAATTTGGATACTACTCATTTTATCTCCCTGAATTTACCTTATTTGTAAAATGGGGTAACCTGCTCAGACTTTGCAAAAATGGTTGTGAAGCTCAAACAAATCGAAGAATGACCATTATTTTATAAACTATGGAAGCATTAATGTTTGAATTTATTATCTAAATGTTACTGTTACTAAATTAATGTTCTAACAGTTGTCAATAGCACAGCACAATAAAATTTACTGCCATATAGAAAATAAAATTGCATAATCCTAAATTCATTTTGACTAGGAAGTGAACTTTGAGATCCACTAGTCAAATCCCTTCATTTTAAATAGAATGGATTTTTGTCAAAATACATATATAGAATAGATAAAGGCAGTTTGAATCTCCGCATCAATCAGTAAATATTACATTAAATTAACAGGAACAATTTATGAAAACTTAGCCATTGCAGTTGGTGTTGACCAAAGCTTCTGATAATTTGGAAACATAACATAAAATTGATGACCACATCATCCAATTAGCTGTATAATTTTAGGCCTCAGAATACATCATCAGGTTTTTACCCCTTTCCTTAAAATTTATAGTACATATTCTGTCCTAATTTTGTAGCTATATTTTCTTATCAACTTAATTTTAAATCCCATCCTTACCTCTCTATTTATAGATTAAGTTAACTATGTTTTCCTCCAAATTAAAAATTCCATTGCACTGAAAATGGAAACATAAACTGTTAAATACGTATATGTGTATATATATATATATATATTTTACAAGGTGATTTTATACAGTTTATCTGGTTTCAGAAAAAATCCATGGATGGAAGTATACTTCCCAGCAAGAACTAGGAGGTACTTCTCTGAACAAAAGCAAGCTGGGTGTTTTTATAGAAAACAAAGGGCAGGGAGAGAGAAAGAAAAAAAAAAAAAAAAAAAGCAAAAGAAACCACTGTTCATAATTAGGTCATGCAGAGCAAAATGTACAAAACCCTAAACGTTTAATTTGTCTCTTCAGCAAAGTCTGTTTAATGTCTGAACTAAAACTTGTGAGTAAGCACACAAATCAAAACACCTATGCTAGCGGAAATGTTTTTTGTGTATAACAAAGAGTGATAGGACATTCAAAACGGGGCTTGAGGTAGAAGCATCTAAGCTGCTTTAAGGCTTTCACTCTTTACAGAGCCTTTTTGACTCCAGCAGGTCCAGAGGTTTAAATACAAATTTAACAAAACAAATGAATTTATTTCTGTGGTAAAATTTTATGATTTAGAATTAGCTATTTTTTTTTTATAGGCGAACCATTGAGAAGGAAGGGTTCTTAGCACACCTCCAATTTTACTGTATAAATATTTCCTCACCTATAAATAAAATGTCTATTTTTAATTTTTTAAATAATAATTAAAATACAGTTTGTACAGCTGCTAAAGTAACGGCATCTTAATTTGAAAGGACATAAAACCATTATTTTAATCATGTGCACAGGAAAAAAAAATCTGAATTATTTCCCCCGTATCCTTCCCCTGACAATAAAACAAGATATTATGTCTCAAACATGAAATTTAGCCTCTGCAGAAACTAAGGTTATTGGAGAACTCAGAAAAAGCCAATCAGTTTGCATTTATTGATAGAAAATTAATATCCCTGCTAGTTCAATGCTTTCTGATATTCTAACCAAAAAATGTCACTAAATAATTGTATGAATCTCCAATTTTCTCCATTTCTAAAGCCACAGAAGAGGCTTTATTTCCTTCTTGGCAATTCTTCCTTTTCATGTCACCTTCCTAGTAGACCAATGAATGATTCATCATGTATAAACTCCCACCTATATTTGTATTTTATATTTCTAGCTCCCTAATAATAATGACAATTTCAGGCTAAGGAGCCCTCGTGGCACTATGTTACCTTTCTACATGGTGGGGAAATCTGGTTATTATGATTTCTATCCCAAGCAGCTGACTAACTAACCAGCCCATGTACTTCTTCCTTAGTTGCCTTGCTCTCTCAGACCTTTTCTACACCTCCACTGTGACACCCAAACTACTGACCAATTTACTGACAGAAAGGAAGATCATTTCCTGTAAAAACTTCATGACACAGCTTTTTACCATGTGTTTTTTCACAGGTGCCCTGTGAGGCTTCCATCCTCACAGGAATGGCCTATGACTGGTCCATCACCATCTGCAAACCACTGCACTATGTCATCATGAGAACAGGCAAAAATGTAACTCAGTTGTCATAGTGTCATGTGTGCTGGGGGGTTTCTGCATTCCCTTGGTCTATTTCTTCTTAACAATTGCTTTACCTTTCTGTGGCCTCAGTGAATTAGATAACTATTTCTATGATGTCTACCCTTTGTTGAAACAGGCCTGCACTGAGCAGATAAAATTGTTTTCTTAGTCATTGCCAATTCTGGTCTAATGGGACTAGTGATCTTCCTATTTTTGATGGCCTCCTATGTTATGATAATGTATAATTTGAAAGCACACTCTGCAGAGAGCCACTACAAAGCACTTTCCACTTGCAGTTCCCACATCACTGTTGCAATCTGGCTTTTTTGCATCTGTCATTTGTAATTATAAGACCTGCAACAACCTTTCCAGAATATAATGTGTTTACATTTTTTTACACAATTATCGTCCCCATGCTCAACCCTCTTGTCTACACACTTAGAAACATGGAGATGAAAATGCTATAAGGCAAGTGTGGTGCAATCAGGTGTTTGTGGAAAGAAAGCAAATGATTTGAAGGGCAAAATAAGACTCGCATGAATTATCATCTCATGATAACTCCAGACCATGTAAAAAAAGCCAAGCCTTGAACTACAGCTTGCCATCACTGAAGTTCCTCTTTCAGTTCCTTTCCTGACTTGCTTCCCTAGTTTTTATTCTTTACTAGATTTTAAATTCCATGAAGGTAGGGGTATGTTACGTTTATTTCATTGCTTTTTTCCTAGTAACAAGCAAACTTTATTGCATATATTAGAAACTCAATAATTATGTATTGAATTAAGATATGAAATTTTTTTGCATAATTCTGATTCTCATACACTAATGTAATCATCCACATATTTCAGTAACACATTTGGACATTAAACATCACCACAGTGTTGTCATTTATTCCACTTCACTGATTTTTCTACTTCTGTACACGCTGGCTTCATACCTGTGACTGTGGGCAAGAAAGGCTTCTCCCACGGTTCAATCAGCCAACGGCCAAGTCAGCCAGCCCAGACACTGAAGAAACAGGAAACATAGTACTGGCCCAAGGCTTTTGGAGTGATTTAGGTTTATTTACGTATTCTTCTCCTGGTATTATAACAGAATCTGCATATATGATAACAGACCTCTGTTATTCATGAGGTCTGTTCTTACAGGAAAAATAGTCAACCTACATTAAAAATAGTCAAATCATGCAGACAAACACACACACAGACACATCAAGTTAAAATTTCTTACAGAAATTCTCTTTTTTTTCTAAAGGTTCTTTAGATGATTTTGGAAAAAGCTGGATGACAAAATGCCCTGACGGTGTATACCCCTTTATACATTTAAAAATCTATTTTAAAGCCTTCCATCTTAAACCGCTTTTACATGTTTTCATAACACTAATCACTGTGTAATTTTATAGGAAACAAAATATTGAATAGTTGCAACAAAAGGAATTCAAGTCTCGCAAATCATAGGCTAATGAATCCTCCGTCCCCCAGGATCTCTCTATATAACCCCAGGACCTAGAAATATGTACCCATTTTATAAATATGTCTCTTTGTTAGTTTGGGTGATTTTTCTAGTACAGTTATGTTGTTATGGTAAAGTCACATCTTACAAATAATATCAATTATTCATGGTCACAAAGCTAATAAATAGTTAAGATGTGCTTCAACTGTCCAGCCTGCAAGATACTTAATCTATCAGAGGCGATTGACAGCTGAAATTCACAAAGAGCGGAAAAACATCTCACGTGCATACTACAGCACTGGGTGGGATGCTGTGTAGAACATAATTCCCCATGCCATCTAAATCATTTCCCCTTTTCCTCTTACCTACTACTTTTCCCAACATTCATACTTCTTTCTCACAAGTTCAATATGCCTAAAAATTGCCTCCATTGTCCTGCTTGATATGCCATGGATGCTGCTACCCTGGCTGGTTTGACTTTCAATCTATATGATTAATGAGGACAGCGCACTGGAAACAAACTTATCAAAATACATAATATTTTTAAGTAAATATTTTATACAGTTTATAGAATTTTTGTTATTGATAATATACACAGCAGAATATACATCAATTCAACAACTTCTCCATGTACAGTTCAGTGACACTGATTGCCTTCTTCGTGTAGTACAACCATTCTCCCTCTCCTTTTGTAAGTTGTTGCTCCTCTGTTAATATAAACTCACTGCCCCCTAAGTTTCCTAGCTAATATTGCAAGTTGATGTCAGTTTCATCCCATATAGATAGATCTTAAAACAGCACAAAGCTCAAGGCAGAAAAATAAAAAGTTTTAAGTAAAATATTTTCATTTATCTAAATTCAAGTTGAAAAAAATTGTAGAATAATATTGATAAAATATATAGAACCCATTTGGTAATGTGGATCTGTGAGCTACACTTTCTCATACAGAAATATAAGATGGACTTTTTGTTTGTTTCTTTTTTGTTTTTGTTGTTTTTTCTTTACTTGACTACTTAACTGCCTCTAGAGCTTTTAGTTTGATGTTAGGAAAAGTTTTAATCCTCTGAGTTCCTGTTAACTCATCAGTAAAATAAAGTAGATAATTAAGTCATCATTTCAAAACTACACTTTCTGTAGCTTTTCTTTAGGAGAAAAATATTTTCACAAATACCTTGTGCTCACTGAAATAAGTTATTATGATGTTACATTATAAGGTTATTTATACATGTATGAAGATAAGTGGCAAAATTGTTATGCTTATAGTTCTTAGATTATAAAAAATATTTTTAGAGTACAAAGGGAATTCAAATAAAATATTTACGTTAAAATCTTTATTTAAATATCATTTTCCAAAAGTTCATTTACAGATACTAGTAATAATTACAACAATAATAAAACAAGGTTAAGAAGTTTCCTTTGTAAGCACAATACTTAATTTCATCACTATTATTTAGGAAAAATACTTTTGAATTTTCTATATAGTTATTATTTCTTACATAAATGGTATTTGATTGTTTAAACACTATATAAATATATATATATTTCTGGTTTTAGCATTTTTTCAATGACTGTAGAAAGTCAGGAACTAAGTGAAAAAAGTGGTTCTAAATTCCCAATGCTCCCTTTTTGATGGGGTATGCAGAGAGAATAATAGACCATACATCCACAACCAAACAAAATGCCGTCCAGTAGAATTCTACTCTTAGTGACCTTACAGGCCACAATCGAATAGCCTTATAAGTTTTCAAGGCTGGAATCTTCACAAAAGTAGACTATCACACCTTTCTCCCATGGAGGGGCTAGTGGATTCAAAAAACTGACCTTTGGTTAGCAGCTGAGCACTTAACCCCTGGGCCAATAGACCCTATGGGCCGTTTAAACCTGGGTGGAAGATACCAATGGAGCATACGTAATTTTGGATATTCATTGGAATCAAAGCAGAGAGGTTAGAAATGTGGGCTCTGACTAGCAACCTATGAACAAAACCCAAAGAAAAAAATACCAAAGAAAAGTTTAAAAGTTGAACTCAAAATACCAGGAACAATTTAAATAAGAGACACAGATCAATAAAGAAACAAGAAAGTAGTTCAAGGTAAATTATAATATTAATGAACTGATGTCAGTGGCTATGCTTATGTTTCTTATGGTCAGTTCCTGCTTTAATAAACTTAAGATGGGGCAAACTAACTCGAATAGGGTGTGCAGTGTGGAGTATATGCACCTTTCATTCCATTTGCCTTCCGGTAAAAAGTGGATTGTGGCACCACACTTTCCTCATGGCATTCTTCATCTCCGTGTTTCTCAAAGTGTAGATCAGAGGGTTGAACATGGGAGCAAAGATGGTGTAGAAAAGAGCAAACACTTTATCTTCTGGAGAAGTTGCAGCTGGTCTAATATAAATGTACAGGATAGGCACAAAGAAGAGAACCACAACTGTTATGTGGGAACTGCAAGTGGAAAGAGCTTTGCTGCGGCTTTTGGCAGGGTGAACCCTGACGGTATACAAAATCAAGAAGTAAGACAGCATCAAGACAACAAAATTCACCAAACCAATCATGCCTGAATTGGCGACAGCCAGGATCCCGACACTGTATGTGTCAGTGCAGGCCAGTTTCAGCAAAGGATAGACATCGCAGAAGTAGTGATCTATCTCATTGGGGCCACAGAAGGGTAAGTTGATAGTGAGGAGGGACTGCGCAAAGGAATGCAGAAATGCCCCAGTACAGCAAGCAAAGACCAATACATGACACCTCCTCCTGCTCATGATGACTGTGTAGTGCAGGGGTTTGCAGATGGCCACATAGCGATCATAGGCCATGATTGTAAGGATGAAGATTTCACCCCCTACAAAGACGTGCATAGCAAAAAGCTGTGCCATGCAGCTAGCATAAGAAATTCTGTTCCTTTCTTTCAGTAAGTCAGTGAGTAGCTTGGGTGTCACCGTTGAGGTATAACACAGGTCTGAGAAAGCAAGGTAATTAAGAAAGAAATACATGGGTTGACCTGTTAGCTGACTGCAACTGATGGAAATGATTATGAGCAAGTTTCCCATCCATATAGCTATGTAACAAAATAAGAATATTAGAAAGCACAAACTTTTATTTGTCTTGTTCTGGGAAAGTCCCAAAAGTATGAATTCAGTGACATTATTGATATTTTCCATCGTCTGATGCAGTGAATTCTCAGAGAGTATAACTGGAAAAAAGTGACAAGTTAGCATCAGAAATATTCACTAGCATAGTGTGAATCAGAGTGAGTATAGTAATAACAAGTTATTCAAGCAGCTCTTCTACACTATATTTAAAGTCATTAATTCTAAACCCTGTACTGGTAGGTTTATTACCATATAACTTACTGTTCTAATCAGGTTGTTTGGAAAGTGAATTGGAGTGACAGTAATAGTTATAATAGCTCAAGGCAAAAACTAAGATTTACAGTCGGCCTATGGATGAGATGCAAATGTGAGCTTACAGAGAATGCATTTCTTTTCCTGGAGTAGCTTGTCATCTTGATAGGTTGAAGAAAGACCAGGACCAGGTGTGCTATTGTAGGTTCAAATCCTGTCTTTATTTAAATTTTGGTATACCATTTATTGTGCATTTTTGCATCATTAAAAAAAAATATTTCATATACCCTTTTAGTTCAGTAATGAAGTCCCTCCTGAGATTCAGTCTTCAGCCAAAGCTTAGACAGTCCCGTAAAAGAAAACAAGGCTAAAAGGGCACAGTAGCCCAGGGGCAAGTACTAGAATATAGAAGGGGACAGGAGAGCTGGCAACAGGGACCTCAAGGTTGAGAAGGGAGAGTGTTGACAAGTTGTGGGGTTGGCAAGCAATGTCTTAAACAATATGTGTACTAACTGTTTAATGAGAAGTTGGTAAGCACACTAATCATTAAATATTTCATTAAAATATTATTTATCTTGATTATTTAGTTGTTTACATCCAGGGTAAGTATCACTTTTGACTCATGCTAACCCTGACACTGTTAAAAGCTTAATCTATATTAACATTATAAACCCAGTGTACAAAAAAAAAAAAAAAAAACATTATGGAGAGCAATAGAAAAGATAGGATAACATTTGAAGCCTAAGTGACTGATAGTTCTATTCTCGGAATTACTCTAGGAACTTTTATGTTAGTTCTTCCTGCGATCCATGTTTTTTCACCCAAAAAGTGAGAGCAGAGATGAAATTTTGCCAACAGCTTCCAAGCTGTATTCTCTTAATAGTCATAATTCTGCACCTTAACAACAACAAAAAAAAAAACCAGCAAGCCTTTCTTTTTTCTGTACAATTCACCCATTCTATTCCCTCTAAAAAAAAAAAAAATATGCACTCCATGTTGGTGTCCCGGAGACTCTGATACTAAAATGTCCAAACCCATAACATCGTGCTATTAATTACCTACTGTAGGCTTCTCACACAAGTAGTAGCAAAGTAGAAAGGGAGCAATGAATTCCACTTTGAGCATCCCTTAATTTCTTTGACTTGTGCCTCTTTTTCTCTATAGCTATCCTTTCTCCTTTACATAAAATGCAAGTCAGTCATTTTATTCAGCTATCAGCTTCTTCAATATCTCCATTAATAAGCCCCATATATGCACCGAATACAATCATTATTTCCTTCATGAATTTCCCGATATTATACAAAAAAAAAAAAAAAAAAAAAGCTTTATTTTGACATCTGCCCCAGGATAGGACAGGAATCATTCAATGGATTTTACTTAAATAGTGGGAAGTTATTTTTTTAAATGTTTGCAAAAGCTTGTAAAAAAGAGGGCAAATCACATTTCAGAAGGATTAAAATCAGCATATTTTGAGAGAAAAAATTTAATTTATATTATCTAGATATATGTGCACGTATAGATACACAAAGTTAATTTCTTCTGTTTGATGCAATGTTTTTATTACTATAAAAAAAAAAACTATAAGTTGGTTGAATTTTCATTTACCAAGCGATTTCCTCGTAAATAAATTCTTTTAGCTCTGAGTCAAAGACAGCATTCTGAACTTACAGTGCAGTCAGAATAAATGCTTACCATCCATGCTATCCACACTAAACATTAATAAATTTCACCATCCAATCAGCCTTGGTTGGTCCTGGGTGTAGTCCTTCACTATTCCCTGAAGACAGGAATATTCTCTCCAGATTTCTGTAACTAATAGGAAATAAATGTCATCACCAACATTTATTTTGAAAATGCTTCTTCTTTTTTTTTTTTTTCTATCCAAAATTTGTATCTGCTGCGGGTCTCAGGGATAGAAATTACATGTAAGTTTGGTGTTTAATTTTCCATGGAATTTAAAGTGACTTAACTGAGATATAATTACCCCATTCTTCAGTCTCCCTTTTTTTGTGGGAAGAAAAATCTCCCAAAAGAAATGTTGGGCAAACGTGCCGCTGAAATTGGTCTCATTCTTCTCAAGTTCTGAACGCACAGGTATGTCAAGGTTGATAAATCTTTATATCTTGTGTATTTGGATCATAAACCAATGGTTCATATTCATTCGATGTTGATAGGCCATAAAGCAAATGCTTTACATTGTGGCTAATTCTGAGGAACCAGTTGGTGGTGAGGTCTGAGCAGAGGCAAAATGGAAAACGCCAAAGCAACGTTAGGGCAGGGACATCGGACCCAGGATGTGAATTTTGGTTTATCCCATAATAAGTTGTTTGTTCGGGTTTAAGTTGTTTGAAAAGTGGCTGGAGCGCTTCCTGTGTATTATTTCAAGTCCAAACGGCTCCACATCTCACTCCAGTCCTGGCAGGGGCCAGCGGTTCTCTGCAGGTGCGAACTACAGCCTTTCTGCCTGCTCGCCGCTGCTCATCCACATCTCACTCCAGTCGTGGCAGAGGCCAGCGGTTCTCTGCAGGTGCGAACTACAGCCTTTCTGCCTGCTCGCCGCTGCTCATCCACATCTCACTCCAGTCCTGGCAGAGGCCAGCGGTTCTCTGCAGGTGCGAACTACAGCCTTTCTGCCCGCTCGCCGCTGCTCATCCACATCTCACTCCAGTCCTGGCAGAGGCCCTGGTTCTCTGCAGGTGCGAACTACAGCCTTTCTGCCTGCTCGCCGCTGCTCATCCACATCTCACTCCAGTCCTGGCAGAGGCCAGCGGTTCTCTGCAGGTGCGAACTACAGCCTTTCTGCCTGCTCGCCGCTGCTCATCCACATCTCACTCCAGTCCTGGCAGAGGCCAGCGGTTCTCTGCAGGTGCGAACTACAGCCTTTCTGCCTGCTCGCCGCTGCTCATCCACATCTCACTCCAGTCCTGGCAGAGGCCAGCGGTTCTCTGCAGGTGCGAACTACAGCCTTTCTGCCTGCTCGCCGCTGCTCATCCACATCTCACTCCAGTCCTGGCAGAGGCCCTGGTTCTCTGCAGGTGCGAACTACAGCCTTTCTGCGTGCTCGCCGCCGCTCATCCACATCTCACTCCAGTCCTGGCAGAGGCCAGCGGTTCTCTGCAGGTGCGAACTACAGCCTTTCTGCCCGCTCGCCGCTGCTCATCCACATCTCACTCCAGTCCTGGCAGAGGCCCTGGTTCTCTGCAGGTGCGAACTACAGCCTTTCTGCGTGCTCGCCGCCGCTCATCCACATCTCACTCCAGTCCTGGCAGAGGCCAGCGGTTCTCTGCAGGTGCGAACCACAGCCTTTCTGCCTGCTCGCCGCTGCTCAATACACTCCTGTGGTGGCCTTGGGCTTGTCTGACTGCAGCTTGGGGTGCCGCGGGCACCCGCGGGACATCTGGGGAAGTGCAATCTGGAAATATGTGGAAGTTACAGCCTGCTCAGCCACACTTGACCTGTAAGGACAATGGGACCTGATAGAAAAATAGGTCCCTTCTTTGTCCTCAGGCAGAGACGAGTTTCCTAAGGTTCATGGAAGGTCTCTCAGAAGACACATCAGTCATCAAGGGCGTGGCCAACGATATGATTTATCTTCATATTGCCTCTCTTTCCCTGCTTTATTCTTCCTGTCCCACATTCCTACCACTTGGGACTATTTCCCAAATAAACCACGCTATGTAAGTGTTGCTTCAGGCTGTGAATGTAGGGAAACCAAGATTCTTGTTTAGTTCAGTTCAGTGCTTCAACCTACTCAAATTTTATTTAGGATTGGCAGGTTGATTTTCTTTTTCTCCTAGATGTCTTCCGTGTCTTGAAATAAGTGGTAGCAAATCATCTCTTCCCCTAAACTGCCTTAGAGTGTCTGACAGAGTTCACATGGATCCCTCATTTCTGTCATTTTAGATACCTTGTCCTTGGCCAGGCACACTTTGCTTTTATACCAATATTCTACTCTTGTTTTGAAATTCCTTTCTTCTCGTGGATTCTCTCTACACCTGCAGAGATAATTTTGAATAAAATGCTTGATTCAAATTTTGTTTTAATATAAATACCTGTCACGGATTGAATTGTGTCCCTCAAAAATATGTATCAGCTTAGTTAAGCCATGATCCCCAGTATTGTGTGGTTTCCCTCCATTTTGTGATTTTCCTACGTGTTATAAACCATAACTTCTGCCTGTGGCTAAAGAGGATTAGGGTGACATATAACACTCTTGACCAGGTCACATCCCTGAACCAATGTAAAGGGAGTTTCCCTGGGGTGTAGCCTGTACCACCTTTGATCTTATTGTTGTTGTTGTTAGGTGCCCTCAAGTCAATTCCGACTTGTAGGGACTCTATGCACCACAGGGTGGTCCTGCGCCATCCTTACCATCATTGTTATGCTTGAGCCCATTGTTGCAGCCACTGTGTCAATCCATTTCTTTAAGGGTCTTCCTCTTTTCTGCTGACCCTGTACTTTAACAAGCATGATATCCTTCGCCAGGGACTGATCCCTCCTGACAACATGTCCAAATTATGTAAGACACGATCTCGCCATCCTTGCTTCTAAGGAGAATTGGGACTGTACTTCTTCCAAGACAGATTTGTTCATTCTTTTGGCAAACCATGGTACACTCAATATTCTTCATCAACAGCACAATTCAAACGTGTCAGCTCTTTTTGGGTTTTCCTTATTCATTGTCCAGCTTTCACATGTATATGAGGCAATTGGAAATACTATGGCTTGGGTCAGGCGCACCTTAGTCTTCAGGGTGACATCTTTGCTCTTCAACACTTTGAAGAGGTCCTTGCAGCAGATTTGCCCAGTGCAATGAGTCTTTTGATTTCTGGACTGCTGCTTCCATGGCTGTTGATTGTGGATCCAAGTAAAATGAAACTCTTGACAACTTCAATCTTTTCTCCTTTTATCATGATGTGGCTTATTGGACCAGTTGTGAGGGTTTTTGTTTTCTTTATGTTGAGGTGCAATCTGTACTGAAGGCTGTGGTCTTTGATCTTCATTAGTAAGTGCTTCAGGTCCTCTTCACTTTCAGCAAGCAAGTTGGTGTCATCTGCATAATGCAGGTTGTTAATGAGTCTTCCTCCAATCCCGATGCCCTGTTCTTCATATAGTCAACCTTCTCGGATTATTTGCTCAGCATACAGATTGAAGAGGTATGGCGAAAGGATATAACCCTGACGCACACCTTTCCTGACTTTAAACCAATCAGTATCCCCTTGTTCTGTCTGAACAACTGCCTGTCGATATACTGCTGCAGCTGCTTTTGAATGATCTTCAGCAAAATTTTTCTTGCTTATGATATTAACGATATTGTTCTATAATTTCCGCATTCAGTTGGATCACCTTTCCTGGGAATAGGCATAAATATGGATCTCTTCCAGTCGGTTGGCGAGGTAGCTGCCTTCCAAATTTCTTGGCATAGAGGAGTCATCACTTCCAGCCCTACATCCATTTGTTGAAACATCTCAATTGATATTCCGTCAATTCCTGGAGGCTAGTTTTTCACTAATGCTTTCAGGGCAGCTTGGGTTTCATCCTTCAGTGCCATCGGTTCCTGACCATGTGCTACCTCTTGAAATGGTTCCTCGTTGACTAATTCTTTTTGGTATAATGACTCTGTGTATTCCTTAAATCTTCTTTTGATGCTTCCTGTGTCATTTAATATTTTCCCCCATAGAATCCTTCACTATTGCAACTTGAGGCTTGAATTTTTTCTTCAATTCTTTCAGCTTGAGAAACACCTCACATATTCTTCCCTTTTGGTTTTCTATCTCCAGCTGTTTGCAGATGTCATTGCAATACTTTACCTTGTCTTCTCGAGCTGCTCTTTGAAATCTTCTGTTCAGTTCTTTTACTTCATCATTTCTTCCTTTTGCTTTAGCTGCTCAACATTCGAGAGCAAGTTTCAGAGTCTCCTCTGACATCCATCTTGGTCTTTTCTTTCTTTCCTGTCTTTTCAATGTCCTTTTGCTTTCTTTCTTATGATGTCCTTAATGTCATTCCACAACTTGTCTAGTCTTTAGTCATTGGTTTTAGATGTGTCAAATCTGTTCTTGAGATGATGTCTAAATTCAGGTGGGATATACTCAAGGTCATATTTTGGCTCTCGTGGACTTGCTCTGATTTTCTTCAGTTTCACCTTGAACTTGCATATGAGAAATCGATGGTCTGTTCCACAGTCAGCCCCTGGTCTTGTTCTTACTGATGATATTGAGATTTTCCGTTGTCTCTTTCCACAGATGTAGTCGATTTGATTCCTCTGTATTCCATCTGGCGAGGTACATGTGTATAGTTGCCGTTTATGTTAGTGAAAGAAGGAAGATATTTGCAATGAAGAAATTATTGGTCTTGCAAAATTCTATCATTGGATCTCCAATCTACAGCATTGTTTCTATTACCAAGGCCATATTTTCCCACTACCGTTCCTTTTTCTTTGTTTCCAACTTTTGTTTTCCAATCACCAGTAATTATCAATGCATCCTTATTGCATGTTTGATTAATTTCATACTGCAGAAGCTGATAAAAATCTTCAATTTCTTCACCTTTGGCCTTAGTGGTTGGTGCATAAATTTGAATAATAGTCATATTAACTAGTCTTCCTTGTAAGAGTATGGATATTATCCTATCACTGACAGCATTGTACTTCAGGATACATCTTGAAATGTTCTTTTTGATGATGAATGCAACACCATTCCTCTTTAAGTTGTCATTCCTGGCATAGCGGACTATGTGATTGTCCAATTTAAAATGGCCAGTACCAATCCATTTCAGCTCACTAATGCCTAGGATATTGATGTTTATGCATTCCATTTCATTTTTGATGATTTCCAATTTTCCTAGATTTATACTTTGTATTTTCCAGGTTCTAATTATTAATGGATGTTTACATCTGTTTCTTCTCATTTAGAATCATGCCACTTCAGCAAATGAAGGTCCCAAAAGCTTTAATCCATCCATGTCATTAAGGTTGATTCTACTTTGAGGAGGCAACTCTTCCCTGGTCATCTTTTGAGTGCCTTTCAACTTGTGATGCTCATTTTCTGGTACTATATCAGACAGTGTTCTGCTGCTATTCATAAGGTTTTCACTGGATAACTCTTTTCAGAAATAGACTCCTGGGTCCTTCTTCCCAATCTTTCTAAGTCTGGAACCTCAGCTCCATGGGTGACCCTCCTGGTATCTGAAAACTGATGGGATAGCTTTCAGCATCACAGCGACAAGCAAGCCCCTACAGTACAATGAACTGACAGACACACTGAGCCTTTTATAAGAGATATACGGAAAGGGAAGCAAGCAGAGACTTCATGCCACCAAGAATGCAGTGCCAGGAGCTGGGCACGTCCTTTGGACCCAGTGTTCCTGTGTGGAGAAGGTCCCAGACCAAGGGAAGACTGGACTGATGATGAGGACCTTCCTCCATAGCTGACAGAGAAAGCCTTCCCCTGAAGCTGACACCCTGAATTTGGGCTTGTAGCCTGCCAGACTGCGAGAGAATAAATTTCTTTTTGTTAAAGCCATCAACTTGTGGTATTTCTGCTATAAGCAGCACTAAATGACTAAGACAATACCTATAAATAAAAGTAATGAATCCACATTTTAGACATTTTAGAAAACACGGATAACCATAACTCAAAACATATTATTCCAAATATTGCAAATTAAAGGTAACACTTTGACACTTTATATTGTCAGGGATTTTTTTTTTCCTTAGGCATGACTTTTATTTAACATATTTTATAATATACAAAATTATATAAACATTCATACATGTATGTATGTATGTATAGACAGATTGATAGATGATAAATGCATACGTAGATGGAGAGATAGTGTCATGGATTGAATTATGTCCCCCATAAGATATGTGTCAACTTGGTTAGGTCACAATTCCCAGTATTGTCTGGTTGTTCTCCATTTTGTGATTGTAATTTTATGTTAGGAGCATTAGTGTGGGGTTGTAACACCACCCTTTCCCAGGTCACCTTCCTGATTCAAGGTGAAGGGAGTTTCCCTGGGGTGTGGACTGCACCACCTTTCATCTCTCAAGAGGTAAAAGGAAAGGGAAGCAAGCAGAGAGTTGGGGACTTCATACCAAGAAAGTAGCACCTGAACAGAGCACATCCTTTGGACCAGAGGTCCCTGCTCCTGAGAATCTCCACGACCAGGGGTAGATTGTGGACAAGAACTTTCCTACAGAATCAACAGAGAGAGAAAGAGAAAGCTTTCCCCTGGAGCTGACACCCTGAATGTGGACTTGTAACCTACTAGACTATGAGAGAATAAATTTCTCTTTGTTAAAGCCGTCCACTTGTGGTATTTCTGTCATGCCAGCACTACATAACTAAGACAGGTAGATACATAGATAGATATAAAAAAGATATATAGATAGTTGTTATTAGTTGGCGGCTGGTCAACTCCAACTCATTAAGACCTTATGTACAACAGAATGAAACGTTTTTTGTCATCATTAATATACTTGGTACCAATATTGTGGCTATTGTGTCAATCCACCTCATTGAGTGTTTCATGTGTTTACATCAACACTCTACCAAACTTGATGTCTTTCTTTAGTGATTGATCTTTCCTGATAAATTGCCCAAAGTAAGCAAGAAAAAGTTTCCCGATCCTCACTCCTAAGGAGCATTCTGTTTGGTTGTATTTCTTCTAAAATTGTTTTGTTTGCAGTCCACTGAATATTACAGTCTTCACCAACACCACAATTCAAACTTATCAACATTTCTTCTGTCTTCATTTTTCATTATCCCATTTCCTCACACATATTACCAAAAAAAAAAAAAAAAAAAAAAACCATTGCCATTGAGTCTGACTCATAGTGACCCTATAGGACAGAGTAGAAATGCTCCTTAGGGTTTCCAAGGAGTGCCTGGTGGATTCAACTACCAACATTTTGGTTAGCAGTGCAGCTCTTAACCACCTCGCCACCAGGGTTTCCTCATGGTATTAGGCAATTGAAAATACCAGGCTTGGGTCAGGCACACCTTGGCCACCAGAGTGACATCTTTTCTTTTAATACTTTAAGGTAGTATTTTGTGACTGATTTGCCCAACACAATGCATCACTGGTTTTTTGACTGCTGCTACATTTACCATGGAGTCGCTGGGTGGCACAAATTGTTAAATGTTTGACTACTCTTCAAAATAATCAAAACTCATCAAAATTTGAACCTAAGGTTTACTCTGAGGAGTTATCCTATATGCCCATACAGAGGTCATTTTGATTCTAGCAAAAGTAAGTGACTCAAAGAAGTTAGGCATAATGAGGCTTATGACGAGAAGAGTAGGAATACAGAAGATTAAACATTTGCTAATCTTAACATGATTGATTGAAACCTGCCTTCTTGTTTTGCTGAGATCAGCTAATATCAGTTTACTTCTGGTTAATAATTTGGCCTTCCACCCAACTTCAGCCAACAGACTTTTTGAGATTTGTTTTAGGAGGTAATGGATTGTTGACTCTTCTCATCTAGCAGGATAAGAGAAATTTATATTGGTGTAGAGAAGTTTCTGTCAGGCTTTTTTATGGTCAATATTTTGTTTCGTGAATAAGAAAAACTTTAAATCCAACTGTTTTGTTCTGTTGTGCATAGGGTCGCTATGATTCAGAACTGACTCGATGGCACCTAACAACAACAACAACAAAGATGTGTTATTACTTTTCCTCTTCAATATTACTAATGGATAGGTTGGCAGCTTGAACCCAACTAGAAACCCATTGGAAGAAAGACCTAGTGACCTGCTTCTGAAAGGTCACAGTCTTGAAAACCCTATGGCATATAACTCTTGGGACCCCTAAGAGTCAAAAAAAAAAACTTGATAGCAACAAATTTTGCTTTTGGTTTTGTCTTCCATGGACATTGATTATGGATCCAGGTAGAGTGGAATCACTGACAAGCTCAATTTCTTCTTCATTTATCATGATGTTTTTGATTGATCCAGTTGTGATGATTTTTGTTTTCTTCACATTCATGTACACAAACACATATATATATATATATATATATATATATATATATATATATAATCTCTGTATTTTCTGTATAGTCCTGTTATCACTGTGGTATATTTCCTTCCAACAGGTTTCCATATGTTTAATATGGTTGCAATCGCCACTTCCCACCAGCAGTGGGATCCCCTTAGACTTCTGTAAAAACCAAAATCTAAAATTCCATCATGAACGTCTGCTTTTCTAGGACCACTTCTGATATTAAATATCTTAACCTGAGCTTCCTAAGAAACAGAGACTAAGCAAAACCTTATTAGCTAAAAGTCAGGAGTGAGATAAAATGGAAATAAGACAGGGAAGATAAGAATGTGAATCATCTAACTGGTTACTCTTTGGCATCAAAAGCAAATATTTCTTCCACTCACTGGATTATTGTCCCAGAAAGGCATATAAAATATTGTGTCTCAGGCATTCCACTTGGAAGGAGGAAGAGAGAATGTCCCACGGTCCAATGTCCATTGGTCAGCATTGTCTCTTCAGCCCTTAAATCCCCTCACATCTAGATTGCACATGCAGGGGGCTGACCAGAGCACCTTACCTGTGTTAAAAGAGATGTGATGCAAGTGACAGGTAAGGTGCTGGGATTTTTCATTTTTATTAATTGAGTTGAAATTCACCTAACATAAAATTAATCATATTAAAACACACAAATCAGTGGTATTTTATATATGCACAGTGCTGTACAATATACACTTATTTATATTTTGTATCTGTTTATATATTATTTTTCCTTTCTTCTTTCCTCTTTTTCCATTATTTTATATAGTGTTACATTTTGTAATCAATTTTACAATCTAATGATTATGTTACAGATTTAGATGGCGTTATAACATGAATACAACCAACCTTGAAATTAACATTGTCCAGACATGTTCACCAAGGCTTTTGGGATGTTGTGTCTGCCTTTATGGGGGATAGGATGAGAATAACTTTGTAGAAGCATCTTGTCAGGTGAAGAAGAAAGACCTTGTTGACTTTTTTTGTTTGTTTTTCCTTTATGTGTGTTCAATCATGTTTATGAAGGCTGAGAACCTAAAGGAAATAAATGTTCCACTAATTATTGGCCTAAACTCAAAAATACATCATTTTATCAACTGATTGATGATGTCGGGACTGGGACTATTAAAACTATATTTCTCCTTTACCAGTTGGGTTCCTATTTCTGTCAATAGGGGCTAGGGGCTCACTAGAATGAAGTTAAAAATTAAAACAAGGGGAGAAGAGGCTTAATTGTAAAGTAAAAATAAAATGTCAAAGTATGGAGAACTTGAGGAATGTATATGAGGAGAATAGAGTAAGAATCAACACAAAATATATGTCAAAATTGTCCAAACAAGAAGAGATCTGGGAAAATGCTCAAGATACAGATCCATCTTTTGCATACTCTTGGATATTCTTTGTATATCATTGTACATCAATTTAAGGCTCAGTGGGGAACTCTAAAGTGAAATTCAAAGTGCCTTTCATCTTTTTTCATGCAAACTACTTTCTTTCCAAAAACAATTGATCGTACCACATCTTTTTCATGGCATTCTTCATCTCCATGTTTCTCAGCATGCAGATCAGAGGGTTGAACATGGGAGCAATGACGGCGTAGAAAAGAGCAAACACTTTCTCTTCTGGAAAAGTTACAGCTGGTCTAATGTAAACCAAGAGGACAGGCACAAAGAACAGGACTGCAACTGTTATGTGAGGACTGCAACTGTTATGTGAGAACTGCAAGTTGAAAGAGCTTTGGTACAGCTTTTGGCAGGGTAAGCCCTGATGGTAAATAATATCAGAACAAAAGACACCATCACAATCACGAAGGTCACCAAAGCAATCAGACCTGAATTGACAATTACCAATAGACCAATGCTGTGTGTATTAGTGCAGGCCAATTTCAGCAAAGGATACACATCACAGAGGTAGTGATCTCACTGGGGCCACAGAAAGGTAAGAAGATAGTGAGAAGAAACTGAATGGCAGAGTGTATAAATCCCCCAGTACAACAAGCTATGATGATCGCGTTATACCTTTGCTTGCTCATAATGACAGTGTAGTGCAGGGGCTTACAGATGGTCACGTAGTGGTCATAGGACATCCCTGTGAAGATAAAGATCTCAATACTTCCAAGAAGTGAATGATAAAAGGTTGTGCTATGTAATTATTACAGGAAATGATCTTCCTTTCTGCCAGTAAATCAGTCATTAGTTTGGGTGTCACTGTGGACATGTAGTAAAGGTCAGAGAGAGAGAGGTAATTAAGGAAGAAATACATGGGTTGGTCAATTAGCTGACTGCATGTGATAGAAATCATTATGAGCAAATTTCCTAACCAAATAGCAATGTAACAAAATAAGAATAATACAAAGCAGAGAATTTCAATGCCCTTGTTTTGGGAAAGGCTCAAGAGAATAAACACAGTGACATTAATTTGGATAAAAATATAGTAACTTTATGAAATATCAGAAGTAAGGATGGGATTTAAAATTAAATTGATAAGAAAATACAGCTTCAAAATTAGGACAGAAGGTATATCACAAATTTTAAGGAAACAGGATGAGAATTAGTGATGAACTTTGAGACTTAAAATTATATAAAGGCAATCGGATGATTTGGTTATCAATTTTATGTTGTTTTTTCCAAATTATCAGAAGCCCTGAACAACACCAACTACAAAGGCTAAATTTTCACAGATTGATCCTGTTGGTTTAATATGATATTTGAAGACTGATGAAGAGATTCAAACTGTCTTTATATATTGTACATATAAGTTTTGATTACATTGCATTCTATTTAGAATGAAGGGATTTGACTAGCAGATCTCAAAGTTTACTTCCTGGTCAAAATGATTTTAAGATCATACAATTTTATTTTCTATATGGTAGCTAAATTTATAGGACTGTGCTATTGAGAACTGTTAGAAAACTAATTTAGTAACAATAACATTTAGATAATAACTGAAACATTAATGACTCTATAATTTATAAAACAGTTGTTATTTGTTGATTCTTTTGAGCTTCACAACCATTTTTGACAAAGTCTTGGCAGTTTTGGACTAAGGAGTCCTGGTGGCAGAACAGTTAAGTGCTCAACTGCTAACTAAATTTTCAATGCAATGATAATAGAAGCATAAAACTGTTGAATATGTATGTATATATATATATGTGTATTCTTTCACAGTTAATTTTATAGAGTTTATCCAGTTTCAAAAATATCCATGGATGGAAGCACATCTCCCAGAAAAAAACTAGGAGGTACTTCCCTGAATAAAAGCAAGTGGGAGGTTTTATAGAAAGCAAAGGGCAGGGAGAAAGGAAGAAACAAAAAAGTAAAAACAAAGAGCAAAACAAACCACTTCTAATATGTTTTGACATGTCAGTAGGTTATACAGAACAAAATGTAAAGAACCCTTAACATTTAAATTTATCTATTTAGCAAATTCTGTTTAATGTCTCAAGTAAAACTTCTGAGCAAGCAGACAAATCAAAGCATGTACGCCAGCAGAAATCTTTTTGTTCATACCAATGAAGCCAGAGGTGATAAGATGTTTAAACAGGGGACTTGCCGTGGAACCATCCAAGCCTCTTTAAGGCTTTCACTCTTTGCAGAGCCTTTTTGATCCAGCAAGTCTGGAGCTGAAACACAAATTTAACAAAACAGATGGATTTATTTCTATGGTGTAATCTTATGATTTAGAATTAGCTGTAGGCAAGCCACTGAGAAGGAAGTCTTTTTAGCATACCTCCGATTTTACTGTATAACTATTTCCTAACCTATAAATAAAAATCCTCTTTTAAATTTTAAAACAATAATTAAAATATTTGCTTGGATGGTTATTAAAGTAATGGCTTATTCATTTGAATGAACATAAAACCATTATTTTAATCATGTGTGCAGAAATTAAAAAAAAAAAACTGAATTATTTTCCCCCATTTCTCCCCTGATAATAAAATTTGAGAATTATGGCTCATACATGAAATTAAGCCTCTGCAGAAACTAAGGTTGCTAGTGTACTCAAAGACAATCATTCCATTTGGATGTATTGATAGGAAATTAACATCCAAACTAATTAAATGCACTCTGACATTCTAACCAAAGAATTCTGCATGTATCTCTAATTTTCTCTAATAAAAGGCTACAGATTTGGCTTTGTTTTTCTTCTTGGCAGTTCTTCCTTTTCGTACCACCCCCATAGACCGATGAGTGATTCACCACATGTAAACTTTCACCCGTATTTCTAGCTCCGTAATTTTGGACTGGGTTCTGGTGGCACAATGGTTAAGTGCTCAACTGCTAACTGAGAGTTTAGCGGTTCGAGCCCATCAGCCACTCTGCAGGAGAAAAGACCTGGCGATCTGCTCCTCTAAAGACGACAACCTTGGAAAGAAACCTTATGGGGCAGTTCTACTCTGTCCTACAGGGTTGCTATGAGTCCAAATCAAATCAACTGCACGCAACAGCAAGAACAGTTTTAGACTGGTTGCTAATCTTAACTCAGCCATCAGTTTTAGGTGTGAGCTCTACAAGTGACTCCATTTTATTCAACAATATTTCTTCACCTATCCTGTAGAAATAAAATTCTCTTTTAACTAAATCAGTAAATTAATTCTGAGTTTCAAATTTAAAAAATAGATGAAGGAAAACTTCAAAAAGAATAAAATGCTATGCAAGTAACTATGGTATTATGTTCAGTTTGATGCACATATAAGACTAATAACACCTTAAAAGCCACTGCCTCTGAGTCCATTCCAACTCCTGGTCACCCTATAGGACAAAGTAGAAGTGCCCCATAGGGTTTCCAAGGCTGATTCTTTATGGAAACAGACTGCCACATCTTTCTCCCATGGAGCAGCTGGTGGGTTTGAACCTCTGATGTTTATGTTAGCAGCCGAGTACTTAACCACCACACCACAAAGGCTCCTTACTAATCCCTTTGAAAAAACAAACAAGCAAACCCTTGACATTGAGTCAATTCTGACTCATAGCAACCCTATCGGATAGAACTGCCACATATGTTTCCAAGGAGCTGCTGGTGGATTCAAACTGCCAACCTCTTGGTTAACAGCTGAGCTCTTAACCACCATCCAACCAGGGCTCCACCAGAGAGGTAAAATATAGTAGAGACTTTCCTGGGTTAAGTGCATACAGAATACCTAAATAGCATTTATCAAACCAGATCTTGAAAGCAGAAATTTCTGAGTTCAGAGCCTGAGTTCATAACCAAAAAGATATAGGAAGGAAAATATGATGTTAAAACACTCACTTTTTCATAATTACCTAATTCTTTCATGCAAAACCAGATAACCTCCTAGATTATCTGCATTAAGCCATTTCAGCCATCTTAATTTTAATATGTGGCTAGTAATTGGATAATAAGTTAAACCCAAACTTGAAGATAAAAAAATGATAGATAACATGTGTTGTCATTGTTGTTAGGTGCCATCAAGTCTGTTCCGACTCATAGTGACCCTACAGGACAGAGTAGAATTGCCCCATACAGTTTCCAAGGAGTGGCTGGTGGATCTGAACTGTGAACGTTCAGTTAGCAGCCGAGCTTTAACGGCTGCACCAGCAGGGCTTCCCGACACCTGCAGCCCACCTGTATAGAGTAAGACAGTTACAGCTCACATGTCTGAATCGAAAGCGCTGAATCTCCTCGTTCTCTCAGACACGAGGGATGCTATTACAGACACAAATAAACCAGTTGCCTTAGAACAGACTCAGACTCACGATGAATCCACGTTTTTCAAAGTAGAATTGTGCTCCATAGGGTTTTCAGTGGCTGATTTTTCAGAAGGAGATCACCAGGCCTTTCTTTCAGGGTGCCTCTGGGTGGATTCAAACTTCCAACCTTTTTGCTAGCAGCCGAGAGTGTTAACTGTTTGCGTTGCTCATGAACTCCACAATAATTTTATGAAGTATGCATTATCAGGAAACTTATATTCCTAAAAAGGACACTGACCATATAGACATTAAGTAACCAGCCCAAAGTCCTAGAGCTAATAAGAGGTAGTCAAGATTTAAACCAGCAAATACCTCACATGGCAAGACACTTAGCAAAATGTGATATACTTAGCACTGTGAAGATTCACAGAGTGTAATCTATAAATGTTTGGTACTATTATGATTTGAAAGGGAAGAATCACTTCCTCAAGACTTTCCATCTTCAATTCATACCAAACTCTATAAATGCTTATAATGGGTGATCTTACGTTCTTCAGGGGCACATAGACTGTTTTATACTGCTCCTTGAAATATTGGCAAATGCTTGGACAAATTTCATTTTGAATTTCGGCTTTACATCTTCCTAACCTGTGTGGCTTCCATATGCAATGTATTCTCTAAGACCACCACACTGCTGATGTGTACACTGGGGATAATGATATCTACGCTCCCAAAATCTTGTGAGAATTGACTAGATAAAGGGTATCCAAGTGTCACCCGGAACATGGTAGGGGTTCAACAAGTAACTATTTTCATGTCTTATACCTCTGTTATATCCCTCATTAAATGCATGCTACCTATAATCAGTAAATATTTGTTCAATGAAGAAATTTAAAGATTGAAAACAGTATATGTTACATGTAAGATATTAAATGATAAAACCATTATCACCATAATCATATTTATGAAAGAAAGTAAATAGAGATGAGGTAAACACAGATTCTGGTTTTGAAATACTTCTATCTGATTTTTAGTGAGCTCCTGGTTTTTGGTTAAGTTTTATTTGATGTTTTGTTTGAGGGGGAGGAGGAAGGGTGATCCTGGTGGTGGTTGTTGCAGGGAGCTTATTTGTCTCTTCAGTTTAGATTTTCTTATTTTCTTGGTAACTTGTCAATCATGTTTTTTTCTTAATCGATACTCTGTTGACTTTCTATAAGAAGTGCTTATAATGTTTTCTTCTCTTTTGAAATTTCCTACTCAGCTTAGAATCATTTCCCTGTCAATGACTGACTGCTTGTCCTTTAGAAACACCACATTACACCCTCAGTGGACAGCAACTTGCATTTATTGCTGTTTTAATCTCGAAAGAAATTAGTCTATAAAATTCAGAGAGGATGCCTATATTTAACTTTGATTGCCAGTCAGTCTGTTATTTAAAATATGGATTCAAAACTACATTGAACAGATATCACACACTTAGGTGGGATAAAGGGAAGGGAGGGGAAATAACTCACCCCAGGTTCTTCTGCTTCAGTTGTTGGGGCTCTGTTCTAAGCTTTCTTTCTCTTGCTATTTCTCTTTCCTCAGTGACATGCTGGCCATTCTCCTGCTGTGCTGATTATTTCATTTAAGCTTCTTGAATTCACATTTCCCTCAACATAGTCCTTCCACTATTCTTGGGGGGAGGGAGACTTGTACCTTTATGGTGACAACAGACACGTTATTGGACAAATGTTCCCAGAAACAACAGGAAGTCATGTATTCAGAACAACAGTTCACAGGCAAGAGGAATAATAATAATTTACCCATCCAAACAAGTCAAACCACAATCTCTATTTGCATCACTAAAATGATTCTAAGATATTCAGGCTACATGACTAACTAAATCCTAAACCCATTGCTGTCCAGTCAATTTCGTCTCATAGCGACCCTATAGGACAGAGTAGAACTGCTCCATAGGGTTTCCAAGGAACAGCCGGTGGATTCAAGCCACTGACCTTTTGGTTAGCAGCTCAGCTCTTAACTACCAAGTCATCAGGGCTCCAAACTAAATATTAAGTCCAAATTCTAAACCTACATTTCTTCTTATTTTAGGACATTAAGAATCCCGTGCATGTTGTTTGAATTTATCTTCCCAAGTACTCAACTCACCAGGTGGGTTTCTTTTAGATCCACATTATCAGACACACTGCACAGCTGGGAAAGAATCTGGATTATAAAGTGTATGCTGGCCAGTTAACTCAGCTGCATGTAATTTAGCAGCCTCAGTCATTAGACATTCCCCCCCTAGGCGACAATGCCTGAATCCTCTTGTTCTTTATATGTAGAGTTGTGATGAAAACAAATTTGAGGGGTTTTTGCTTTAAGGGAGGGGCCCTGGTGATACAGTGGTTGACGTGCTCAGCTGCTAACCAAAAGCTCAGTGGTTCAAACCCAATAGTTGCCCTTCAGAAAAAGATGTGGAAGTCTTCATCCATAAAGATTACAGACTTGGAAACTCTATGAGGCAGCTTTACCCTGTCCTATAGGTCCGTTATGAGTTGGAATTAACTAGAAGGCAATGGGTTTGGTTTGTTTAGGTTGCTTTTTGAGCCCCATTTTATTTCTATAATTTCTATAAATTGACAATATTAATGACACAAAAATACATTCTTGCATTTTCTTTGGGTTCCCTTGGGGAGTTTTGATCAGAAATCTGCTTATCACATTATATACAAGTGATGCGCTTTATCCATGTACCATCATGTTACGTTTTTTATTCCACATGTAATTGTCACTTTGTTGTTCCTTTTCTTTACATTAAAAGGAAAGAAAAATTTCCACAGAAAGAATGTTGCTAAAGAAAAAATATTATTATTATTATTATTATTTTTTGCCCCTTGGCCACATTCCCTGTCAGCTAGGATGGTTACTGAGTTCATAACTCGGTCCTATACATCAGGATAAGCTAATATGTGTAGTTTTTATTTTTTTCCAAATGAAAAGGCATAGCCATTCATCTGGTAGCTATGTTAATAAATCTATTAATTTTCTTATCCCGTCATTCCACATTTTCGATGTTTCTGATGTAATAAACACTATAACCAAAATATAAACCATCACTAAAAATATATATATATATAAACCATCACTAGGTCCTTAAAATCTTTGCCCCTGCCTATAAGTACATGGGAAAGCTGGACTTTAACGTATTAAAGTAATGGCTTGTTCATCTGAACAAACACAAAATTATTATTTTAATCTTGTGCATAGAAATTAAAAAAAAAAAATGAATTAGCTTCCCCCATCCCTCCCCTGATAATAAAACAAGAGAATTACAGCTCACACACAAAATTAAGCCTGTGCAGAAGCTAAGGTTGCTAGTGTACTCACAGACAAAGCCAATCATTCTGTCTGCATTTATTGGTAGAAAATTAATATCTCCACTAATTAAGTGCCTTCTGATGTCCTATCAATTTTGCTAAATAAATGTGTGAATCTCCAGTTTTCTCCATTTCCAAGGCCACAAATGAGATTTTATTTCCCTTCTTGGCAATTCTTCCTGTTCATGTCACCTTCCCCATAGATCAGTGAATGATTCACCATGTTTAAACTTCCATCTATATTTCTAGCTCCCTCATACCAAGAATGGCACTGGGTTAAGAACGGCACTGGGTTACTGAGTTGTAATACCAAGAACATTTTTAGACTAAGGGGCCCTAGTGGCACTGTTAGCTCATTACATGGTTGGAGAATGTAGTTATTATGATTTCTATCACCTGCAGCCAGCTAACTAACCAGCCCATGTACTTCTTCCTTAGTTACCTTGCTGTCTCAGATCTTTTCTACACTTTCATTGTGACAGTCAAACTACTGAGTGATTTATTGACAGCAAGAAAGCCCATTTCTTGTAAAAACTGCATAATACAACTTTTGACCACATACTTCTTTGGGAGGTACTGAGGTTTTCATCCTCACAGGGATGGCCTATGACCTGTATGTTACCATCCGCAAACCACTGCACTATGCTATTGTCATGAACAGGCAAAGATGTAACTCAATTCTCACAGCATCCTGTGCTGGTGGACTCCTGATCCCCTTGGTCTATTCCTTCTTATCTTTTTTTTTTTTTTTTTTTTACCTTTCTGCGGCCCCAATCAAATAGATCACTATTTCTGTAATGTCTATCCTTTGTTGAAATTGGCCTGCACCGACACAGACAAAAGTGGTTTCTTAGTCATTGCCAAATGTGGTACGATGGGATTGGTGGTCTTCATGGTTTTGATCCTCCTACATTATGATAACGTCTAATTTCAGAGCATATTCTGCAGAGAGCTGCAGCAAAGCACCTTCTACTTGCAGTTCTCACATCCCTGTAGTGATTTTTTCTTTTACCTGTCATCTTTATTTATTAGAGTGCAACAACTTCACCAGAAGATAAAATGGTTATGCTTTTTTACACAATTATCGTTCCCATGCTCGACTCTCTTATCTACGTGCTTAGAAACATGGAGATGAAAATGTCATAAGGAAAGGTGATGCAACCAAATGTTTGTGGAAGGGAAGAAAAAAATTGAAAGGCATCGGAGGACAAAACGAGATGTAAATGAATATATTCTTAGGACAATTCCACTCTGTGAGTCCCTTTGCAAATGAGAACATGAGCCAGACAATGTAAAAACCAAGACTTTTGAACAATAGTTTGCCATCACTGGAGCTCATCTTTTAGTTCCTTTCCTGATTTATTTCCCTTTTTTATTTGTATTTTTCATTAGATTTTAAGTTCCATTAGGGTAGGGGTCATGTCACAGTTATCTCACTGCTATTTCCTTAGTAACAAGCATAGTTTATAGAATATTTTAAAAACTTAATAAATATTTGTTGAATTAATGTATGAATATCTTATGAAATATCTCTGGTTTTCACATACTTTTAATCATCCTGTTTTAGTGACCCATTTGGGAATTAAGCACCACCATGTTGTTGATATTTATTACTCCTCACTTATTTTCTTACTTCAGTGATGTTAGTCAAGGCAATTAAATTTAAATTTTTAGGTAAAATATTTTCCTTTATTATCTAAGTTCCAGTTGAAGAAATTGTAAAATAATATTTGGCAAAATATAGAGAACCCATTTGGTAATGAGGATCTGTGAGCTCCACTTTCTCATACAGAGCTATAAAATATTATTGTTCATTTTTTGTTGTTTTTTCTTTACTTAACTACTTAACTGCCTCTCTAGTTTTCAGCTTCATGGTAAGAAAAAATTGAATCCTCCAAGTTTACTCACCTGTAAAATAAAATAATAATTAGATCATCATTTCAAACTAGAGATTATGTAGCTTTTTGTTAGGAGGAAAAGATTCTCCCAAATATCCTGTACTGATTGAAATAAGTTATTATAATGTTACATTAAAAGATGACTTAAACATATATGAACATAGGTTGCAAAACTTTTGTGCTTATAATTCTTATATTACGAAAAATATATTTAAAGGATAAAGTAAATGCAAGTGAGATATTTTTATTAAAAATATTTTTTGAATATTATTTTACAAAAGTTAATTTGCAAGTATTAACAATGATAAAAATATTTAAAAAACAATTTTATGTACTTTCTTTTCTAAGCACAATACTTATTTTATCATCAAAGTTATGTTAGAAAAACACTTTCAATTTTTCTATATAGTTATTATTTCTTACAATATTTTATTGTTTAGACCCCACATACATTTTTATTTTTTTTTTAGCCTTTTTACAGTGAATATGGAAAAGAATGTGTTGAGTGAAAAAAAAAATGGTTCTAAATTTTTGATATTCCTTTTTTGAAGGGAAATGCAGACAGAATAAGAGGCCATATAACCATCAATAAAACTGGTGACTTAGAGTCGATTCTGACACATACTGACGCTACAGGGCAGAGTAGAACTGCCCCATCAGCTTTCCAAGCCTGTAATCTTTACGCAATCAGACTGCCACATCTTCTTCCCATGGAGTGGCTTATGGGTACAAACCACCGACCTATTATTGTTTACCAGCCTAGCATTTAACTCACTTGGAAAGTGTGTAATGGGGAGTATATGTAGCCTTCAGGCCAATTGCCTTCCAATCAAAAATGGATTCTGACACCAAACTTTCCTCAATGCTTTCTTCATCTCCATGTTTCTCAGAGTGTAGATCAGAGGGTTGAACATGGGGACAATGATGGTGTAGAAAAGGGCAAACACTTTATCTTCTGGAAAAGTGGAGGCTGGTCTAATGTAAATAAACAGGACAGGCACAAAGAATAGAACCACAACTGTTACGTGAGAACTGCACGTGGAAAGAGCTTTGCTGCGGCTTTCAGCTGGGTAAACCCTGACGGTGTACAAAATGAAGAAAAAGGACAGCATGAAGACAACAAAATTCACCAAACCCATCGTGCCTGAATTGGCGACAACCAGGATCCCGACACTGTATGTGTCAGTGCAGGCCAGTTTCAGCAAAGGATAGACATCGCAGAAGTAGTGATCTATCTCATTGGGGCCACAGAAAGGTAGACTGATAGTGAGGAGACATTGCATAAAGGAATGCAGAAATGCCCCAGTACAGCAAGCAAAGACCAATACATAACACCTCCTCCTGCTCATGATGACAGTGTAGTGCAGGGGTTTGCAGATGGCCACGTAGTGGTCATAGGCCATCACTGTGAGGATGAAGACCTCAATCACCCCAAAGAAATGCATAGCAAAAAGCTGTGCCATGCAGCTAATATAAGAGATCGTGTTCCTTTCTTCCAGTAAGCCCGTGACCAGCCTGGGCGTCACCGTTGAGGTATAACACAAGTCTGAGAGAGCAAGGTAATTAAGAAAGAAGTACATGGGTTGACCTATTAGCTGACTGCAAGTGATGGAAATGATTATGAGCAAGTTTCCCATCCAAATAGCTATGCAACAAAGTAAGAATAATTGAAAGCACAAACTTTTAATTTTCTTGTTCTGAGAAAGTCCCAACAGAATAAATTCAGTGACATTATTGATATTTTCCATAGCCTAATGCAGTCAATTCTCAGAAGACGTAACTGAAAAAAAAAATGACAAGTTACCATCAGAAGTATTGATTTGGCATGGCTTGAATCAGAATGAGTGTTGTAGAAATAAATCAAGTTATTCCATCAGCTATCCTATACTATATTTAAAGTCATTCATTCTAAACTATGTATTAGTGGGCTTATCATATAATTTACTATTATAATCATGTCATTTTTGAAAGTTAAAAGGAATGATAGTAACAGTTACAATAGCTCAAGTTATAAATTAAGATTTATAGTCACCCTATGTATAGGATGCAAAAGTGAGCACAGGTAGAATGCATTTCTCGTTCCCTTATAGCTTGTCCTCTTGTTAGGCTGGAAGAGAGCCAGTATGATGTGTACTAGTGTAAGTTCAAATCCAGTCTTTATTTAAAATTTTGATATTCCATTGATTGTGTATTTTTGCATTATTTTATAAAAATATTTCATGAAAACATTATTTATCTGGATTATTGAGTTGTTTACATTCAAGGTAAGTACCTCATTTAAGGCATGCAAACCCTGGCCCTACGTTAAAAGGTTGACATATATTAACAGCGTTATGGAGAATAAATGAAATCTGATAGCATTTGAAGCCTAAGTGGCTCTGATAGCTCTTCTATTCTTGGAATTATTCTTGGAACTGTTAGGTTAGTTCTTCCTGTAACTCATCTTTTCTTGTCCAAAACATCAAAGCAGATATGAATTTTTCCCCACAGCTTCCAAGTTTTCTCCTGTTGCTAGTACCAGCTCTCCATGGAAGTAAGCCCTTCTTTTTCTCGTACCATTCACCTGTTTTCTCACCCGCTCATTAAATGTACTCCACGTTAGTGTCCAGGATCCTCTGATGTTAAGGTGCCCAAACCAACAACACTCCATGCTTTTAATTACCCGCTGTATGCTTCTCACATAAAGAGTAACGAAGGAGAAAGGGAGCAATGAATCGCCACTTCAGTGCATCCCTCAGTTTTCTTGACTTGTGCCCCTTTTTCTTTGTAGTTATCTTTTCTCCTTTACCTAAAATGCAAGTCAATCACTTCACTCATCTGTCAGCTCCTTCTATTTTTCCTCAGATTAACCCCACATAAGGTTACGAATGCTATCATTAATTAGTTCTTAGCGAATTTCCCAATGTTATACCAAAAAAAAAAATTTGCTTTATTTTTTTAATATTTGAGGACGCTCAAAAGGAAAAAATGCACATTCCAAAAGGATTAATATCAGCTTATTTATAAGGAAAAATATAATTTATATAATCTAGATATACAAATATATGCATGTAGAGATAAGCAAACTTAATTTCTTTTGTCTGGATGCAAAATTACTTCCTTTCGGTTAGATGGATTTTCACTTACCAGGGGATTAGTTCATAGATAAATTCATTTAGCTCTGAGTCAAAGGCAGCACTCAGAGCTTAGAATGCAGTCAGAATAAATGCTTACCTTCCATGGTAAAGATTAATAATTTTCTCCATCCAATCAACTCCTGTTGGTCCTGGGTTTAGTCCTTCACTGTATTCCCTGAAGAGAGGAATGTTCTCTCTAGATTTCTGAAACTAATAGGAAATAAAGTCATCGTAGGTATTTACATAGAAAAAAAATTTTTTTTTTCCTGTCCAAAAGTTGTATCCATTTTGGTCTCGGGTTGAAATTACACATAAGTTTGCTGTTTAACTTCCAAGTGCCAATTTAAAGTGAATAACTGAGACATAGTTTTTCTATTCCTCACTCTCATTTTTTTTTTTTTTTTTTTGATGAGATGAGAGCTCTCCCTAAAGAAATGTTGGCCAAATGTGCTGCTGAAAATGGTTTCATGCCCTACAAGCTCTAAAAACATAGTTATGTCAAGTAAAATAATTATTTATACTTTGTGGATTTTGATCACAATCCAATTGTCCATATTCTTTTAGTGTTGATAGACCATAAACAAATGCTTTAAGTTGTAACTAATTCTGAGGAACCAGTTGGGAGCGAGGTCTGAGCAGAAACAAAATGAAAAATACCATAGAAGCCTTAGAGCAGGGAAATTGGACCCAGGTTTTAAATTTCTATTTGGCTCACAATAAGGTGTTTGAAAAATGGGTGGAATACTTCCAGTGTGTTATTTCAGGTCCAAATGGCCCCACATCTTACTCCAGGCTTTGCAGTGGCAACCAGTTCTATGCCAGTGCAAATTATAGCCCTTCTGCTTGCTCACCCTGGCTCAGGAAGCTCCTGCTGATGTCCTTGGTTTGTCTGAGAGCAGCGTAGGATGCTGCAGGCACTCACAAGACACCTGTGGAAGTACAACCCAGATGTGGGGAAGTAAGAGCCTGCTGAGCCACACTTGACCTGTGAGGATAATGGGATCTGATAAATAAAGGCATCCCCTCTCTGTTCCCAGGCAGATATTCTGAGATGAATTTCATAAGGCTCCTGGAAAGTCTCTCAGAAAAGACGTCAGTCACCAAGAGCATGGCCAACAATATGATTCATCTTCATATTGGCTCTTTCTTTCCTTGCTTTATTCCTCCTATCACACATTCCTGCCGCCTGGAATCACTTCCCAAATAAACCACTTGTGTGTAAGCATTGCTTCAGGCTCTGGTTCTAGGGAAACCAAGACTACTACAAAAGGAATTGCTGCTTAGGCAGCCCGTCCCTTCAGCCTGCTCAAATTTTGTTTAGGATTGACAGGGTTAATTGTGTTTTTCTCCTAGATGTCTTCCCAGCCTTGGATTAAGTGGCAGCAAATTGTCTCTTCCTCTTACCTCCTTTGGAGTTTCTGAGGGTGGACACATGGATTCAACACTTTCTGTCATTTTAGATGCCCTCTTCTTGGCCAGGTATACTTTGCTTATATGCCAATAGCCTACTCTTTTTTTTAGAAATTAATTTCTTCCCAAGAATTCTCTCTACACCTGCAGGGATAATTTCAAATATAATTTTTAATTCAAATTTTGTTTTAATGTAAATGCCTATCAAAAAATAATGAATACATATTTTAGACAGTTTAGAAGTTGCATAAACATCCATATCTTAGCCATTAGTGAGCTGAAATGGACTGTTATTAGCCATTTTGAATCAGAAAATTATATGGTCTACTATTTCAAATTGTCTTCAATGAGAAATTGAAGATGAATAGCATTGCATTCTTCTTCAAACAGAGCATTGCAAGATCTACCCTGAAGTACAACTCAGTCGGTAATGGGTGACATCCGTGTGCCTACAAGGAAGGCCAGTTAATACAACTATTACTCAAATTTATGTACCCATAAAGCCAAAGATGAAGAAACTGAAAATTATATTCAATGTCTGCACTCTGAAATTGATCGAACATGCAATCAGGAACGGGAAAATTGGAAACAAAAAGAAGTATCAATAGTTGGAAAATATGGTCTTGGTGATAAAAAAAGGTGGTAGGGATAGCATTATAGATTTTTGCAAGACCAAGGACTTCTTCATTGCAAATGTCTTTTTCAACAACATAAGCAGTGTCAAAAAAAAGTATGTACCAATTTGACTAGGCCCTGATTCCTTTTTGTCACCTGATGTCATTTTCCTATGTGTTGTAAATCCTACCTCTATGATGTTGATGAGGTGGCATAGGAGGCAGTTATGTTAATGAGGCAGGACTCAATCTGCAAGATTGAATTGTATCTTGAGCCAATCTCTTTTGAGATATAAAAAAGAGAAGCCAGCAGAGAAACATGGGGACCTCATACTATCATGAAATCAGTGCTGGGAGCACAGTATATCCTTTGGATCCAGAATGCCTGCATGGAGAAGCTCCGAGTCTAGAGAAAGATTGATAACAAGGACCTTCCTCAAGAGCTACAGAGAAAGCATTTCCCTGGAGCTGGTGTCCTGAATTTGGACTTCTAGCCTACTAGACTATGAGAGAATAAAATTCTATTTGTTAAAGCCATTCACTTGTGGTATTTCTGTTACAGCAGCACTAGATGACTAAGACAAATGGTGGCTATACACATGGACCTCACCAAATGGAATACACAGGAATTTAATCAACTGCATCTGTGGAACGAGGTTATAGAAAAGCTCAATATCTTCAGTCAGATCAAGGACACAGGCCGACTGCAGAACGGAACATCAATTGCTCATACAGAAGTACAACTTGAAGCTGAGGAAAATTAGAAGTCCACAACAGCCAACTTACAACCTTGAGTTTCCCCACCTGAATTTAGAGGCCATCTCAAGAATAGATTTGACCCAAACTAATGACTGAAAACCAGATGAGCTGTGTTATGACATCAAGGATATCATACATGAAGAAAACAAGAGGTCATTAAAAAGACAGGAAAGAAAGAAATGATCAAAATGGATGTCAGAAGAGACCCTGAAACTTGCTCTTGAGCGTCAAGTACCTAAAAGAATGGAAGAAATGATGACGTAAAAGAGCTAAACAGAAGATTTCAAAGGGCAGCTCAAGAAAACAAAGTATTTTAATGACATGTGCAGAGACTTGGAGTTAGAAAACCAAAAGGGATGAATATGCTTGGCATTACTCAAGCTGAAAGAACTGAAAAAAAATTCAAGCATCGAGTTGCAATATTGAAGGATTCTATGGAGAAAATGTTAAATGATGGAGGATGCATCAAAAGAAGATGGAAGGAATACAGAATCACTGTACCAAAAAGAATTGGTAGATGTTCAACCATTTCAGGAGGTTGTGTGTGATTAAGAATAGATGGTACTGAAAGAAGAAGTCCAAGCTTCACTGAAGACATTGCCTAAAAAGAAGACTCCAGAAACTGACAGAATATGAATTGAGATATTTTGACCAACAGATGCAGTGGTGGAAATGCTTACTCATCCATAAAAAAGACATTTGGAAGACAGCTGCCTGAACAACTGATTGGAAGAGAGCCATATTTATCCCTATCCTAAAGAAAGGTAATCCAACTGAATGGGGAAATTATTGAACAATATAATTAATATCACACACAAGTAAAATTTTGCTGAAGATCATTCAAAAGTGGTTGCAACAGTACCTTGACGGGAAAATGCCAGAAATTCAGTCGGATTCAGAAGAAGACATGGAATGGGGAATATCATTGCTGATGTCAGATGGATCTTGGCTGAAAGCAGAAAATACCAGAAAGGTGTTTACCTGTGTTTTAATAACTATGCAAAGGCATTCAACTGTGTGAATCATAACAAATTACGGATAACATTGGGTAGAATGGGAATTCCAAAACACTTAATTGTGCTGAAGATGAACCTGTACATAGATCAAGGGGCAGTCATTGGAACAGAACTAGGGGATACTGCATGGTTTAAAGTCAGGACAGATGTGTGTAAGGGTTGGATCCTTTCACCATACTTATTCAATCTGTATGCTGAGTAAATAATGCCAGAAGCTGGACTATATGAAGAAGAACAGGGCATCAGAATTGGAGAGAGACTCATTAACAACTTGCATTATGCAGATGTCACAACCTTGCTTGCTGACTGTGAAGAGGACTTGAAGCACATGCTGATGAAGATCAAAGGCTACAGTCTTCAATAAGGTTTACATTTCAACAAAGAAAACAAAAATCCTCACAAGTGGACCAATAAGCAACATCATGACAAACAGAGAATAGATTGAATTTGCCAAGGATTTTATTTCACTTGGATCCACAATCAACACCTATGGAAGCAGCAGTCAAAAAATAAAAAGGTGCACTGCATTGGGAAATCTGCTTCAAAAGGCCTCTTTAAAGTGTTAAAAAACAAAGATGTCACTTTAAGAACTAAGGTGCACCTAACCCAAGCCGTGGTGTTTTCATGAGAAAGCTGGACAATGAATAAGAAAGCCCAAAGTATTGATAACTTTCAAACATGGTGTCCCCCATGTGTTTGTCAGTTTGTCATTCTGTGGAGGCTTATGTGTCGCTGTGATGCTGGAAGCTATGCCACTGGTATTCAGATACCAGCAGAGTCACCCATGGAGGACAGGTTTCAGCTGAGCTTTCAGACTAAGACAGAGTAGGAAGAAGGACCCAGCAGTCTACTTCTGAAAAGCATTAGCCAGTGAAAACCTTATGAATAGCAATGGAACATTGTCTGATATAGTGCTGGAAGATGAGCCTCCCAGGTGGGAAGGCACTCAAAAGATGACTGGGGAAGAGCTGCCTCCTCAAAGTAGAGCGAACTTAATGACATGGATGGAGAAAAGCTTTCAGGACCTTCATTTGCTGATGTGGCAAGACTCAAAATGAGAAGAAACAGCTCCAAACATCCATTAATAATTGGAACCTGGAATGTACAAAGTATGAATCTAGGAAAACTGGAAATCATCAAAAATGAAATGGAACACATAAACATCGATATCCTAGGCATTAGAGAGCTGAAAGGGACTAGTATTGGCCATTTTGAATAGGGCATTCATACAGTCTACTATGCTGGGAATGACAACTCGAAGAGGAATGGTGTTGCATTCATTGTCAAAAAAAGCGTTTCAAGATCTATCCTGAAGTACAATGCTGTCAGTGATAGGACAATATGCATACGACTACAAGGAAGACCAGTTAATATGACTATTATTCAAATTTACGCACCAACCACTAGGGCCAAAGATGAAGAAATAGAAGATTTTTATCAGCTCCTGCAGTCTGAAATTGATCAAACGTGCAATCAAGATGCATTGATAATTACTGGCGATTGGAATGCAAAAGTTGGAAACAAAGAAGAAGGATCAGTAGTTGGAAAATATGGCCTTGGTGATAGAAACAATTCTGGAGATCGAATGATAGAATTTTGCAAGATCAACCACTTCTTCATTGCAAATACCTTCTTTCACCAACATAAACGGATTTTTTATTTATACACATGGACCTCCCCAGATAATGCACACAGAAATCAAATTGACTACATCTGTAGAAAGAGACAATGGAAAAGCTCAATATCATCAGTCAGAACAAGGCCAGAGGCCAACTGTGGAACAGATCATCAATTGCTCATATGCAGGTTCAAGCTGAAACTGAAGAAAATCAGAGCAAGTTCACAAGAGCCAAAATATGACCTTGAGTATATCCAACCTGAATTTAGAGACCATCTCAAGAATAGATTTGATGCATTGAACACTAGTGACCACAGACCAGATGAGTTGTGGAATGACGTCAAGGACATCATCCATGAAGAAAGCAAAAGGTCACTGAAGAGACAGGAAAGAAAGAAAAGACCAAGATGGATGTCAGAGGAGGAGACTCTGAAACTTGCTCTTGAGCGTCGAGCAGCTAAAGCAAAAGGAAGAATTGATGAAGTAAAAGAACTGAACAGAAGATTTCAAAGGGCCTCTCAAGAAGACAAAATAAAGTATTGTAATGACACGTGCAAACAGCTGGAGATGGAAAACCAAAAGGGAAGAACACACTCAGCATTTCTCAAGCTGAAAGAACTGAAGAAAAAATTCAAGCTTTGAGTTGCAATAGTGAAGGTTTCCACGGGAAAAATATTAAATGATGCAGGAAGCATCAAAAGAAGGTGGACGGAATACACAGAGTCATTATACCAAAAAGAATTAGTCAATATTCAACCATTTCAAGAGGTGGCATATGATCAGGAACCAATGGTACTGAAGGAAGAAGTCCAAGCTGCTCCGGAGGCATTGGCGAAAAACAAGGCACCAGGAATTGATGGAATATCAATTGAGATGTTTCAACAAACAGATGCAGCACTGGAGGTGTTCATTTGCCTATGCCAAGAAATATGGAAGACAGCTTCCTTGCCAACTGACTGGAAGAGATCCATATTTATGCCTATTCCCAAGAAAGGTGATCCAACCAAATGTGGAAATTATAGAACGATATCATTAATATCACACCCAAGCAAAATTTTGCTGAAGATCATTCAAAAACGGCTGCAGCAGTATATCAACAGGGAACTGCCAGAAATTCAGGCCTGTTTGAGAAGAGGACGTGGAACCAGGGATATCATTGCTGATGTCAGATGGATCGTGGCTGGAAGCAGAGAATACCAGAAGGATGTTTACCTGGGTTTTATTGATTATGCAAAGGCATTTGACTGCGTGGATCATAACAAACTATGGATAGCACTGCAAAGAATGGGAATTCCAGAGTACTTAATTGTGCTCCTGAGGAACCTTTTCATAGATCAAGAGGCAGTTGCTCAGAGAGAACAAGGGGATACTGATTGGTTTAAAGTCAGGAAAGATGTGCGTCAGGGTTGTATTCTTTCACCATACCTATTTAATCTGTATGCTGAACAAATAATCCGAGAAGCTGGACTATATGAAGAAGAATGTGGGGCATCAAGATTGGAGGAAGACTCATTAACAACCTGCATTATGCAGAAGACACAACCTTGCTTGCTGAAAGTGAAGAGGACTTGAAGCACTTACTAATCAAGATCAAAGACCACAGCCTTCAGTACGGATTATACCTCAACATAAAGAAAATAAAAATCCTCACAACTAGTCCAATGAGCGATATCATGATAAATGGAGAAAATAATGAAGTTGTCAAGGATTTCATTTTACTTGGATCCACAATCAACAGCCATGGAAGCAGCAGTCAAGAAATCAAAAGATGCATTGCATTGGGCAAATCTGCTGCAAAGGACCTCTTCAAAGTGTTGAAGAGCAAAGATGTCACCCTGAAGACTAAGGTGCGCCTGACCCAAGCTATGGTATTTTCAATCACATCATATGCATGTGGAAGCTGGACGATGAGTAAGGAAGACCGAGGAAGAGTCGACTCCTTTGAACTGTGGTGTTGGTGAAGAATATTGAATACACCATGGACTGCCAAAAGAATGAACAAATCTGTCTTGGAAGAAGTGCAACCAGAATTCTCCTTAGAAGCAAGGATGGCAAGACTGCGTCTTACATACTTTGGACATGTTGTCAGAGGCATCAGTCCCTGGAGAAGGACACATCATGCTTGGCAGAGTACAGGGTCAGTGGAAAAGAGGAAGACCCTCAACGAGGTGGATTGACACAGTGGCTGCAACAATGAGCCGAAGCATAACAACGATTGTAAGGATAGCGCAGGACTGGGCAGTGTTTCGTTCTGTTGTGCATAGGGTCGCTATGAGTCAGAACCGACTCGACAGCACCTAACGACAACAACAACAACAAACATGGTGTTGATGAAGAGTATTGAATGTATCATGGACTTCCAAAAGAATGCACAAATCTGTCTTGCATGACATATAGCCAGAATGCTCCTTAGAAGCAAGAACGGAGAGACTTTGTCTCACATATTTGGAGATGTTATCAGGATTGATCAGTCCCTGGTGGAGGACATCATGCTTTGTAAAGTGGAGGGACAGTGAAAAAGAGGAAGACCCTCAAATAGATGGATTGACATAGAGGCTGCAACAATGGGCTCAAGCATAACAAAGATCATGAGGATGGCACAGGACGGATGTCGTTCTCTTGTACATAGGGTTGCTATGAGTCTGAATCGACTTGTGGTCACTGAAAGAGAACAACAGCATAGAGGAAAACATGCTACCCCAAATATTGTAACATTTTTTATGCTTATTTTGTATTTTCATAGATTTTTTTCTTAAGCGTCTATTTTTTTATTTTAACATTTTTTATAATACACACAGTTATATAATCATTCATATATATGTACACACACACATATATATGTATATATACAGTTTTTTTTGATATATATAGTTTTATTAGTTGACATCTGGTCAACTCCTACTCTTGGCAACTTTATTAGTATAACAGAATGAAATGATCTTCATATTGATTAGCATGTTTGAGACCAATGTTGTGGCTATTGTGTCAATTCATCTCATTGAGTGTTCCCTTACTTTTCACTGACGCTCTACCAAACTTGATGCACTTTTCTAACGATTGGTCTTTCCTGATAACGTGTCCAGAGTAAGCAAGACAAAGGTTCCTCACCCTTGCTTCTAAGAAGCATTCTACTTGCATTTCTTCCTACACTGTTTTGTTTGAAGTCCACTGGATGTTCAATAAAATGTTCAATAGGCCTCACCAAAACCACAACTCAAACACATCAACATTTCTTCTTTCTTTCTTTTTCATTATCCAGCTTTCTCATGCACGTGAGGCAATTGAAAAGACCATGGATAGGTTCAGGCATACGTTAGTTACCAAAATAATATTTTTGCTTTTTACTACTTTAAAAAGATCTTTTGTGACTGATTTGCCCATCTCAATACATCATTGATTTCTTGACTGCTGCCGCCATGGAGCTCCTGGGTGGCACAAATTGTTAAACTTTTGACTATTTTTAAAAATAATCAAAATGCACTGAAATTTGAACATAAGGTTTATTCTGAGCTGTTGTTGTTCGATGCCATCAAGTCAGTTCCAACTCATAGACATGCTATGTCCAACAGAAGGAAACACTGCCTGGATCATTGCCATCCTCACAGTCGTTGCTATGACTGAGCCAACTGTTGCAGCTATTCTATCAATCCATCTCATGGAGGTCCTTCCTCTTTCACTGACCTTCTGCTTTACAAAGCATGATGTCCTTCTGCAGGCAGTCTTCCCTCCTGATGATATGTCCAATATATGTGAGAGGAAGTCTTGCCATCCTCTCTTCCATGAAGCACTCTAACCGTACTTCTTCCAAGACAGTCTTGTTCCTTCTTCTGGCAGTCCATTTTATATTCTTCCCAAACACCATAATTCAAAGGCATCCATTCTTCAGTCTTCCTTATTCATCGTCCAGCTTTTGCAGGCACATGTGGATGTTGAAACACCATGTCTTGGGTCAGGTGCACCTTACTCCTCAAAATGGAATCTTTGCTTTTTAACACTTTACAGAGGTCTTTTGTAGCAAATTTGCCCAATGTAATATGCTGTTTGGTTTCTCAACTGCTGCTTTGTGAGTGTTGGTTACGGATCCAAGTATAATGAAATCCTTGACAACTGTAACCTTTTTTTTTCCTTTTATCATGATGTTGCTTATTGGTCCAGTTGTGAGGATCTTTGTTTTATTTATGTTAACATGTAATCCATACTGAAGGCTATAGTCTTTAATCTTCATCAGTAGGTGCTTCAAATTATCTTCACTTTTAGCAAGTAAAGTAATGTCATCTGCATATCACAGGTTGGTAATGAGTATTCACCAATCCTGAAACCATGATTTTCTTCGTATAGTCCATTTTCTCCAATTATTTGCTCAGCATAAAGTTTGAATAGGTATGGTGAAAGAATACAACCCTGACACACACCTTTCCTGACTCTAAACCATGCAGTATCACCTTGTTTTCTTAGAACAACTGCCTCTTGGTCTATGTGTAGATTGCACATGAATACTATTAAGTGTTCTGGAATTCCCATTCTTCCAAATGCTATCCATAATTTGTTTTGATCCACACAGTTGGATGCCTTTGCATAGTCAATAAAACACAGGTAAACATCTTTCTGGTATTCTCCGTTTTCAGTCAATATCCATCTGACAACAGCATGATATTCCTAGTTTCATGTCATCTTCTGGAACCGGCTTGAGTTTCTTGCAGTTCCCTGTGGAGGTATTGCTGCAACCACTTTTGAATGATCTTCAGCAAAATTTTACTTGCATGTTGCATTAATGATAAAAAAAAAAAAAAAACTAGCATTAATGATATTACTCAATTATTTCCACATTCTACTGGATCAGTTTTCTTTGGAATGGACAGAAATACGTATCTCTTCCTTTCAGTTGTCTAGGAGCGCCTCCAGCATTTCATCTCTTTGTTGAAACATATCAATTGGTATTCTGTCAATTCCTGAAGCCTTGTTTTTCCCCATTCCCTTCAGTGCACCTTAGAATTCTTCCTTCAGTACCATGGGATCTTGATCATATGCTGCCTTCTGCAATGTTTGAACATCTATCAATTCTTTTTGGTACAGCTACTCTGTGTTCCCTCCATCTTCTTTTGATGCTTCCTGGGTCATTCAATATTTAGTCTATAGAATCCTTCAAAATTGCAACATGAGGCTTGAATTTTTTCTTCAGTTTTTTTTCAGCTTGACAAATGCTAAGCATGTTCTTCCCTTGTGTTTTTCTAAATCTAGGTCTTTGCAAATTCCATTATAATATTTTATTTTGTTTTTTTGAGTCACCCTTTGGAATCTTCTGTTCAGCTCTTTTACGTCATTATTTTTTCCATTTGCTTTAAAAAAAAAAAAAACTACTGTAAATTCAAGTGCAAGTTTCAGAGTCTTCTTTTGGCATCCATTTGGTCTTTTCTTTCTTTCCTGATTTTTTAATGACCTTTTTCTTTCTTCTTGTATAATGTCTTTGTTGCCACCTTACAAATCCCCTGGCCTTCGGTAGTTAGTGTTCAATGGGTCAAATCTATTCTTGAGATGGGTTCCAAATTCACGTGGGATGTATTCAAGGAAATATTTTGGCTCTTGTGGACTTGCTTTAATTTCCTTCAGATTCAACTTGAACTTGCATGTGAACAATCGATTGTTCCACAGTCAGCCTCTGTCCTTGTTCTGACTGATGATGTTGAGTTTCTCCATTGTCTCTTTCCAGATGTAGTCGATTTGATTCCTGTGTATTCCACCTGCAAGATCTACATGTATAAGTGCCACTTATGTTGTTCATAAAAGGTATTTGCAATAAAGAAGTTGTTTTTGCAAAATTCTATCACGAGATTTCTGGCATTATTTCTAGCATCAAGACTATATTTTCCAACAATAGAACCTTCTTCTTTGTTTCCAACTTGTGCATTCCCATCAACTGTAGTTATCGATGCATCTTGATTGCATGTTTGATCAATTTCAGACTGTAGAAGTTGGCAAAATCTTCAATTTTCTCATCTTTGACATTAGTGGTTGGTGAATAAACTTGAATAACAGTTGTATTAACTGCAATTCTTTGTAGAAGTATGGATAATATCCTATCACTGACAGCTTTATACTTCAGGATAGATCTTGAAATGTTCTTTTTGATGATGAATGCAATGCCCTTCCTCTTCAAGTTGTCATTCCCAGCATAGTAGACCCTAAGATTGTCTGATTCAAAAAAGCCAATACTCATCATTTCAATTCACTAATTCCTAAGGTATCGATATTTATGTGTGTTTCTTTTCATTTTTGATGACTTCCAAATTTCCTAGACTCATACTTCATATATTCCATGTTCTGATTATAAATGGATACTTTCAGCTGTTTCTTCTTAATTTGAGTTGTCCCACATCAGAAAACAATGTTACAAAAGCTTTACTCCATCCACTTCATTAAGGTTTACTCTACTTTGAGTAGATAGCTCTTCAAAAGTCGTATTTTGAGTGCCTTCCAACCAGAGGGGCGCATCTTCTGACACTATACCAATGTTCCACTGCTATTTATAAGGTTTTAACTCGTCAGTTTTTTCATAAATAGACCTCCAGATTCTTCTTCCTAGCCTGTCATAGCCTGGAAACTCTGCTGAAATCTGTCTCCCATGGGTAACCCTGTCTTCCACTTCTACTTAGATCAACTGATATCAGTTTAATTCTGCCTAGTTGCTAATAATTTCACTTTCTACCCACCTGCAGCCAAGAGATATATTGAGGTTTATATCAGAAGGTAACAGTTTGTTGACTATTCCTTTCTAGCAGGATAAGACAAATTTACATTGCTGTAGAGCAATTTCTGGCAGGCTTTTTTATGGTAAATATGTAGTTTCATGGATAACAAAAACCTTGAAATCAAAGTAAAATGTCTGTTATTAATTTTCCTCTTCAACACTACCAATGGAAATTTTGGCGATTGAACCCACCCAGAGACCCGTTGAAACACAAGCCTAGTGATCTGCTTCTGAAAGCTCATAGCCTTGAAAATTTTATGGACCATAATTCTATTCAGCAATCCTTCAGTTCCCCAAGAGTCAGAAACGACTTAGTAACAACAAGTTTGGCGTTTGATTTTGGCTTCCATGTACACTGATTTTTCATCCAAGGAGACTGAAATCATTGACAAGTTCAATTTCTTCCTTATTTATCACAATACTGTTTATCAATCCAGTTGTATTTTTGCTTTCTTCATATTCATGTGTTTATGTATACAGAGTCATGTTATCATTCTGGTATATTTCCTTCCAATCGTTTTCTCTATATTTAAACAATGGCTGCAATCACCCCTTTCTACAAGTATTTCCTACCCTATGCTCTCAAACTTCTATAAAACCTAAAACTAAAATTCTTTCATGAGAATCTGCTTTCTAGGGACAGTTCTGATACCAGGTATCTTAACCTGGGTTTCCTAGAAAACAGAGACTGAGAAAAACTTTATTGGCTACAAGTCATGACTGAGGTAAAATGGAAATAAGGCAGGGAAAATAAGAATATGAATTATCTAAGTGGTCACCGGCATCAAAAACTAGTATTTCTTCCATGCACTGGATTATCTTCCCAGAAAGCCGTATGAAATATTGTGTGTCAGACTTTCCAATTTGAAAGAGGGAGAGAGAATTCCCCACTGGTTCCAGTTTCCATTGGCCAGCATTGTAACCACAGCCCTAAACCCTCTCACATCTGCGTTACACATCCGAGGAACTGAACAGAGCACCTTGTGTGTGTTAACAGAGATGCAATGCACAACAGGTGAGGTGCTGGGATTTTTTTTTTAAAGTGAGATGAAATTCAATTAACAAAACTAACCATATTACCATGCAAATTAGATGTATTTAGTATATTCACCAGTGCTGTGCAACTATACGTTTATTTGTATTTCATATTTATTATATATTTATTTGTTATTTTTCCTTTCTTCTTTCCTCTTGTTTTTATTTCATGTATTTTTTTGCTGTTGTTGTTTGGTATAAATTTTACAATCTAATCTTTGTGTTACAGAGTATTCAGATCAGATCATAAACTGAACTCAACTGACATCGAAGTTGACTGGGTCTCGACATCTCCGCGAAGGCTGCTGAGACTCTGTGCCTTTCTCTAGAGCGGAGAGGACGGGGACACCTTTGTTTGCAGAAGCATCTTTTCCAGGGAAAGCAGAAAGCTGTCCCTGCTTTAGTTTCTGTTCACTTTAAGTGTATTCAATTATGTTCACGAAGGCTGAGTGATTAAGGTCTTAAGTGTTTACTAATTTACCTGTTGGACTCAACGGAAAAATCTACCCTCCTATCCTCTGCTCTGTGATGGTGGAATGGCAGTATGAAAAATATATTTTTCCTCCAGCAGGTAGCTCCTGCTTTCTGTCAATAAGGGCTTGCTAGGATGAGATTATTTTATTCTTTCTCATTCTAAGAAGAAGAGAAACTTATTCTATAAAGATTAAAGCCTTGGTGGCTCAGTGGTTAAGAGAGTGGCTGCTAACCAAAAGGTCGGCATTTGGAATCCACCAGCTGTCTTGGAAACCCTATGTGGTACTTCTACAATATCTTTTAACGTCACTGCAACAGGTACAGTACAGTAAAGTGAGATGAAAAATCAAGAGAAAGGGTGAAGGGTCTTCATTATAACATAAAATAAAATGTCAAAGATGGAGAACCTGAGGCAGGCATATGAGGAGAATAGAGTAAAAATGAGTGCAAAAAATATATCAAAATTTTCCAAACAGGAGGAGGTCTGGGAACATGCTAAAGATATTGAGCTCTGACCTATGGTTGTCTTTTGCATGCTTTTGTGTACATTCTGTATATCATTCTACATCAATTTTAAGAGTCGTTATTGACCTCTAAAGTGAAATTCAAAATGCCTTTCACATAAACTACTTTCGTTCCAAAAACAATTGATAGTACCACATCTTCTTCATGACATTCTTCATCTCCGTATTTCTCAGCATGTAGATCAGAGGGTTGAACATGGGAGCAATGATGGTATAGAAAAGGGCAAGCACTTTCTCTTCTGGAAAAGTTACAGCTGGTCTAATGTAAATGAAGAGGATAGGCACAAAGAACAGGACTACAACTGTTATGTGAGAACTGCAAGTTGAAAGAGCTTTGGTACAGCTTTCAGCAGGGTAAGCCCTGATGGTATATAATATCGGAACATAAGACACCATCAAAATCATGAAGGTCACCAAAGCAATCAGACCTGAATTGACGATTACCAGTAGACTGATTTTGTGTGTATTGGTGCAAGCCAGTTTCAGCAAAGGATACACATCACAGAAATAGTGATCTATCTCATTGGGGCCACAGAAGGGTAAGTAGACAGTGAGAAGAAACTGACTGGCAGAGTGTATAAATCCCCCAGTACAACAAGTTATGGCAATTGTGTTACACCTCTGCCTGCTCATGATGATAGTATAGTGCAGGGGCTTACAGATGGCCACATAGTGGTCATAGGCCATCGTTGTGAGAATGAAGGTCTCAATACCTGCAAAGAAATGTGTGGTAAAGAGCTGTGTCATGCAGCTGTTACAAGAAATGGTCTTCCTTTCTGTCAGCAAGTCAGTCATCAGTTCGGGTATCACTGTAGATGTGTAGCAAAGGTCGGAGAGAGAAAGGAAATTAAGAAAGAAATACATAGGTTGGTCAATTAGCTGACTGCACGTGACAGAAATCATTATGAGTAAGTTTCCTATCCAAATAGCAATGTAACAAAATTAGAATAATACAAAGCAGAAAATTGCAATGCTCTTGTTTTGGGAAAGGCCCAACAAAATAAACACGGTGACGTTATTCCTCTTTTCCATGGTCCAATGCAGTTAAAATGCATAGCAGTCACCTGAAAAGACATAATTATTAAGTGTCAGAAATATTTATGAATAATATTTATGATAATACACATATTATAAAAAGTATGTTTAATTGAACTGATTCCAGTGTTTCAGAAATTGAAAATTTGTTATTTAATAAGAATATTTTTTCTGGTTAATGTCGTGAGGATTTTCTTAAGTACTTCAGGACATTAAAAAATTATGTTATTTATATTAATAGAAATGAATGCATTCAATCAGTCAATCCAAATAAAATAAAAATGCTAGGTACTTCTCATTTCCAAATTCCAATGGAATATACAATGAAGTTTTAAAAAAGATGTAACGCTGAAGATTTGTAAAAAATGCAAGTTTTTTTTTTTTTTAATGGCATAGAAGCAAATATAAAGTTTTAACAGTGCTCCCTAGTCAACAGTTCTGTTCTTATTAGCTGCCATTGAGTCAGGTCTGACTCATGGAGACCCCACTGCACAACAGAACAAAACGCTGCCTAGTTGTGTGTCATCTCCAGGATCGGATGGGGGATCGATTCCATTGTGATCCATAAGGTTTTCATGGGTTAATTTTTGGAATTAGGTAGTCAGGCCTTTCTCCTTAGCCCATCTTAGCCTGGAAGCTCCACTGAAACCTTTTCAGCATCATAGCAACACAGACATCTCCACTGTGAGACAGTCAGTAGCTGTGTATGAGAAGCATTGGTTGGAAATCAAATCCAAGTCTCCTGTATAGAAAGCGAGGATTCTGCCACTGACCCACACCAATGCTCCACAATGGAATACATGTTCCCTTAAAATTATTTTAAAATGAGGCATAAAATAAAATGAAAGATTAATATGATGATAAATAAGTATTTAAAAAGTAGAAGATAAAAGTTCCCTGTGAGACCCCCATGTAATTGGTTAACTTTTTGATTGCTTGTTTAGTGTTTTCATGATTTGTGACAGTAAAATGCTGAGATTTTGTATCATAAGTGTATTTATTTCTACAAGTCACTGTTGTTTTTGTCAGTTGCCCTGGAGTTGATTCCTACTCATTTGACCCCATGCGTGCAGAGTAGACCTGTTCATAAGGTTTTTGATGGCTGTGACCTTTCAGAAGCAGATTGCCAGGTTTGTATTTTGAGGCACTTCTGTTATTTTGTGCTGTTAAGCTGATTCTGACGCATAGCAACCCTACAGGACAGAGTAGAATCACCCCATATGATTTTCTAGGCTGTAATCTTTATGTGAGCAGATTGTGAGATCTTTTCTCCAGCAAAGCTGCTGGTGGGTTTGATCCACTAAATTTCTGATTTGCAGCTGATCACTAAACCATTGCCCCAGAAGGGCTACAAGGCATTTCTGGGTGGGTTCAAACCATCAAACTTTAGTAGTCCAGCACTTAACCATTTACGCCTTTCAGGAACTCCTATTTCTATAGATTAAAAAAAAAAAAAAACATAGCCATTCTGTTGATTCTGACTCATTGCAGCCCTACAGGACAGAGTAGAACTGCCCCATAGAGTTTACAAGGAGAGCCCAGTGGATTTGAATTACTGACCTCTTGGTTAGCAGCCCTGGCACTTAACTATTATGCCACCAGGGTTTCTATAGGTAGTTCAATTAAAATTATGTACTTAAATGAATAACAGAATAAAGTAATAGTTTAAAGAGGGGGCAGAAGTCAGTTTTACTTTGATGTTCTTTCTCTTGACTCAGTGTATCATTTTTTCAAGTCAATTTTCCTCACATTGTTTTGAATTGGAGATTGCATTTCTGTTTCTATGTTTTTACAATTTAACTATTTTGCCATAAAACCATAAAGAATTCTAACACTGCCTAATTCAGAGAAAAATTTTATAGGAAGTTTTTGAGAAAGATTTATGGGAAGACAAATAGTTGGTACCTGGACTCTATTACTCAGTTATACCATGGTGTCTGTGATTTCATTTTACTTGTATCCACAATCAACAGCCGTGGAGGCAGCAGTCAAAAAAACAAAAGACTCATTGCATTGAGCAAATCTGCCTCAAAAGACCTCTTTAAAGCATTGAAAAGCAAAGATGTCACCTTGATGACTAAGGTGTACCTGACCCAAGCCATGGAGTTTCCAATCACCTCATATGCATGTGAAAAGGGGGCAATGAATAATGAAGACCAAAGAATTGATGCCTTTGAATTGTGGTGTTGGAGAAGAACATTGGCTATACCATGGACTGCCAAAAGAATGAACGTATCTGTCTTGGCAGAAGTACAACCAGAATGCATATTGTTAGGAGGAATCAGTCCCTGGAGAAGAACATCTTGCTTGACAAGGTGGAGGGTCATCAAAAAAGAGGAAGACCCTTAATAAGAGAGATTGACACAGTGGCTGCAACAGTGAGCTTAAGGATAGCAACGATTGTGAGGATGGCAAAGGACTGGGTAATGTTCTGTTATGCATAAAGCTGCTATGAGTCAGAACCAACAATAACAAAGACGTGGTATGGGAATTTGGATACTACTCACTTTATGTCTCTGGACTTAAGCTATCTCACCTGTAAAGTGAGGTAACCTGACCAGGTTGTGAAACTCAAACAAATCAACAAATGCCCATTGTTACATAAGCTATGGAAGAATTACTGTTTGAGTTTATTATCTAAATGTTACCGTTACTAAATTAATATTCTAAGAGTTGTCAATAGCCCAGCCCAGTAAAATTAACTATCATACAGAAAATAAAATTGCATGATCTTAAAACCATTTTGACTAGGAAGTAAACTTTGACATCTCCTAGTCAAATCCCTTCATTTTAAATAGAATCCATTTAAATCAAAATTCGCATGTAGAATAAAAAAATGCAATTTAAATCTCTTCATCAATCAGGAAATATATTAATCTAACAGGATCAAATTTATGACAATTTAGCCAACGCAGTTGTTGTTGACCAGAGCTTCTGATAATTTGGAAAAATAACATTGCTAACCATATCATCTAATTGTCTTTATATAATTTTAGGTCCCAAAGTTCATCATTAAATCTTATCCCCTTTCCTCGAAAGTTGTAATATATCTTCTGTCCTAATTTTGTAGCTATATTTTCTTATCAATTTAAATTCTCTCCTTATCCCTGCATTTTCTAAATTAACTGTTTTCCTCCAAATTAAAGAAATCTATTTGCACTGAAAATGGAACCATAAAACTGTTAAATACATATATCCTTACAAGGCTAATTTTGTAGAGTTTATCTGGTTTCAGAGAGTATCTTCGGATGGCAGCACATCTCCCAGCAAAAACTAGGAGGTACTTCCCTGAACAAAAGCAACTGGGAGTTTTTACAGAAAACAAAGGAGAGGAAACAGAAAAAAAAAAAAAAAAAAAGGAGCAGAACAAACCACTCTTCATATGTTTTGACATACCATTGGATCATGCAGAACAAAATGTAAAGACCCTGAACATTTACATTTATCAATTCAGCAAACTCTGTTTAATGTCTGAACCAAAACTTCTGAGCAAGCAGACAAATCAAAACATGTATGCCAGCAGAAATGTTTTGTGCATACCAGTGAAAACAGAGGTGATAAGATTTTAAAAAGAAGGGCTCGAGGTGGAAGCATCCAAGCCTAATGCCTTCAATTGTTACATAGCCTTTTTGATTCCAGCAAGTCTAGAGGATAAAATACAAATTTAACAAACCAAATGAATCTATTTCTATGGTGTAATTTTATGATTTAGAATTAGCTATAGGTAAGCATTGAGAAGTAAGGCTTCTTAGCATACCTCCAATTATACTATATAAATATTTCCTCATTGATTGATAAATAAAAAATCTACTTTTAATTTTTAAAATGATAATTAAAATATTGCTTTGAACAGCTATTAAAGTAATGGTTTATCCATTTGAATGAACATAAAACCATTATTTTAATCATGTGCAGAGAAATTAAAAAAAAAAAAAAAACCTGCATTTTTTTCTTCCTAGACCTCCCCTGGAAAACCTAGTGGCATAGTGGCTAAGAGCTATGGCTGCTAGCCAAAAGGTTGGCAGTTCAAATCCACTAGGCACTCCTTGGAAACTCTGTGGAGAAGCTCTACCTTGTCCTATAGGGTCACTATGAGTTGGAATTGACTTGACAGCAAGATGCATACCTTCCCTGATAATAAAACAAGAGAATTATGGCTCACGCATGACATTAAACCTCTGAAGAAACTAAGGTTGCTAGAATACTCAGACAAAGCCAATCATTCATTGTAATTATTGATAGAAATTTAATATCCCTACTAATTAAATGCATTCTAGCCAAACAATTTTGCTGAATGTGTGTATTAATCTCCAATTTTCTCCATTTCCAAAACAACAAATGAGGCTTTATTTCCCTTTTTGGCAATTCTTCCTTTTCATGTCACCTTCCCCACAGACCAATGAATAATTCACCTTTTGTAAAATTCTGCCTGTATTTCTAGGTCCTTAGTAAAAACAAAAATTTTAGAATAAGGAGCCCTGGCCACATAATGGTTAAGCACTTGACTGCTAATTGAAAGCTTGGTGGTTCAAACCAATCAGCAACTCCACAAGAGAAAAAAAACTGGTGATCTGCTCCTGTAGAGATTATAGCCAGGAAAGAAACCTTATGGATACTAGTTTGTGCTATAGGGTCGCTATGAGTCAGAATCAACTCAACTGCATACAATCACAACAACAAATTTAGACTGATTTCTAATCTTAACTCAGTCATCAATTTTAGGTGTGAACTCTACAAGTGACTCCATTTCCTTCAACAATATTTCTTCATCTATAATGGAGAGATATAATTCTCCCTTAACTAAATCAGTAAATGAATTCTGAATTTCACATTTAAAAAGAGATAAAGGCGAACATCAAAACAATAAAATGAGGTACAGGTATGCTATTATGTTCAGTTTGATGCACGTATAAGAATATAATACCTTAAGAATTCATCACCTCTTAGTTGATTCCAACTCCTGTAGATCTTATACAACAGAGTAGAACTGCCCGAAGGGTTTCCCAGGCTGTCATCTTATGGAAGCCAACTGCCACATCTTTCTTCCACAGGGCAGCTGGGGGTTCAAACCTTTCAGTTAGCAGCTGAGTGATTAACCACTACACCACAAGGGATCCTTACTAATTAATACCTTAACAACTCGTTGCCATGGAGTCAATTCTGACTCAGAGCAAGCCTACCGGACAGGGTAGAACTGTCCCATAGGGTTCCCAAGGAGCACCTGGTGGATTCGAATTGCCAACCTTTTGATTAACACTGTAGCTCTTAACCACCAAGGCTCCACTAACACCTTAGAGAGGTAAACATTTGTTGAGGCACTCCTGGGTTAAGTGTATGTAGAATACCTAAATGCACTCCCACTTTTTCATAATTACCTAATTCTTTCATGCAAAATCAGATGGCCTCCTGGATTGTTAGCATTAAACCATTTCAGCCATTCTAATTTTAATACGTAGGTGGTAACTGGATAATAAGTCAAACTCAAACTTTAAGTCTATGAAAATGATAGATTATACTCAAACTACAAACTCCTCCTGTTTCTCTCTCCTACACACGTAGCCCACCTATAAAGAGTAAGAAAGTTCCAGCTCACATATCTGAACAAAGAGTGCTGAATCTCCTCATTCTGTCAAACACGAGGGATGCAAGTGCAGCTACAAAAAAACTGGTTGCCTTAGAACTGTCTCCAACTCACAGGGACTCCGTATGTGTCAGAGTAGAACGGCGCTCCACGGGGTTTTCAGTGGCTGATTTCTTGGAAATACATAGCCAGGGCTTTCTTTCAGCAGCCTCTGGGTGGACTCAGACCTTCAAACTTTGGGTAGCAGCCAAAAGCTTTAACTATTTGCAACACCCAGGAGCTCCACAGTAATCTTATGAAGTATATATTATTAGTAAACTCATTTTGCTAAAGAGGACACTGAGCACATAGAATTTAAGTAACCAGTCCACATGCCCTAGAGCTAATAAATGGTAGAATAGTGATTTAAAGCATATAATGCATTCTCTAAGACCACATGTTACTGAAGTGTACATTAGGGATAATGATATCTATGCTCCAGCGTTCTTGTGAGACTCAAACTAGATAAAGTATATGAAAGTGTCACCCACTACATGGTAGGGGTCCGACAAGTAACTATTTCCGTTTCTTTGACCTCTGTTCTATCCCTTGTGACATGCATGCTACCATTAATTTAACCAATAATCAATAAATATTTGTTGAATGAGGAAAGAAAGTTTAAAGTTTAAAAACAGTATACATTACACTTAAGATATTAAACAAGTAAAACCATTATCACCATAATCATTACACACAGGAAACAAGGATGGGAAACAAAGTAAACAGAGATAAGGTAAACATAGATTCTAGCTTTGAGACACTTCCATTGGATTTTTAGTGCCCTACTTGGGGTTTTTGGTTGTTTTATTTGATGTTTTGTTGGGGGGCGGGGAAGTGTGATAATGGTAGTGGTTATTGCCAGAAGATTATTTGTCATTTCAGTTTGGGTTTTCCCACTTTCTTGGTAGCCTGTCAATCACTTTTTTCTTACTCAATAGTTTGTTGACTTTCTACAAAAAGGGCTAAAAATATTTTCTTCTTTTTGAAAATCACTACCCAGCTAAGAATCTTTTCCCTGTCATTGACTGAGTGCTTGTCCTTTAAAAACATCACATTACTTCCTCAATGGACAGCTCCCTGAATTTATAGCTGTCTTAATCTCAAAACAAATTAGTCTTTAAAATTCAGAGAGAGGGATGCCTATATTTAACTTTAATTGCCAATCTGTTATTTAAAATATGGAGTCAAAATTACTTTGAACAGATATCAGACATTTTGGCAGGATAAACGTAAGGGAGGAGAAATAATTCACCCCAGGTTATTCTGCTTTATTTGTTGTGGCTCTGTTCCTAAACTCTCTTTCCCTTGCTATCTCCCTTTCCTCGGTGAAATGCTGGTCATTCTACTATGGTGCAGGTTATTTTATTTAAGCTTCTTGATTTCACTTTTCCCTCAACATAGTCCTTTCAATATCCTTGGGGGGAGGAGGGGTACTTGTACCTTTATAGGGACCACTGACACATGTTATTCAACCATTGTTCCCACAAACAATGAGAAGTCATATATTCAGAGCAACACTTCAAAGGCAAGCAGAAAATCTGCACATCCAAACAAGTGAAATCACAATCTCTATTTGCATCCTAAAACTATTCCTGGAGGTACCCAGGCTCACGTGATTCACTAAATACTAGTTAAAAAAAAAAAAAAAACCTGTTGGGGTTGAGTCGATTCTGACTCACAGTGACCCCATAGGACAGAGTAGAACTGCCCCATAGGGTTTCCATGGAGTGCCTGGTGGCTTTGAACTGCTGATCTTTTACTTAGCAGCCATAGGTCTTAACCACTACGCCACCAGGGTTTCCACTACATACTAAGTAATGTGTAAATTCTAAAACTACATTTCTCCTTATTTTAGGGTATTAAGAATCCCTTGCACGCTGTTTGGATTTACCTTCCCAAGTACTCAACTCACCAGCTGGATTTTCTTTAGACCCACGTTATCAGAACCACTGCACCAGTGGAGAAGAATCTGTATCATAAAGCATATGCTGACCACAGTTCACTCAGCTGCATATAATTTAGTAGCCTCAGTCATTAGGCATTCTCCCCTGGGCCACAATGACTGAATCTTCTTGCCCTTTATGTAAAGAGTTATGATCACAACAAATTTGAGGAGCTTTTGTTTTCAGGGAGGAGCCCTGGTGGTACAATGGTTAAAGTGCTCAGTTGCTAACCAAAAGGTTGGTGGTTGGAGCCTACCAGCTGCTCTGAGGGAGAAAGATGTGGCCGTCTGCTTCCATGAAGATTACAGCCTTGGAAACTCTACGGGGGAATTCTACTCTGCCCTATAGATTCACTATGAGTCAGAATCGACTAGAAGGCAATGGATTTGGTTTGGTTGCTTTGAGGCCCTTTTGATTTCCATAATTTCTATAAATGACAGTATTGATGATACAAAAACATGTTCTTGCATTTTTTTTAGTTCCCTCAGGGAATCTTTCTCAGAAATCTACTTGTCACATTATCTGCAATTGATGTGCTTTATTCGTGTGCCATTGTGTTATTTTTTTTGTTCCACATGTAATTGTCATTTTGTTGTTTCTTTTCTTTTATATTAAAAAGAAAGAAAAATTCATTCAAAGGGAATTATGCTAAAAAAAATTCCCCCCTTGGTCCTATTCCCTGACTACTGGGATGGTTACTGAATTCATAACTCTACCTATGTATCTGGATAAGCTATACACGTAGTTTTTTTTTTCCCCCAAATGGAGAGAGACTGCTGTTCTTCCAGAAGAACTCTATTAATAAATCTATTAATTTTCTCATCCTATCATTCCACATTCTGAATGTATATGATGTAGTAAACATTATAACCAAAAAATAAACTGTCACTACGTCCTTAAAATCTTTGCTCCTGCCTATAACACATGAGAGTGTTGAGGTGGTGGCGAAGTTTTTGTACCATAGAGCATAGATATTACTACCTCTTTTTCTTCACACTTTGAGTCAAATTATACTATACAGACTTCATTACATAATTTATCTTAGAGTGTCCTCATATAGGATTTAGTTGAATATTCTACCAGCAAATAAAGCTTTTTTTTTTTAATTTTCTAAAAATCATTTAATCTCCTCTGTTTCTTCATAATACCAAAAGGTAATCAGCTTCCCAAGTTTAATGTTCAGAGAGAAATTATTATTAAAATTCAAGTTCAACCCCAGAATTGCTTATTTTATATGACATAGCCATTATTCTTTTAGTCCAGAATATTTTCAAATTTTTTTTTCTTCTTATGACCCTACCCTATCTGAGTCCCATGAATAAAATTGTCACTTTACTCGTCACTTTTCCACTCACTGTTTCTGAAATCTATAAAATAAGAAAGTGTTTATCTGACAGCTAACAGAGCTCCATGATTCCAAGTCCACTGTTATGCCTGTATAAAGTTTTTTTTCTTTTTATTGAGTATGACCAATCAATTACGTTTTTCTCCTGAAAATATCTTTTGACACCAAACCATTTTCTTGGCTTTTTTCATCTCTGTATTTCTCAGAGTATAAATTAAAGGATTGAACATAGGAGCAATGATGGTATAAAATAGAACAAATGCTTTATCCTCAGGGAAAGTGGTAGGAGGTCTAAGGTAGGCAAAGATTGAAGGCCCAAAAAACAAGACCACCTCAGAGATATGAGACCCACAGGTAGACAGGGCTTTGCGTCTTCCCTCAGCTGAGTGATTTCTTAAGGTGAATAATATAATGACATAAGACCCAAACAAGAGAACAAAGGTTACTAAGGCGACCATACCTGAATTGGCAACTACAAGTAAACCAATGATATAGGTGTCAGTGCAGGCAATTTTCAGCAAAGGGAAAATAGCACAGTAGTAGTGATCAATTTCATTGTGGCCACAGAAAGGCAACCAGATTATCACTGAAAACTGGGAAAAAGAATGGACAGCCCCACCAGCCCAAGCAGCCAAGACTAGGAAATTGCATCTTGTCCTGTTTATGATTATCACGTAGTGAAGAGGTTTGCAGATGGCAACACACCGATCAAATGCCATGACTGTAAGGATGAAGATTTCAATCATTCCAAAGAAGTGCATGAAAGGACCTGTAACATGCAGCCACCAAAGGAGATGGTTTTTGTCCCCACTAGCAGGTCATCAATGAGTTTCGGTGTCACACAGGAGGTATAGCAGATGTCTATGGAGGATAAGTGGCTGAGGAAATAGTACATTGGTTGCTGAAAAAGGGAGCTGCATCGAATGGAGACAAGGACCAGAAGGTTTCCCATTAAAAGGGCAACATAACAGAATAAGAAGAGCCCAAAGAAAAACAGTCGCATGTTCTGGTCATAAGAAAGTCCCATGAGAATGAATTCTGAGATGTTCCTCTGGTTTTCCATGTATCGAATTTGTTCCACGTTTTTATGCATGAATAGTTAGGCATCTGAAAGAAAAGAGAACAAAGGTTTGGATGTAAACATTTACAGTATGATCGCTGGTGGATTTGAACTGCCAACCTTTGGGTTAACAGCCGTAGCTCTTAACCACTGTACCACCAGGGCTCCAGTATGATAATAAAAATCACAAACTCATGGAAGCTAATTAATACATTATTAATATTTATTATATGTATTCTTTAGAATCATACTTGGTTTTTGTAATATTTTCCCAAATATTCTAACATTGATCATATTAAATATATATTTTCTTAAGATTTTAATATATAATGTTTTAAATATAACTATGTCTAAAACAGAAAATGTTCTATACTATTATGCATAACTTTTTGATAACAAAAATTAATTTAACTTTAATGCAAGAAATTCAGTTTGTGGATAATTTTCAAATATGTTCTTTGTTCATAGCACAGTTTTAATTTCATGTCACGTTCACTTCCCCTGGTATGATAGGGATCACCCCCAGGAATTGTCCGCATGGATTTGATTTGGGAAAAAAATAATTCAGTTGCAATTAAAAAACACGTGCCTAATTCTTGAGCTGCTTGATTTGCAGTGTGGGTAATGTTCCATGAAATGGGGGGCTCAAAGGGAGGACTGCATATTGAACTTGGAAAAACAAATTTACTGAATATGTTACAGGGCAAAAAATTGTTGAAATACATGCAGCAGAGAGTAGAATTTTTGTCAATTTATGAATCTCAAAAATAATTAGAAAAAATATTTTTGTCTTCTATTTGTATTTCAGTATTAAAGAATGTTTTAAGGTAAACCCTATAACCATAAAAATCAATGGTGCAAATTACTAAAATAAAAAAAGCTAATTGAATGCACGATTTATAGATTTCTACTAGAAAAATTTGTAGTCACCAAAAATTAATAAATGATGACGTTGCACAATGTGACTGTAAAACACGTATTATGGTACTTATTCATGTATTTCTGTATAATATTATTCTGTATAATGTTCTGTATAGGATAGTCATACATTATTCTGTATAATATAGTCAGAACAGGATTTACACAAAGGTAATGGAAGAATGCACTACAGAACTGTACACCTCTGAGTGTTCTTCTCCTCGCTGTTGAGGAATTAAGTAGGATTCAGGTGAGCTACCTACCTTATCCTAGATCAGGTGTGGTAGCTGTAGCTGGGGCCCACAGACACTGGTTTTTAATGATACAGTTATAATGATATAGCAGCAATATGTATAAAAATAAATAAATAAATATGTATAGATTCACAAGTTCAGCATTTTTCAAATAGCTATCTTACTGGTAATACTCGAGATTATTTTAGGTGGTAAACAGACATGGCTTTAAAATGTCTCAAACATTGAGAGGGCAATACTCTTGAAATTGAGCTTACTCTCTTTGACTACGTTAAGAAAATGAAGTCTCAACTTGGTCATGTTATGTCTCTAATATGTCTTAAGGTTTTTTAGTCTCTCTTTTTAACACAAAGACAACAAATCTCATACTCAAAATTGTCTACAAGTTAAATTACCTCCACAAAATGTAATTTTGCTAATAAAAAAATTTGTCACAATTAGAATTACAAATGACAGTTTATTTATGAAAATATTATGTTGCATTATTTTGTATAAATGTGTATAAACTGAGATTAATTTTAAAAGAATTATTAAATGGTAAGCAAGGCTACTTAGTAGAATGACTTAAGAATTAAAATACTCTTCTAATTCAATCATTTTATTTTACGGTGTTGGAAGAAACAGATACAAAAAACTGAATTTCCTTCCCAAATCAGAGATGCTCCTGATGTTTAAATGTTTGACAGCAGGTGAAATAATATGACCTGAAGTGTGGATAACTTCTTGTTTAAAATTTTGATTCTTAGGTTTTAGGTAGTAACTGTTATCAGTTAAAAAAAAAAAAAAAAACCTTTGTAGATTAGTAGATGACAATTAATCATACAGCATGACTTTAGACAATCTCTATACTTTATTCCCCATAATTGTTTCATACAGTTTAATTTCTTTTACCAGTTATGACATTATTTTAACAAGGAATAAATAGAACTATTTTGAATGGCTCCATTTACATTAATATTCTCACCTGGGCAAAACATTGACCCTCCCTAAACTTGACTTAGAACATCTATTAAACTAAGGTATGGATACATCATGGGAACAATGAGGGATACATGAAATAAGAAATTCTAAGGTAGGATAGGTGGTATATCACTCCCAAGTATGTATGTGTGTATATATATATATATATATATATATATCTTTCTTATCATCTTCTTGCTTTGAATGTAGGGATTAGAAACTAGTTAAATTGTCCTGCAAACAGACACATACATCTCCTATCAGATTTTATGATGAAATATATAAAAATAAAACTGCAACATACATTTAGGAGGGAAATCAGGAAAAACATTAATGTGGATAATACGTTGTTAACAAAATTAAATTGAGCTGTTGATATCATTGATTACGTGGGCACTTAATATTAAATCAGTAGCCTACATTTTTCAGGCTACTAAAGTTAAAAAGTTAATTAACATATTTTGTAGTATTGTTTAAAAATCCTGCTTGCCCTTTAGGATGCAAGTCAGCATTGTAAAATCTGGACTCTAAGTCAACTAGTGTAGCCACTAAATACACACAGTTTTTCTTGTTGGTATTAGCATGCAACTCACGACAAGCTTACTTTACTGGATTCTGATGAATCTAAATAATTTTAGAAGAATAGTCTTTGGAAACATGGAAAATTCTCCAAAGATTAGAGGCTGGAGGTCACTGACAATTCAAAAATTTCATTCTTTTTAAATATATTTTCCAAAAACTCAAACCCTGTTTATAATATACAAACAAAACTAAGCATTGTAAAAAAACAGCACGTATATATGTTCCCACTGTAGCTCAAGTTGTGATATGCCACATCTCAATTTAAAGCCTCAAAATAACAGAGAACATTCCAAAACAAAGGTAATAAAAGCGATTACCTGTACATCAATTCTGGATGGCCTTCAAGTTAGTTTTGAATTAAAAACCAAAAACCAAACCCAGTGCTGTCGAGTCGATTCCGACTCAGAGCGAACCTATGGGACAGGGTAGAACTGCCCCATAGGGTTTCCAAGGAGCACCTGGCGGATTCAAACTGCTGACCCTTTGGTTAGCACCCATAGCACTTAACCACTATGAATTACTCAGGAAAATATCTTGGTCACGGTCTCCCCCTGAGTTTCAGTTTACTAACGATTTAAATCTGAATTTAAATCAGAAATAATACGTAACATCATAAACCAGCGGTTTAGGCATATCTAGGTCAGTTCTTTGACGATGTCTTCCGAATTGCTTTCCTTGCATTTGTAGCAGGAAAATGCTCCTTTTTTGCAAGGAAATTGAAGATTTAGTTACACAGAAACTACCCTGGATTCACAGAGAAGGGTGTATTCATGCCAGAAGAAAGTGGTCTAGGATTTTAAATACTGATACAACTCCCTGACATCTGCTCAAACTCGAAAGTAAACAAGAGCGTTTTGACATATCTGTTACAGCTCTGGCATATATATATCCTAGGAGTCATCTCTTTTATGCCTATATATCTGAAAAAATATAAGAAATTGTCCAAATGCATTTCCTAAGGGATCCTCACCAAACAACAATAACCAGTTGCCCAAGGTTATATTCTTCAGCCTCCCGGGAATTTTCATTTTTTTACAATGTTTATTTCAGGCTGTAAATTTACTTTCCAGTTTTACATGAGCCAGACTCTGGACACTGTGTCTCTAGAGGTCAGTACTGTTACTTGGACCCAGAGAGGCTTAGGAACTTCTGCTAGCTCTGGCTAATCTCTCCTCTGAAGAGCACGAGGGAAACTTGTGTAGCCCTGTGGGAGCACTGGCTTTGCACTGGAGGAATTCTCTATTTCTGGAGAGGGGGAGGGCAAAGAAAATCAAAGATAGAGGGAAAGTGATATAGAATCCCAACTGAAGTCATGAAAAAAAGCAATATAGATGCATAAGAATCAGTTAATGATTAATTCAGTGACCTGCTATGCCACTCTCCCCTGAACCATTAACCATCCTCAACAGCAATGAACTATCATTGCTGAGATGGAGAGCTGGGTTGTAGAAAGCAAAAGAAAAGAAAGTAAAACAAATTATGATTAGCACAGATCTTCTGCTAGGTGGAACAAGACTCACACCTATTTTTCAAAAATATTGGAGAGTTAAAAGAAGTCTGGAAAAGAAAAGAGAGAGAGAAAGAGAGAGAGAGAGTTCTATTCTGACTACTCCCAGACACTTTCCCTTAAGTAGTTGCAATTCTGTAATGTGTATGGAATTAGAGTCATCAGTACTGATAAAGAGTTGGGGTCCCCTCCATAAACAGAACAAAATATCTATGCAGCACATGTAGTCACATGAGGACATGTAAGGTTTCAGAAAAGTCAATATTTTATAACAGCTCATCTAGATCAGATAATTTTTTTTTAATTGTACTTTAGAGGAAGGTGTACAGAACAAACTAGTTTCTCATTAAAAAGTTAGTACCCGTATTGTTTTATGACATTGGTTAACAATCCCAGGACATGTCAACACTCTCCCTTCTCAAATTTGGGTTTCCTATTACCAGTTTTCCTGTTCCCTCTTACCTTCTAGTCCTTGCCCCTGGGCTGGTGTGTCCCTTTAGTCTCATTTTGTTTTACGGGCCTGTCCAATCTTTGGCTGAAGGGTGAAGCTCAGGAGTGACTTCATCACTGAGCAGAAATATGTCCAAGGGCCATATTCTGAAGGTTTCTCTAGTCTCTGTTAGGCTAGGAAGTCTGGTCTTTCTTTTTGAATTAGAACTTTGTTCTACATTTTTCTCCACCTTTGTCTGGGACCCTACATTGTGATCCTTGTCAGGGCAGTCAGTGGTGGTAACTGGGCACCTTCTAGTTCTACTCAACTCAGTCTGGTGGAGGTCATGGTAGATGTGGTCCATTAGTCCTTTGGACTAATCTTTCCCTTGTATCTTTAGCGTTCTTCATTCTTCTTTGCTCCCGAAGGGGTGAGACAGGTAGAGTATCCTAGATGGTGGCTCACAGGCTTTTAAGACCCCAGAAGCTACTCACCAAAGTAGAATGTAGAACATTTTCTTTATAAATTATCTCATGGCAGTTGAGCTAAATTTTCACTGAGACCATGGTCCCCACAGTCCTCAGCCCAGCAATTTGGTCCCTTAGGGAGTTTGGATGTGTCTATGGAGCTTCCATGACCTTGCCTTGTACTACTTCTGCTGGCTTCCTCAGTATTGTGTACTGTCTTACCCTTCACCAAAGTTACCACTTATCTATTGTCTATTTAGATTCTTTCCATCCCCACCCTTTCCCTCCCTCGTAACCATCAAAGATTGTTTCTTTTTGTGTGTAAACCTTTTCATGAGTTTTTACAGTAGTGGTCTCATACAATATTTGTCCTTTTGTGATTGACTTATTTCACTCGCCATAATGCCATCGAGATTCATCCATGTTATGAGATGCTTCACAGATTCATTGTTGTTCTTTATCGTTGTATAACATCGGTTGATGGGCATCTAGGTTGTTACCATCTTTTTGCTATTATGAACAATGCTGCAATGAACATGGGTGTGCATATATTTATTTGTGTGATGACTCTTATTTCTCTAGGATATATTCCTAGGAGTGGGATTGCTGGATCATACGGTATTTCTATTTCTAGTTTTCTAAGGAAGTGCCATACCGTTTACCGAAATGGTTGTATCATTTTGCATTCCCATCAGCAATGCATAAGAGTTCCGATCTCCCCGCAGCCTCTCCAACATTTGTTATTTCCTGCTTTTTGATTTGTGGCAGTAATGCAGGGGGGAGGTGGTATCTCATTGTGGTTTTGACTTGCATTCCTCTAATAGCTAGTGATCTCGAGCCTTTTCTCATGTCTGTTGGCCGCTTGAATGGTGTCTTTGGTGAAATGTGTGTTCATTTCCTTTGCTCATTTTTTAATTTTATTATTTGTCTTTTGTTGTAGAGATGTTGGATTTTCTTGTAGATTTTAGAGATTAGACCTTTGTGTGATTTGTAATAGCCAAAACTTTTTTTTCCCATCCTGTAGGCTCTCTTTTTACTCTTCTGGTGAAGTCTTTGATGGGCTTAAGTGTTTAATTTTTAGAAGATTCCAGTTATCTAGCTTATCTTCTGGAGTTTGTGTGTTGTTGGTTATGGTTTGTATCCTGTTAATCCCATGTATTAAGGCTTCTATCATTGATCCTACTTTTTCTTCTATGAACTTCATAGTTCTGGGGTTTATATTTAGGTCTTTGATATACTTTCAATTAGTTTTTGTATATGGCGTAAGGTATGGGTCTTGTTTCATTTTTTTGCAGATGGACTTCCAGTTTTGCTAGCACCATTTGTTAAAGAGGCCGTCTTTTCCCCATCTGATGGACTTTGGGCCCTTGTCAAAGATCAGGTGACCATAAAAACAAAAAACCAAACCAAATTCAGATAAATTATCTTGAAGTAAATAATCACAATTATATTGACAAACATTTTTGGAAGATAATTATATGCTGGTCCCTATTAAACATTTTAAGTGCAGTTCTGATTTACTCCTTAAAAAAGACACTTTTATAAGAATTTTTACCTCTATTAATCAGGAAAAAAAAACTTCTTAGAATAAATAATTGGCTCAAGATCACAGACCTTGTTTTAAAATTAACAATATATTTGGTGCTTGCAGCCTATGTTAGATATAAAATGTATGACAACAATACATAAAAGCAGAATAGGAAGAAATGTAAATACGTTATTGTAAAGTTATTATATACGAAGTACAAAATTACTTGAAGGTAGATGTGGTATGTTAAATTTGCCTACTATAATCTCTAAAACAGCCACTAAAGTAAAAAAATATATAGCTAATAAAGCAAAAATATAAAATAGAATCATAAAAATACTCAATTGATCCAAGAGACAGAAGAGGAAGAAGAAAGAGGGATAAACAGGTAAGACAAAAAAAAAAAAAAAAACTTCAACATGATAGACATAAACTCAACCATATCAATAACCACATTCAATTGAAAGTGTCTAAAAACTCCAGTTAAAAAGCAGACATTACCAGTTAGGAAACAAAACACAAGCCAATTAAATGCTGCATATACAGAAAATGGACTTTATAAAAACACAAGTAGGTTAGAAGTAAAGGTACGAAAAAAATATATAAAATGCTAACATCAGGGAAAAGAAAGAGATTATATGTAATTATCAGACAAAGAAAATTTCAGAACAAAGAGTATTACTATTATGGATTGAATCATGTCCCCAAAAATATGTGCCAACTTGGGTAGTCCATGATTCCCACAACTGTGTAGTTGTTGACCATTTTGTGATCCAACGTGAATTTTCTGTGTGTTGTAAATCCTCACTTCTATGATGTTAATGAGGCAGGATTAGAGGCAGGTATGTTAATGAGGCAGGACTCAATCTACAGGATTAGGTTGTATCTTGAGGCAACCTTGGAGCCCTGGTGGCTGAGTGGTTAAGAGCTCAGCTGCTAACCAAATGTTGGCAGTTCGAATCCACCAGCTGCTCTTTGGAAACCCTGTGGGGTAGTTCTACAATTCCATTGTAAAAATGTCTATTGTATCAAAAGCCATCTATATATACCACACACTTCCGATCCAAATTCCAACAACATTTTTTAACGATATGGAGAAACAAATCACCAACTTCATATGGAAGAGAAAGAAGCCCCAGTTAAGTAAAGCATTACTGAAAAAGAAGAAGAAAGTGGGAGGCCTCTATGTTAAGGCTTCCTATCCATGAGCAAGGTAGGTTGTTCCACTTATGTAGTTCTCTTTTGGTTTCTTGCAGTAGCATTTTGTAGTTTTCTTTGTATAAGTCTTTGACATCTCTGGTAAGATTTATTTCTAAGTATTTAATCTTCTTGGGGGCTACTGTAAATGGAATTGATTTGGTGATTTCCTCCTCGATGTTCTTTTTATTGGTGTAGAGGAATCCAACTGATTTTTTGTATGTTTATCTTGTATCCTGATACTCTGCTGAACTCTTCTATTAGTTTCAGTAGTTTTCTGGAGGATTCCTTAGGGTTTCCTGTGTATAAAATAATGACATCTGCAAATAGAGATACTTTTACTTCTTCCTTGCCTATCCAGATGTCCTTTATTTCTTTATCTAGCCTAATTGCTCTGGCTAGGACCTCTAGCACAATGTGGAATAAGAGTGGTGATAAAGGGCATCCGTGTCTGGTTCCCGATCTCAAGGGGAATGCTTTAAGGCTTTCCCCATTTAGGATGATGTTGGCTATTGGCTTTTTTAAATGCCCTTTATTATGTTGAGGAATTTTCTTTCTATTCCTATTTTGCTGAGAGTTTTTATTATGAATGAGTGTTGAATTTTGTCAAATGCCTTTTTGCATCAATTGATAAAATCACGCGATTCTTGTCTTTTGTTTTATTTATATGATGGATTACATTAATTTTTTTTCTAATGTCGAACCATCCCTGAATACATGGTATAAATCCCACTTGGTCATGATGAATTATTTTTTTGATATGTTGTTGAATTCTATTGGGTAGAATTTTGTTGAGGATTTTTACATCTAAGTTCATGGGGGATATAGGTCTATAATTTTCTTTTTTTGTGGTGTCTACCTGGTTTTGGTATCAAGGATATGCTGGCTTCATAGAATGAGTTTGGTAGTATTCCGTCCTTTTCTAAGGTCTGAAATAGGTTTAGTAGTAGTCGTGTCAGCTTTTCTCTGAAAGTTTGGTAGAACTCTTTGGTGAAGCCATTCTGGCTAGGGCTTTTTTGTTGTTGTCGGGAGTTTTTTTTTATTACATTTTCAATCTCTTCTTTCTCTATGGGTCTATTTAGTTGTTCTACCACTGTGAGTTAGTTTAGGTAGGTAGTGTGTTTCTAGGAATTTATCCATTTCTTCTAGTTTTTCAAATTTGTTAGACTACAATTTTTCATAGAAATCTGATATGTTTCTTTTAATTTCAGTTGGGTCTGTTGTAATACCGCCCATCTCTTTTCTTATTCAGGTTATTTGCTTCCTTTCCTGTTTTTCTTTTGTCAGTTTGGCCAATGGTTTATCAATTTTGTTAATTTTTTCAAAGAACCAGGTTTTGGCCTTGTTAATTCTTTCAATTCTTTTCCCGTTCTCTGTTTCATTTAATTCGGCTCTAATTTTTATTATTTGCTTTCTTCTGGTGCCTGAGGGTTTCTTTTGTTGCTCTCTTTCTATTTGTTCAAGTTGTAAGGATAGTTCTTTGATTTTGGCCCTTTCTTCTCTTTGTATGTGTGCGTTAATTGATATAAATTGACTTCTGAGCACTGCCTTCACTATGTCCCGAAGGCTGTGATAGGAAGTGTTTTCATTCTCATTGGATTCTATGAATTTCTTTATTCCTTAATCCTTAATGTCTTCTATAACACAGACTTTTTTGAGCAGGGTATGGTTCAGTTTCAAAGTATTTGATTTCTCTTCCCTGCTTTTTCTGTTATTGATTTCTACTCTTACGGCCTTATAGTCAGAGAAGATGCTTTTTAATATTTCGATGTTTTGGAATCTAATATGTGGTCTATTCTAGAGAATGTTCCATGTGCACTAGAAAGGAAAGTATTCTTGGCTGCTGTTGGGTGGAGTGTTCTGTGTATGTCTATGGAGTCAGATTGGTTGATCGTGGCATTTAGATCTTCCGTGTCTTTACTGAGCTTCTTTCTGGATGTTCTGTCCTTCACTGAAAGTGGTGTGTTGAAGTCTCCTAGTATAATTGTGGTGCTGTCTATCTCACTTTTCAGTGCTATTAGAGTGTGTTTTATGTATCTTGTAGCCCTGTCATTGGGTGCATAAATATTTAATATGCTTATATCCTCCTGTTATATTGTCCCTTTAATCATTATATAGTGTCCTTCCTTATCCTTTGTGGTGGATTTAACTTTAAGGTCTATTTTGTCAGAAATTAGTATTGCCACTCCTGCTCTTTGATTTTTGTTTGCTTGACATATGTGTTTCCATCCTTTGAGTTTTAGTTTGTTTGTATCTCTAAGGTGCATCTCTTTTAGGCAGCGTATAGTTGGATTATTATTATTATTTTTATCCATTCTGCCACTCTCTGCCTCTTTATTGGTGCATTTAGTCCATTTAAATTCAGGGTAATTATGGACAGGTATGAGTTTAGTGCTGTCATTTTGATGCCTTTTTTTGTTCATTATTGACAGTTTCATTTTTCCACTTACTTTTTTGTGCTGAGAAGTTTGTCTTTGTAAAATGTGTGTTCCTCTTTATCATTGTAGTTGAATTTGTTTTTGTTGAGTCTTTATGTTTATCTTGGTTTTTATTTTGAAGTGTGGAATTGTTAGTCTTCTTTGTGGTTATCTTAATATTTACATCTGTTTCTCTTAGCATAAAGCTAACTTGTACCTCCTTATATCGCCTTGATTTCCTCTCCATATGGAAGATCTACGCTTTCTTTATTTCATCCCTCTTTATTGCCATCCTTTACATGATGACATCACTGATTCCCTGATTTGAGAATTTTTTTATCTTATGTTATTTTTTTGATTTCCCTGTCTCAGTTGATATCTGGATGCTCTGTTCTGTGTTCTAGTGTTGTGTTGAGTTCTGATATTACTGATTTTCTAATCAGAGAATTCCCTTTAGTATTTCTTGTAATTTGGGTTTGGTTTTTGGAAATTCCCTAAGCTTGTGTTTGTCTGTAAATGACTTAATTTTGCCTTCATATTTGAGAGACAGTTTTGCAGGATATATGATTCTTGGCTGGCAGTTTTTCTCCTCCAATGCTCTGCATATGTCATCCCATCGCCTTCTTGCCTGCGTGTTTTCTGCCAAGTGGTCCGAACTTATTGATTCTCCTCTGTAGGTGACTTTTTGCTTATCCCTGGGTGCTCTTAAAATTTTCACTTTATGTTTGGTTTTGGCAAGTTTGATGATAACATGTCTTGGTGACTTTCTTTTGGGATCTACCTTGAATGGGGTTTGATGAGCATCTTGGATAGATATCCTTTCATCTTTCACGATGTCAGGGAAGTTTCCTGTCAGCAAATCATCAACTATTCTCTCTTTATTTTCTGTTATCCCTCCCTGTTCTGGTTTTCCAATCACTCACAAGTTATTCTTGATAGAGTCCCACATGATGCTTAGGGTTTATTTTTTTTAATTCTTTTATCTGATTTTTCTTCAAGTATATTGGTGCCAAGTGCCTTATCCTCCATCTCCCCAATTCTGCATCCCAGTTCCTCAATTCTGCTCCTCTGACCTACTATTGAGTTGTCTAATTCTGCAATCTTCTTGTTAATCTTTTGAATTTCTGAATGCTGCCTCTTTATGGATTCTTGCAACTTCTTAAATTTTTCACTGTGTTCGTGAATAATCTTTTTGATTTCTTCAACTGCTTTATCTGTGTGTTCCTTGGCTTTTTCTGTATATTGCCTGATCTTGTTCCTGATCTTGTTCCTGATGTCTTGAAGTGTTCTGTATATTAAACTTTTGTATTCTGCATCTGGAAATTCCAGGAATATATCTTCATTTGGGAGAGTCCTTGTTTCTCTTTTTTGGGAGTTTGTTGAAGAAATCATGGTCTGCTTCTTTATGTGATTTGATATTGAGCTGTCTCTGAGCCATCTATAAGTTATTGTAATAACTTATTTTATGTTTGCTCATTGTGTCCTATCTTCTTGCTTTGTTTTGTTTCAATATACCCAGATAGACTACTAGAGTGCACTAACTTGATTATTGGAGCCTTTGAAGCACTAATGTCCTGCTACCAGATGGTTAGAGCTGTTACCAGGTATATGAGCCTGTGAGTGCATTCACTATTCTTGTATAGATTCAGGTCAGGTGTCCTGATAGTCGGTGACCTATTGTGTGATGTAGGCTGTCACCTACTATCTTAGAGGTGTAGTGGTGATGGTTATAAGCGCTTGTTTCTGGTAGTGGCAGGGGGTCACAGCCTGAGGAAGGCAGGATGCTGAGAACCTTCCCCCAAATATCAGTGGGGAAGGAGAGTTTCTGTTTCCTAGCATGCTCTGGTGGGTGGGCTCTGTAGCTGTACCTAGGGCACCCCATGCTTATACCTGTAAAGACTGGAAGGTACCACTATCCTCTGACCTCTTTCACGGGTGGCTAGGTGGTGTGGATGGAGCCTCAGCCCTCAGATCCCTTCTGTGGGTAGGTGAGGGCTCTGTTTAATAGGCAGAGCAGTATCAGACCTCCAAAACCTGTGTCTCCACTGCCCTGCTGAAACAATTACAGTCAGCCCTCTAACAGATTTGCCCTTGCATTATAATAGCCACCTAGTTCCATGTAGGGATGAAAGCTAAAGTCTGTGTATCACTTATGCCTGGACTTGAGCCGCTTCTGCCCTGATCTTTCAGTTTAGGGGAGTCAGGAAAGTATTTTTCCCTCGTTTGTTAATTTGCTTCTTTTCCAGGCCAGGATAATGGGCCAGAGAGGGCATAGCACATTCTATCTCGGGCCCAGGGAATTCAACTGCTAATGAAGCCAGCTGAAGTGAGGAGGGAGGGATCAGATAGATAGGAGAGAATACTTTCAGAAGAAAGAACTATTTGATTTGCACAGGGTAAGTTAGACAAAATCACTTGTGTTGAGAACACTGTTTCATCTCAGATTCCACAGGTGTGTATAGCCTGTGTGTGGTGGCTGTGTCCCCACTGAGATTGTCCCAGGGGGTGAGGGTTGCATCCAGCACTTGCCTTCTTTAGCTGAAGCAGCTTTTTTCTAAACCCCAGAGCCAGGCCAGCAGCCATCACACCAGGGGGTCAGGGTGCCGGCACTTTGTTTGCCTTTTTTCACTGAAACAGCTGCTTCCTGAAATCCCCAGCCAGCTACACTGTAGACACATCACAGGGTCAGGGGTGCGCCACTTTCCTTGCCTTCCTTTGCTGAATCTGCCATGTCTCAGGAAACTACCATCAGCCCCACTACATTCGCACTAAAGAATGGCACCAACGAATTGGAGCTGAGGCGTGGCGCTGCCTCGGGAACTCGTTGCTGCTTCTGTACTGTCTCTCCCTCCACTGTTGCTCAGATCTATTCCTTAGTTCTGTGTTTGATGCTCAGGGTTCATAGATTGTCATATATGTAATCAATTCACTTTTTTCTAGTCTTTGTTGTAGGAGGGTTCAGTGGAAGCTTCTGACTAGTTAGCCACCTTGGCCCCGCCTACTGAATTGATTTTTATGTATAATGTGAAGTATGGGTCCTGTCTCATTTTTTTGCAGATGGACATTCAGTTTTGCCAGCACCATTTGTTAAAAAGACTGTCTTTTCCCCAGTTGACAGGCTTTGGGCCCTTGTCAAATACCACAATAATTTTCTTTTAAAGAAAGGCTGATGTATGCAGACAGGTGTTGTCAATATCAAGGCATAAGAAGAAAGTTATACAAGTAAAAATTTATTTTAAAAAATCTATCCTTGACATATTACAGTCCACTTTAAATTGGTACTTTTACCACGAACTCAAAAATATAAGATTTTTAAAAACAATTTAACTCCATTCCCACCTTTTGAGCTAGATTCACTACACACTTAACTTATCCCTGTTATTTGGGCAAATATCTTGAGGTGGAGATCATCCCCCCTCTGGCCACACTCTGTCAACCAAGTGTTAATTCTGCCTTTCTGTCTCAGATACCCAAATACCACCTGCCCTCAACTCACAGAAAAAGTCCGTGTGGGAAATTGGATGATAGCTTGGGGTCTTTTTAAGAATATCTCCTCTTCTTCATTGTGGACTTTTTTCTAAATATTTTTCTGTTAATTCTAAATATCTCTTTTTCACTTTTTCCAAAATCCAGGAGCATGATAGAGTACATTTCTCCTTTCTACTCTATTCCCAATGTCTGTTAATGTCCCTTAACTTTTTGTATCTTCCTACATCTCTATTCTGTGTTTAGTAATTTATTAATATCTAAAATTCAGTTTGCTGATTCTTTCTGTGCATATAATCACTCTGGTATATCCATCAACTGTCTAATTAAAATAACCTATTTATTTTTTTAAGTTAACTTGTTTGTTTTTTTAACAAATTGGGCAATTGTGAGACTCTATCCTATATCATGTTTTTAAATTTTCACTGATACATAAACATATTCATACCATATTTTGTTTCTGAGAACTGTAATAAATGCAGTTTTATTCTGAAAAAACTATTTAAAGTCTAATTCTGTCCTATGGTCAGTACTTTTTTTATTGAGAGCATAATTTTTGGAAAAAAAGAAATTTTCCCTTGTTTTGTTATTGTTTTTATTAGATGCTGTCGAATAGGTTCCAACTCATAGTGACCCTGCTTAACAACAGAATGAAACACTGCCCTGTCTTACGTCATCCTCACAATCATCGCTGTGTTTGAACCCATTGTTGTAGCCATTGTGTCAATCCATCTCATCAAAAGTCTTTCAATTTTTCCCCGACCCTCTACCTTACTAAGTACGGTGTCTTTTAGGTTAATCCATATGACCATGTTTATTCTTGCAATTAGGACAGGAATAGATGCCCCGGGAAAGATCTCATTTTCTATGATGTGTGCGGTTATCTGGACCCACTGTCTTTGTTTGGAGCCCTGGAGGCACGGTGGTTAAGAGCTGAGGCTGCTAACCAAAAGTTCGGCAGTTTAAATCCATCAACTGCTCCTTGAAAACACTATAGGGTAGTTCTACTCTGTCCTATAGGGTCGTTATGAGTCAGAATCAACTCAAAGGTAACGGGTTTGGTTTGGTTTGGTTTGGTCTTTATTTGGAGGCCCTGAAGTACATATTTTTCCTTCTTAGCGCTCTGATGTAGAATTTTCCCAGTTTTACTTAATATGCCAAGCAACTCCCTATGCTACAGTAAGGATCCCACTTGATAATATTTCCCAGTGTTAATTTTCTATGTGTTAATCTTGCTAATGTAACCTGATGATCTATCCATGGGAATTTTTTCTGAGCTCCATTGTGTAAACTACCTTTGGCAGAGCTTTCCTCCGCCGCTCCTCTCTTTTCATTTCTAAGTGCTTTTCTGTTTGACAGGTTGGTTGAAATTAATTAGCATATGCCACACCTCATCACATAGACCCTAGAAATACCGGAAGTTTCACATATTTCTAAGGCTTTTTTTTTTTTTTCATTCTTCCTACGGGTAAGTCTTTTTTTTTCTTTCAAGTACTTTTATTTTTTTTTCAGTAAGATACTAGGCTACACAAGACACAATCACTGTCTTAAATTTATAAGTCTTAATTACAAATGAACCATGATGAACAAAACCGTTGAAAACATATATTCACCAGAAGACATGCTGAAAATATTCACTGCAGCACTAGTCACATATAGGAACAAGAAAAAAAATAAAATAATTGTCATATATCCACACCATGAGATACTGTACATCAATGAATATAAATAATCAGAAAATACACACAACATCATAAGTCAATATCATAAAACTTACAACAAGAAGTCAGACACCAAAGAATATAATCTGCATCATTCCTTTGCCGAAAAGTACAAAAACAGATAAAGCTAATCTATGATCCTAGAGATAAAGAAAGTGATTACTTTGGGAGGTAGTACTTATAAAGGGACATGAGAAGGCCTTCTAACTTGTAATTTTTGACTCTTGATCTGGGTGCTGATTATATGATAGTACTCGGCTTGTAAAAATGAATCAGCTGAATATGGATGATATGTGCTGTTTTCTATGTTTGTAGTTCAGTAAAATGTTTTAAAAATTTGAAGTAGTTTTATTCATAACATTTTAAGGCATGAAAAAATTACATAATAATTTATCTCTTTCACTACAAGGTCAATAAGTGATATAATACTCTATCTTTAAGAAACTGGTTATTTCATATCATATGAGCAAAATCTTAAAGATTAAGTCAGATAGCAAAAATAAATAAATAAATAAAATAAACCAAACCTGTTGCCTTCAAGTTGATTCTGACTCATAGGAACCCTACAGGACAGAGTAGAACTGCCCCATAGAGCTTCCAAGCAGGAGATGATGGATTCAAACTGCCAACCTTTTGGTTAGCAGCCAAGCTTCTAACTACCCTGCCACGAGGAGAGAGTATAAATAATAATAATGCTCAACTTATTGATCGTGTGTCATGCAGAAGCACGAAAAAAAAAAAAAAAAAGAGGATGTGTCTTCTGTTTTCTGATTTCTCTCTCCAAACAGTAAGTTAGGACAGACGATGGGAATTGATCTTCTTCAGAGCTGTGGTTCCAGGGGACCAAAGACTGAGAAGCAGCAATGGTTCTGAAAAGTTACTTTCCTTCCAAGAGGATTTGATGGCACCAAACTTTCCTCATGACATTCTTCATCTCCATGTTTCTCAGGGTGTAGATCAGAGGGTTGAACATGGGAGCAAAGATGGTATAGAAAAGAGCAAACACTTTATCTTCTGGAAAAGTTATGGCTGGTCTAATATAAATGAATAATGCAGGGGCAAAATATAGAACCACCACTGTTATGTGAGAACTGCAAGTGGAAAGAGCTTTACTGCGGCTCTCTGCAGAATATGCTCTGAGCCTGTGTAATATAAAAAAATAAGACAACATCAAGACAACAAAAGTCACCAAAGCAATTAGGCCTGAATTAGCAATGACTAAGAGGCCTATGGTGTGCGTATTAATGCAGGCCAGTTTCAGCAAAGGATACACATCACAGAAGTAGTGATCTATCTCATTGGGGCCACAGAAGGGTAAGAAGATAGTGAGAAATAACTGACCGGCAGAGTGTACGAATCCTCCGAAACAACAAGCTGTGACGATTGTGTGACACCTCTGCCTGCTCATGATGACAGTGTAGTGCAGGGGCTACAGATGGCCACGTAGCGGTCATAGGCCGTCCCTGTGAGGATGGAGATCTCGATGCCTCCAAAGAAATGTGAGGTAAAGAGCTGTGTCATGCAGTTATTATAGGAAATGGTCTTCCTTTCTGCCAGTAAGTCGGTCATTAGTTTGGGTGTCACTGTGGATGTGTAACAGAGGTCAGAGAGAGAGAGGTAATTAAGGAAAAAATACATGGGTTGGTCAATTAGATGACTGCAAGTGATAGAAATCATTATGAGCAAATTTCCCATCCAAATAGCAATATAGCAAAATAAAATTATGCAAAGCAGAAGATTTCAATATTTTTGCTTTTAGAAAGTCCCAAGAGAATAAATACAGTGACGTTATTGCTGTTCTCCATGGTCTAGTGTACATAGAATACATTAAAAAAAATAGAATACATAAGTCCCTTGAAATGACATAATTCATAAGCCCATATTTAGAAGTGTTTCTTGAGAAGAGTGATGACCATATTCTGTTCAACGAACAATAAACTGACATGGTGCAGTAGTCTTCTTTCAAGTGTCTTAGAGAATGGAAAACAAATGTTCAGTTAAAATGTCTCTCTAGTAACACTCTGTGTGAGCGTATGCTAGATGATTTCCTTTAAATCTTCCAGAAATTGTGATCCATTCAAACCTGAGTAGACATGAATGTCCTTAATCAATCAGCAATACTAAACATTTATTTTTAGGTAATGTCTGTTTCCAAAGTCTAATGTAATATATAATACTACTTGGAAAGAATATAACTCTTACCTTCTCGGACTAAAAAAAATAAGGAAATAAGTATAAATTACATAGCTATATTTTTTTTTAATTGTGTACAAAAGAATGTGATGTTTAAGTTTTCTAACTAATGGATTATATATTACCTTAAATCCATTTTCAAGTAAGGAAGCATAAAAAATAAAACCTATGTAAATCTATAGACAAATATTTAAAACTGAAAAACTCTCCAAAAGGAGAGAACTTATGTCAAAGTTCTTTAGGAACTATTTTGATGTTATTTGCTTTCCTGTTTATGTGTTTCATTAGTGCTTTAGTGAGAGGTGTGTGCTGATATATTAAAATACGAGAATGTTCAGTCCTACAGTTAAATCAATGAAAACTGCAAACTTGAATGGACCACCAAATAAAACCAGGAGTAAATGTCCTTAAAGGACTACACAGAAGAGTGTTATATTAAAATTTTACCCTCAATACAGTTTATTATATTCGACAAGTCAAATTACTCTTAGCCTTCTAACAACGATGTACGTCCTTTTCCCCATATTTGTCCAATACAATTATTTTGTCTGAACTCATGAACTGCCCAGATAACGGCTACTTGATTCAGAAAATGTGATTTCTAAGGAGATAACAAGTTGGGACCTGTGCTCTATTCTTTGCATTATGCCATAATATGCTTTTACCTTGGGTGCCCATCATTTTACCCGGTTGAATATGAATGAAATGGAAAAACTTGCCTTGTCTTTAAAATATTATCTTTGTGACATTCAATAATAGAATATAAACCTGCCTTATAAATTCTAGAAATATTAGTGGTAAATACTATTATCTAAATATTAGTGTAAACATTTCAGTAAGCTTGATTCCTAGCCACTAACATATCACTGAGAATTTGGAAATTATTTTAAGTCCAAAATTTCTCAATCCATTAATCAAATCTCTTCCTTCCACCAATGATAGATTTTAATTGCAAGTTGAGAAAAATAATATATGAATGGTGTGACTCATCAGTTTTCCCATTCATCTGTCGGTTTGTCATACTGTGGGGGCTTGTGTGGTGCTGTGATGCTAGAAGCTATGCCACCAGCATCCAAATACCAGCAGGTTCACCTATGGCAGACAGGTTTCAGCTGAGCTTTCAGACTAAGACAGACGAGGAAGAAAGGCCTGGTGGTTTACTTCTGAAAAGAATTAGCCAGTGCAAACCATCAATTAACAAAAATGATATCAAACCAATAGGACCTGGTTACAGAAACTAGAGCCATTGGAGTAGGGTGTGACCAAACCTGGTGTGAACTTAGGTTGTTAGAACTGTGGATATTGATGAAAAAATGACACTAGCTATATGTTTCTTCAAATTCTCTCATAATTTTAAGCCAAAATTCCTACAATTAGTCTTTACCATTAGTTCTCAAATTGTCTTACTTTTATGTTATACTTTTTCAGCCCTAGTCTCATTCCTGGCTTCTCAATCAAATCCTACTTAAATTTTCTCCTCAACTCACCCTGTTACTGATTAAGTTAACATTGCCACTCATACAATACATAATCACATTATAATTGTATTGAAACTATAAGACTAAGACCTTAATTTCCTTAGTGGAATTGGAAGAACTAGAATTAGGTTAAGGAAAAATTTCTGAGAAATAGGTTTTAGCCATTTCCAAAATCAGACTACAGTAATATTTTGCCTATAAGTAAGATAGGCTATTTCTTTTATGATATTCAATAGTGTTATTTCATGAATAAAATAACACTACTGGATACAATCCTGATTGGAATTATTCTTAAAATAGTTTATTATATTTAGAATTTTCAGAAAGAAATAACATAGATCGGCTTTAAAATCCACCTGAAATATGCACATTAACCCCCCGCCCCAAGCACATTAAGGGCCTTAAATGAAATTAAGCCTCTCAGGAAAGTAAGACTGGGGTGTTCTCAGGCAAGCCAGTTAATCAATCTGTCTGCATTTATCGATGAAAAAAAAATTTTAATAATTAGGCACATTTATGCTTTTGAAACTACATAGGTTTGTTAAAAATATTTCTTGAAGCTCTAGTTGTCTTGGTTCAGAAGGCTACATTCAGCTGATGCTCAATTTCCCTACTTGGCAATCCTTCTTGATTCAAATTCCTCCCAGATGTAGGAATACCTATTAACTGCTGTATGTTACCAGTAAAAATCTAACAATTCTTTATAGTGTAGGGGGGACCCTGGCTGTATTTCTTAATCAAACCACTAATTTGAAACGTTATCTTTGCAAGTCATTTAATTTCTTTTGAAAAGGGTTTTTCTTTATCTGAAATCTAGGAAATTATACCCCTGCTAAAAAAAAAAAAAATTTTTCTATATAATTCAGAGACTGGATCAGAGGCTCCACTTTGATAACAGATAAGAAATTGCTTTTAAATGATAAAATAGTGCACAGATGACAATGGCCTTGTGTTAAGGTTAATGCACACCAACACGAATAAATTAAAATTGTGTTAGTAGAGGTTAATGAACTTGTACATAGTAACACGACTAGTATATAACAAACTGCGGTTTAAAATCTGAGTTTTCTGACTCCAAAGCCTGACTTTACAACCATTTCACTAAATTGTCCCTGGTGGCACTGTGGTTAAGAGCTTGGCTACTAACCAAAAGGCTGGCAGTTTGAAACCATCAGCCCCTCCTTGGAAACCCTATGAGGCAGTTCTATTCTGTCCTATAAAGTCACTGTGACTCAGAATCAAGCCGATGATAATGGGTTTGTTTGTTTGGTTCCTCAAAAGTGAAAAACTGAAAACAACAAGATGACTTTAACATTAAACCTGGCTCCCTAATCCCAAAGTTTGCACATTACCAAATTTATTGGGCACAGTCAGGGAACCTCCTAAATTTTGAGTGTTGCCCCATTTTAGCCACTCACATTTAAATGTGTAAATGGAAACAGAAGTATAAGTTAGGTGAAAGTCTCCATGAAAAACCTCAAACCAAATACTTCAGGATTCTTACATATATAAGCAGCTCTAGAAAGTAAGAAACGTACAGTTCACACATTTCTGTAGGAAGAAACATGTTTCTTAGCCTGTTTAGCATGAGTGGTGACATGGCACTTCCAGCTAGTTGCCGTATAAGAAAAATGGGAAGGAGAAAAGAGATCTGGACTCACGCCCAGGCCTGGCTTCTGTTCTGTGCTGTGACTGACTTGTTTATTTTTGTTTCATACATTTCTTATCTGAAAATAAAAGAACTAATTTCAATGATCCCTTAGATTTCTCCCTTCCATGATGTCCTTTTTAGAACTCAAAACACTTTATCCTTGATCAGATTTTACTGCTATTCTTCATAGAGTTAAAATAGAGTATTACTTATTTTATTTATAATATGTAGTCCTCCAATAAATTAGGGCAAAAACCTTTTTTTTTTTAATTCTGTTACTTTCACCTTAATTTTCTGCAGTATGTCATCACCTCATCTCCAAAAGGCAAGCAAATCCTCCCTGAAATTACCACTCTCTCAATCCAAAGACATCTTAGTTTATAGAATTTACAGAAAAGTCTGTTTTAAAATTAGCTGCTAATCAAAATGTTTTCTTAAGACAGAAGTAAAAACATTTTCAACAAATAACACATATTGATGCAGGATAATCAGAGAGAAAAAAATAGTTTACTCACTTATGTTCTTCTGTGCTTATTTTGAATCTGTTGTTTTCCTTCATAGTCTTTTCTGTTCCCTCGTTGTTGAAATTCCAGCCATTCTTCAACCAGCACTTTAACTGGTTCAGCTGGGTTCGGTCATGGTCATTGAAGCAACACTGAAATAGAGCTGAATTTTTAAAAGGTGGGTGCAGCGGAACACTAACCGAAACTGGAAAAATTATAGGTCGAAGCCCTTCTAGAAACTTAATTGTCCTCTTAGAAAACAAGGGCAGCACACCTATTGCATTTCAACCAAATCTCTTCTCCAGCTGAGTAGAAAACCATGAGCCCGGTTCTAAAACCGCGGTGCACTGTGCCGCTTTGAATGTGTGGCTCTGTCCACAGCCCTGGCAATAATCCCATGTCACGCATCAGGCTCTGAAAGAGCTCACTATGCCTTTCACAGGTCTTCCATTTCAGAGCTGCAACCCATAATTTTTCCCATCTGGTTAGCCTTCCAGACCACTCAAATTTTAAAAATTCGAGTCTGTTCTGGTGTCGCTTCATTGGCCATGACCGAACCAGTTCAAATCAGTTCAAAGCCCTGTCTTCAACTATTTAAATGATTTCCTTTCAACACCCTGACTTGACGTTTTCCTCAGCAAATCCACTAGCGTTGCTGATGAGTGTCACTTTCTATTTCCCACCAATCTATGCAGACAAAAATACAAATTTTGTACCATCGTAGGAACTATTGTCACTTGTGACACCACCAGCTTAAAGAAATGATGTCACCCACAGAGAAAACTTTGAAAGCAGTAGCAATATTTTCTTTCCAATATTAGTCAAATCATCGTCCATATAGACTCTGGATTATATTACCAAATTATTCCTGAAGATTTCTAATTGAAATGCTGAGTAGGTAAATTAATTATTCTAAAGGTGCATTTACCTCCTTTCACAGGATTGCTTACTTTATGAAAGTTAATTATTTATATATCTTCAAATAATCAACTTCCCAGTTAGAATCCCTTTAGATTCAAGTTACCAGTGTGACTTCACAACTAGATTATAAATACTTGGCAAACAAAAATTAACTCCACAGCATGTTGTTTGAAGCCCATTCGTTACCCAATCCCCTGAGCCTTGATGACTGAAATCAGTGTATATCAATTTGAGTTTCTTTTCCCTTTTCTGTTATCTGAGGAGTAAACTGCATCTGGTCCTTGTGTTGGGAAACGAGCTCCATCCATCCCCATGTAGTGTCTTTATTGTGTTCTCTGGGGAAACGTGATGTGTGTGTGTTTTATGCATTTCCCTTTAACGTAAATTTTCTGGAATATTACAGAGATGAAGAAATATGTATATATATATATATTTTAATTTGGGGGTTACAAAATTTTCATTGGGATAATTTGTTAATAATGCTGTTGAGCATTCTGTAATTTCTTCCACTCTTTTTATCATTATCAGTAAGTCTTTTTTTTTGCAACTATATTCAAATTAGTCCTTGCTTCTGCTTTGCTCTGTGAACTCAATGGATGATAGTAAATATTTAGTAAACATGTACTCCATTCAAGCATGAACGTATTGATGGGCTTTAACTCATTTACCTTTGCAATAATCTTTTAGGATATGTACTATTAGCAATCCCATTTCAGAGATGAAGAAACTGAGGCATAGAGAAGTTACAGGGTAAGAACATGATTCTCATAAGACGGAGGTTACATTTAAGGGAAGAAAGAGGCTGTGGCTTTGAAAGAACATGAGGATGCTATTTCTTATCCCAAGTGGGGTTATAAGGTACTTACTTTATAATTATTCATTATTCTGTACAATAATATTCTCTGGGTGCCTTATTAAACAATTAGGAGTTTAACATAATAAAATTATAAAACTAACTTTTATAGATTGAATTTGTTACTGCTGTTGTTAGGTGCCGCTGAGTCAGTTCCGACTCATAGCGACCGTATGCACAACAGAACGAAACACTGCCAGGTCCTGAGCCATCCTTACAATCATTGTTATGCTTGAGCTCATTGTTTCAGCCACACATCAGTCCATCTCACTGAGGGTCTTCCTCTTTTCCACTGGCTCAGTACTCTGCCAAGCATGATGTCCTTCTCCAGGGACTGATCCCTCCTAACAACATGTCCAAAGGATGTAAGATGCAGTCTCTTCATCCTTGCCTCTAAGGAGCATTCTGGCTGTACTTCTTCCAAGAGAGATTTGTTCATTCTTTTGGCAGTCCATGGTATATTCAATATTCTTCACCAACACCATAATGCAAAGGCATCAATTCCTCTTCGGTCTTCCTTATTCATTGTCCGGCTTTCACATGCATATGATGCGATTGAAAATACCATGGCTTGGGTCGGGCGCACCTTAGTCTTCAAGGTGACATCTTTGCTCTTCAACACTTTAAAGAGGTCCTTTGCAGCAGATTTACCCAATGCAATGCATCTTTTGATTTCTTGACTGCTGCTTCCATGGCTGTTGATTGTGGTTCCAAGTAAAATGAAATCCTCCACAACTTCAACCTTTTCTCCGTTTATCATGATGTTGCTCATTGGTTCAGTTGTGAGGATATTTGTTTTCTTTATGTTGAGGTGCAATCCATACTGAAGGCTGTGGTCTTTGATCTTCATTTGTAAGTGCTTCAAGTCCTCTTCACTTTCAGCAAGCAAGGTTGTGTCATCTGCATAACACAGGTTGTTAACAAGTCTTCCTCCAATCCTGATGCCCCGCTCTTCACATAGCCCAACTTCTTGGATTATTTGCTCAGCATACAGATTGAATACGTATGGGGAAAGAATACAACCCTGGCACACACCTTTCCTGACTTTAAACCAATCAGTATCCCCTTGTTCTATCCGAACAACTGCCTCTTGATCTATGTAAACGTTCCTCATGAGCACAATTAAGTATTCTGGAATTCAATAGATTCAATTCTACCCCCAAAAATGATATGTTGAAAATCCTAACCCCTGTACCAGTGAATGTGATCTTGTTTGGAAAGAGGGTTTTCTTTGAAGGTGTTATCAGTTAAGGAGGTTAAGCTGGAGTAGGGTGGGTCCTAATCCCTTCTGAGTGTTGTTTTATAAAAGGGAAGGACAGACATGGAAACAGTCACACAGGGGGAAGACAGACATTATATGTAGATACATCTAAAAGCCAAGGAACGATATGAATCCCCCCCACACCGGGCTACCAGAAGGTAGAATAGACGTGGAAGATTTTCTAGAGTAGATAGGCAGAGCATGGCCCTTCTGAAGCCTTGACTTCACGTTCCGAGCCCCCAGAACTGTGAGACAATAAAACCTCTGTTCTTTAAAGCCAACCAGTTTGTGGTACTTTGTTATGATAACCCTCAGAAACTGAGACACTAACTTAAGGCCATAACCCAAGGTACTGAAAATTAACACAGGCTGTAAATTTGCTATGCCTTCAAAGGACAAATTACCAAAGGATTCTGGAAGATCTACTCATAATCAGTTTTTTCCTACAATCCAATTAAACTTTTAATTTTTCAACATTTTTCTCTTTTCATATCAGATGCTTCCCCAAATCTTGATTTAGGCATCTCCTCCAAGTCTTAGAATTTTCTCCATGGCATCCCATGTGTTCCCCTTCTCTTTACTCACAGACTTTTGTGACTGCTATCCCATTCTTTCTGCCTATAGATATTTATTCAAAAAGCTCATCTACCCCAAGGAATCTTTTCCCCTTTCACATGAAATATCTAAATTTATCATTTTCCTAAAACCTTTAAAAACTACTTTAAGTTTACAGTACACTTTCAGTTATTTATTTATTTATGTTTTGTGTAAGTTGTTTGTGTCATCTAGATACATGATTTGTTTATTTACTTTTGCATTAGGGTAATCAATTTTTCTAAAATCATTTTTTGAAAAGACTATGCTTCCTCGATTAAATTACCTTTGTGTCTTTGTTATAAATCAGCTGACTATATGTGCACAGTTTTCTTTCTGGGCTCTCTATTCTGTCTTGATTACTATAAATTTATAGTAAGTTTTTAAATTGTATACTGCAAATCCTCCAATTTTTTTTTTCTTTCTATAGTTGTTTGGCTACTCTAATTCCTTTGCCTTTTCATGTGAATTTTAGAACAAGCTTGTTGATATCTTTGAAAAAGCTTGCTGGAATCTTGATTAGATTGCACTGAATTAATAGATCAAATTGAGAAGACTGATGCTTAAACAATATTGAGTCTTACCATTCATGAACACAGTATATCTCTCCATTTACTTAGATTTACTTCTCCAGTGTTTTATAGTTTCGTACATATAGATTAAGAACGTAATCTGTTAGATTTATATCTAAACAGGAAGTTCTTCTTGAGTCAGAGGTAATTCGATGGCAAATAACAATAGCAAAAGGTGCTATTGCAAATTATATATATATATATATTTAATTTTAGATTCCAATATTCCATTGTTGGTATGTAGGAATACATGTATGTATGTGGACTGTGTATCCTGCAAACTTGCTAAACTCCCTTATTAGTTAAAAGTTTTTTTTTTTTTTTTTGTATATTCTTTAGTATCTTAACATAGTATGTCTGGAAATAAGTACAGTTTCTCTTCCTTACAAATATGTCTAACTTTTATTTATTTTTTTGCCTATTATACTAGCAGGGACTTTCAGTACAATGTTGAATAAAGAGTGGTGAAAAAGGAGTCCATGCCTTGTTCTAGAATTTAAGGGGAAATAATTTACTTCTCACCAGTAAGTACTATGTTAGCTAACAGTTTTTCATAGGTACTCTTTATTAGGTTAAGAAAGTTCATGATTGTGCCTAGTTTTCTGAGAGTTTTTATCATGAGTATATATTGAATTTTGTTGAAAGTTTTTTCTGCATCTATTGATATGATCATCTGGCCTATCTTGTTAGTACTGTGAATTACATTACTCCTGTTGCATTAAGCATTCAATTAAAGATAAGAAAAAAAAGAGAGATGGTGGATTATATGAGCCAGGTTTCTCATTGTCACAGTGGGAAGTTACAGGTAAACAAGAACGAAAGGCTGAGATGGATCCTATGTACTGGATTAGAGACAAAGATTTTAGTATGAACTCACGTTCAGCTTCATATAGAGAAAGTGAGAGAGATACATACACAGAGATGGATACAGAAATAATTATAGATATTTGTATATAGATGTGTTAGTATACATACATACATTACCTAACTCTGTGTGCTGAGAGTCCTAGAAGTAATGGCACCCCAGGAGCAATAAATACTCCGAATACTCAGATCTTTGTTTCTAAATACTGTTCTACAATAAAAAGAAAACAGATCTTTCTGGAGAAATGACTAATTCTAGGACTGAGGCAGGGAAAGTAGAAAATGAGATTTAAGTTTTTTTTTTTTTTTTTTTAGTACTATTATATAAAGAAGTGCTGAAAAAGACAAAAAGGATGGGGGCATGTCAAAGGGACATAGAAAACTACCTGAAAATATTTCCAATTTTCAAAGATGGAATATTTTGAGCCACAAAATGAATGAAGTAGAATTGGATTAAAACTTAAAATATAAAAGAAATATGCACAAATCTATACTGAAATAAATAAAGGACTAAATAAGTATATAAATAGGATTGTGGAGACACAGATTTCTTATTATACCCCCATCCAAAGAAAAGATTAACCCATTGCCGTGGAGTCTATTCTGACTCATAGTGACCCTACAAGACAGAGTACAACTGCACCATAATGTTTCCAAGGAGTAGCTGGTGAATTTGAACTGACATCTTTTGGTTAGAAGCCAAACGTGTAACCACTGCAACACCAGGGAAATAAAGTAACTTTATAGTGGAGGAAACAGGACAAAAACAAGTGATAATAGTTAAAGTCACCAGGGATGTTAAGTGGATTCTTCTAGGACTCGTATTGGAGCATCCTGTAGGATACCTGATCAGTAATCCTCAAGACTATCAAGGTCATTAAAAAAAAGGAAAGACTAAGAAACTGTTACAGATCAGGACTAGTAGGGAAAAATGTAAGTAAATGCGGTGTGGTATTCTGGATTGGATTCTGGAATAGAAAGAGGAGATTAATGAAAAAAATGGTAGAATCTGAATAAATTCTAAAGTTTAGGTAACACTAACGCACCAATGTTGATTTCCAAGTATTGACATTACCATGGTAATGTAAGATGATAACAGTGGGGAACTCTGGATGAAGGGTATAAAGAAACTACTATCTTTGCAAGTTCTCTATAAATACCAAATTGTTCAAAAATGAAAAAGTATTTGATAATGCTTGTAATCCACCAAGCTAAAGATAAACAAGTTTAATGTTTAATAAATATTTCTTGTATATACATGCTGGAACATAAAGAGCATTTAGGTTCACACCAAAAATACATTTTTAAACTACTCTTTAAATTAACATTAGAATGCTGAAAAATGCAGGGAAACAAAGAGGAAGCCAATGATCACTAACATACCATAAGCATAGATACTCAGAGTCAACTTTTCCGTGTATTTTTCTGTCTCCACCCTTTGCATTTTTACATATTTGAGATCATAGCAGTTTTGTAACTTTATATTCTGCATTTCATATTCAGTATTGCCCATCAACATTTTCCCGTCTTTAGAATTCTTGTTGTTGTTATTAGGTGCCATTGAGTAAGCTCCAACTCATAGCAACCTGTATACAACAGAATGAAATATCGCCCAGTCCTGCACCATCCTCACAATTGTTGTTATGTTTAAGCTCATTGTTGCAGCCACCATGTCAGTCCATCTCACTGAGGGTCTACCTCTTTTTCGCTGACCCTCTACTTTACCAAGCATGTTGTCCTTCTTCAGTGACTGAACGCCATTTTTTCAAAGAAAATTACAGTTCACAAACTCACAATGAAAAGGGTTTTTCCAAATAATATACCCAAAACACAAATATGATTGTATATCATATATATATATATAATTTCAGTTATTTTTTTTAAAGTTAGGCAAAAACTAGGAATAGTTTTATTTCATTCAAAAAGGTTACATATCTGTAAGCAAATTTGAATAGCCCCTGGTAAGTTAGATGGGGTATAACTAAGAAATGAGGGAGAGATTAGATAATTTAGACCATGAGAAGAGTACTGTACAAGACGCTAAAGCGAGGTGAGCATGATTACTGAAAATATTTTAGTAGGGATTCAGGGGAGACTAAACCTGCCAACTTCTTTGGTAACCATTTGTAGACAACAGAAACAAGTGCAGTTTAATTAAAAGTACTCCTTCTTAGTTAGGATGCTTGTGTAATGTAGTTCAATTAAAAAAAAAATAGTTTGGGAGGCAAAACAAGTAATAATGGCATTTTCTTGTTTAAGAATGTAGAGGAAATCAAAGCATGAGTGCAGGGCCATGCTTACAAATACCCACAGAAATCATTGGGCTTCTTTTCATGTAATAGTTGAATTCCCTAGATAAATAATTCCATGTATTTTAAGTGCTGAACGGTTGCATTAATTCTATGTATCTTAAGCACTGAACAGTTGCATTTCATAGGCATTATTATTTTATTTTTTCAAGTTCATGTGTAATAAGTATTATAACATTCAAAGTTTTAGTAATAGACAAAAAAAATTTTAAAAACACCAGAAGTTATTTAATTTGGTCAATTTCAGACAGTAGAAAAGTAGTAGAGCTCGGAGAACAACTAGTTGTATACTCTTTAAGATACATCATTCACTTCCTCCAGTCCAGATGCTTTCTGGGGACAAAGACAGAAACTATCAATCCCTTTTAACCTCAACTGCTTCCATCTCAGTTCTTTACTTTGATTCACCCCTTGCCTTATTAGGAAAAGGTTTTTTTTTTTTTTTTTTTCTTCAAGAAAGACAGGTATTGTTTATACCATGAATTCATTTAAATGGGGAACTTTTATTTTCTCTCCCTAAACAAGGAAATACAAATTGACCGGTACGAAACTTTGTGATTTTCAAAATCTTCCCCTCAAATTTTTGACTTTGTCTTACTGAGATGGTTTTTCAGAATAAAATTTTAAATCTGACCATATTTTTGTTTCCTCATTAAAACTTGACAATATAGTGATTTGTCCAATTCCTCTTGGCTATAAGAGGTCTACTTAATTCTGTCCTCTTCATTATTTGTTCTGCTCTTTATCTTTGTTTGTATAATGGCTCTGAAATAACTAATGCTTGCATTATATTTACATATTCTAGAACTCTTCGAGGTAGTTACAAGAGGATTTATTTTGCCCATTGTGCCACAGTGGTTTTTGATTGCTGCTTTTTGTTTGTTTTGTTTCTTTGTTTGCTGGTTGTTATGTTCCTTGGCTGGTTGGATCGACACAATGGCTGCAACAATGGGCTAAAGCATAACGATGATTCTGAGGATGGCAAAGGACCGGGCAGTGTTTTGTTTTGTTGTACGTAAGGTGAGGAGTCGGAACCCTCTCCACTGCACCTAGCAACAGCAACAGCTCTGTATCTCTATTTTCATTATCTCTAGTTACCCAGCCACCTCGTCATTTTGATATCTGCTCTGTTTCTTAAGACACATTTTTTTTTTTTAGTTCCAATGAAGATACCCCCCCCCAAAAAATGACATTTGATCAATTTTTCTTCTGGTTTCCCTAGGAAATTTTTCTCAGAAATGTCCTCTTCAAGATAGTTATAAGATGGTTTATTTTGCCCATTGTGCCATAGTGTTTTTTGATTGCTGTTTTTTGTTTGTTTGCTTGTTTATTTGTTTGTTGGTTGATATGGTCCTTGTCTGATTGAATGACTGGTTTTTAGAGTTTCTAATTTCTTCATGCTTTTTTTAGCAGGAAAGGTCTTCAGTTCTGAATCCAATAACAAGATATTTCTTACCAATATTAGGCAGGTAAGGGTGAGTCAACACTTCAATTTTATAATTAAGAATATCAGAAAATTTATAGAAATGTTTAAACATTTTAACCAATGGGTGGAATAGCATTGAGCATGTTTTCAACATTCTGAATAACTGATTTCACTCTGCCTCTACTAGTTATCATTTTCGTACTTGAAACTCAGGAAACTGACACTTACACTATTTCAAAAAAGATTCTACCATTAGAGTATGTGTAGGTCAATATACTAGCAGCAACAAAAAATTAGCATATAATTTAGAGATTTTAACTTCTTCATTACCAAAGAACGCATATCAACATATGCGTTCACTGATTCAGCCATTAGAGTATGTGTAGGTCAATATACTAGCAGCAACAAAAGATTAGCATATAATTTAGAGATTTTAACTTCTTCATTACCAAAGAACGCATATCAACATATGGTCTTGCACCCAATTCTAAAGTTTTAAATGAAATAATGGCATTGGGGTTGTTTAATCATTAAAAATTGTTTGCATTAAAATTCGCTGCTCAGTATATCGTCATTTTAATTGGTATAGTCCAGAAGACATTTCATGCAGCTAACTCTTCCTATGAGTCGGAACCGACTAGATGGCACCTAACAACAACAACTCTTCCTATACCACCTTAATATTCCACCCCCTCAATTAACTAAATTAACTATAGGGTCGCTATGAGTCGGAATTGACTCGATGGCACTGGGTTTGTTTGTTTTTCTCAACTAACTAGGTTTTCTATTAATTTTTACATGGTAGATTAGTATTTGATTAGTATATTGTTTTAACTTGTAAATCTTAGTTCCTTCATTTAATCCCCTCATGATATAATGGAAACATAAACTATGAGATAGTTTCTAACATTTCTGTTTCACAATTAGCAACTTCATTTTGTAAAGTTGTTTAGCTTCTTCACATTAACAGTTAGCCCCCTTTGAAAATAAGCTTGACACCAAACTTTTCTCATGACATTTTTCATCTCTGTATTTCTCAGGGTATAGATTAAGGGATTGAACATAGGAGCAATGATGGTATAAAATAGAGTAAATACTTTATCCTCTGGGAATGTGGTAGGAGGTCTAAGGTAGGCAAAGATTGAAGGCCCAAAAAACAAGACTACCACAGTAATATGAGACCCACAGGTAGACAGGGCTTTGCGTCTTCCCTCAGCTGAGTGATTTCTTAAGGTGAATAATATAATGACCTAAGAAACAAATAAGACAACAAAGGTTACTAAGGCGACCATGCCTGAATTGGCAACTACAAGAACACCAGTGATATAGGTATCAGTACAGGCAACTTTTAGCAAAGGGAAGATATCACAAAAATAGTGATCAATTTCATTAGCTCCACAAAAGGGCAACCTGATTGTCATAGATAATTGAGGAAAGGAATGGACTGCTCTACCAGCCCAGGCAGCTAAGACAATAAGATTACATCTTGTTCTGTTCATGATAATCAGGTAGTGGAGAGGTTTGCAGATGGTAACATAGCGATCAAAGGCCATAGCGGTAAGAATGAAGACCTCGATATTGCCAAAGAAGTGCATGGTGAAGACCTGTAGCATGCAATTACCATAAGAGATGGATTTTGTCTCTACCAGTAGGTCACCAATCAGTTTGGGTGTGACACTAGAGGTATAGCAGATATCCATAGAAGACAAGTGGCTAAGGAAATAGTACATTGGTTGGTGAAAAAGGGAGCTACATTGAATGGAAACTAGAATCAGAAGGTTTCCTACCAAGAGGACAACATAGCAGAATAAGAATAGTGCAAAGCAAAATAGTTGTATATTTGGATCATAAGAAAGTCCCAAAAGAATGAATTCTGAGATGTTTCTCTGATTTTCCATATCTATCAGTTTAGTGTATGTCATAAACAATTGAGTATCTGAAAATAAAGAAAACATAAATGCTAATCAAAATTAGTAGTATAATAACAATAATATAAAATATACCAAAAATGGATTAGTATGAATTAAAGTTAATAATAATTATTCTGTGTTTACAGAATTAGGCTTCTTCTTTTATATTGTCTTATTTTACAAATCTACTGTGAAGTGATTTTATACTGGAATAATTTTGTATTTTATTTAATTTACCACTAGGTTTTAAAAATATTTTTATTACCCTGATCAAGAAGGAAACACTTTTTACTGTTAATTATATGATGTTGATAACAAATACTTAATCTACTTAATAACATTTTTTAAAATTGCCTATTTTTAAATGAGCGTGTGCCTTGTTCAACTTTCCATCTCACAGCACGATCTGGTTCACCACCCCTGAATTATCTGGGAGTGTGTGCTCAGGAAATTTAAGTATGTTTACAACACTCCAACTTAAATTGCCGAACTTTAGTATACGTAGCATGTACTTTTGGTTGCCGTGTAAGCAAACATTGCCAATGGGTTTAAGCAATGTAGATTTAGTTATATTTAAAAGTGTCCAGAAAAGAATTTCAATTAATGACTGGAGCTGTAAAAAATAATCAGCAAATTAATTCATTTCTCCTATTTACATTTCACATGTTAAAAACTACTTTTGGTAACATATTGTTATTCAAGTTTGTGAAGGCAAAAGGAAAGATAAAACAATAGAATTGCTCAAGTTTTGAAAAGTGCGTATTTTATGGGCTCTGCTAGCAATTTCTTGCTTTTATATGCATTCCAGGCAACAGACGTCAATAAAAGAAGATTGTAACAAATATAACTAAGACAAACTTAGTTGTCAGTTATGAATGAATAATAACAAACTCACAAATCACATATACCTTTTGCTTAATCTTGAGACATTTGGGCATCGGACACAAAATAGAAAGAATGTACTTCCAATGGCTATTTTATCCAGTTACGAGAAATTGTAAGGCACCCAGGGGAGCTACCTCCTGCCTTAGTCAGGATCTAACGTAACAGTTAGTTGGCTGACCAGATATTTCTTAAAACACAGAATGCTTTCATAAGAATGCTTTCGTACTGTGAGAAAACCAATTCTATTTTTAACTGATATTCAAAAATTTCACTTCATCAAGGAGAAAGTCTCAGCTTGTTCCTACTATGACTTCACTACAGCTACAAGGGGCTCATTCCTTCATTTTTTAACAAACTAAAAATAATTATCAGGCTCATAATGTTCAGCTCTTAAAAATAAGTAAATACATTTTAATATTTTTTGGTTCATTAGCCTGTTTTTTCTTCTAACAACTAACACTGCTTTCTTGTTTATTAGAAGATATAATGTTTATTTTTCAAATATATTTATTTACCTGAAACAAATTGATTTAAAGATAATTATAACATGAATAAGCCGGTGAACAATTTATAAGTAGGCATTGCTTGATTAATCCAAATCCCTGTTTTTCAAGAAAACAGACAAAAATCAAGAGAATCTAAGTAAATTTTCAAGGTTAGAAAGTAACATTCTGTGGATACTAGAAGCTACATATCTCAATTCTCACTCTGTCTGGTTTTGCTTAAGAGCAGAGTGTGATGGGATGAGGGGCATGGATGACAGGAAACATGCATGTTGACAAGTTATCCAAACATGCTCAGACAATTCTCCAATTGTAACTCAATTTAAAATAATTTTCTTTTAGTTTTACCAAAATGTAAATTTAGTCAGTCAAGATGTTTACTTGTTTTCTAAATCATCACAGGTGTTTAATCTAATAGTTCTTAAAATCTCATCCTCTCTGGGAGCATGCTATTATGATGACTGCTGTTAGCAAAGGTATACCGGAATAAAAATACAGATAGGTGAGAAAGAACTACTGATACAAAAACAAATAATATTTCTTGTCCTTGTAGATAGTAAGGAAAACTCCTAGGAGAGAAGTGAAATCATAATTGATGAAAAGAAAGAAAGGTTAGTCAACTACCTTTTAAGCGGCACCCAGAGAGAGGTAGAACTATCGAGGTCTTTAAATAAACTGACCAGTTATGAATCTTGGGGGTAATTTTCTTTAAGCCTCATTTTCCTCATCTATGCAACCGATCATTCAGGAATATAATGATAAATATAGGAGGTGATATAAATACTCCAGTATCATACACAGTTCATGGCACACAGATTATTTTACTTTTATTTCCCCTCTTCTTTGCGTGAGAAGTTAGTTTACCAACTACTGAAGCTACCTTGCAGATATATATAATCAAGTTCAAGAAGGATATAAACAACCCGTCCTCCCCCCAAAAAAAGCATATATTTAAAGAAGATGATCAGGTAACTGCAATTTAAACAGTCCTTTAGTTAAAAAAATAATAAGTTACTCTGATGACAGATTGGCTGTTTTGGAGTATTTCTTAACATTAACCACTAAAATGAATTTTTTTTTCTTGTACTAAAAAGAATCTAGTCAAACGATTAACTTATTTCTTTGGTAGTATTAAATAAATTCTGCATACCCTTTTTGATGTTCTCTCAGCATGATGAGAACAGATGCTTTTTTAGTTAAAGTACAATTTCCACCACCAGTTACATTTTCTAGTAGAGGATTCATGCCATGCTACAAACTTACCTTAGTTGACACAGATGAATCTAATCTTTAGGATGGGATGTCTATTGGAATATGAGAAATTCTTCAATATTATAAATATTCAAGCATAAATAAGGTTATTCTTTGATATGAATGTCAAGGAAGATATATTAGCACTAGAGCGGGACTCAGTGAAGCTCACTGCCAACTTGAAGATTTCATTAACTTTAACTCTACTGCTCTCAACTGCTATTCTGTTTGAGTACATTTAAAACTAAAGTATGCTCTAACTTTTTTATACTAATCAAATTAACATGTAATTCAGAGAAGTTATAGCTTTAAGAAAGAAAATAGGTGGAATAAAGACTAATAGTATGTACTCTGTGTAAACATGGTTGATGGGCTTTCCCCAAACCAAGGCAGCATGGGTAATTCACTGACCTTCAAGTCTGATTTGGGTAGCTTTAGGCTGTATCAGAAAAAAATTTCTCCCTGGTAATTTTTCTGCAGCATCTAAATCAAATAAAGTGTAGAGAATTACAAACCAATAATTCAAGCACACTTAGGTTAATTCTCTAAAAATATTTATAAAATCAAAAAACCCTTCAGAACATGTTACAGATTTACAAGGGTTAGTGGACTTGACATATCCACTAAACCATCAGGGGTGCAAAGAAAAGTGGGTCTATATTCCATAGAAAAGCAAGGTGGGACTTTTCAATGCAGGTTTAATATCTTAACACTACCTAAGACTAAAAAATAAACAAAAGGAGCTTTGAAATTCCCCCAAAATCTAACACACATATTTAATTCCTAGGAGTCATCTGTTTGATGCGTATGCCAGAAGGAAATTTCGGGAGAAGAGCAGAATATAAACTTATGTGACAATGGCGAATTCATAAGTCTTTGAAAGCTCTATGTAATCATATTCCCAAAAGCATTTCTAAGCATGTCATTGCCAAATGGCATTAATTGGCTGTACACCATAATGGTCCTGGTACCTCTGGGCATTTTCTGGTCCTAACTTTACTTTCTATAGAGACCTCAACATGTTATAGTTAGACAAAGAACAGTTCAGAAAACCCTTCTGACTCTGTGCTCATCTAGCTTTCTGAAGAATAGGAGGAAAAATACTGTAGCCTGGAATAATATTAGGTCAGCCATCAGGAAATCTGAGATGAGGTAGGATAGAGAGAACCAAAGACAGGCATTTACAGTCCAATATGGATTACTATAAAAAGTAACCTAGGTGTTTAGAAGTAGATAGACCAATAAAGTCAGTGACCTGTAAGATCATGGCTACCAATTAATAAATATATAAAACCCGTTGCCATCAGGTAAATTCCAACCCATAGAGACCCAATAGGTCAGAGTAGAACTCGCCTCATAGAGTTTCCAAGGAGTGACTGGTGGGTTCGAATTTCTGAGCTTTTATGAGTTAGCAGCCGTAGCTCTTAACCACTGTGCCACCAGGACTCCAGATCTTGACTGGGACCACGTTATTTGTAGTCAGGGAATAGACGGTTGGGGAATCAGACAAAAAAAAAAAAAAAAGCATAGATGTGACATCTTTGCCCCACACATATGGTAAGAGGAAAAGGTACTTTATTCAGTATAAAAACACGGAAAAATGAGAGGAAATCAACAAAAAAGTGCAGGAAAGCTGTTATTCTCTTTACCACTCAGTTCTTTTTCCTGTTTCACTGAATATTTACAAGTGGTTTAGGCTCATCACAACCTGCACACTCTGAAATTCAGTTAGCCCCTTTCCCTCTTTCCAACATATAAAAACCCATACTTTAAAAGTTTTTTCATATATGTAAAACTTCAAGAACTCAATTTTTACAGTACCTTAACTAGTTCAGATCAATCTACTTAGCAACAATAACAGCCTGACTATATTAAGCAATTATGCAGTGCTTTATTACATCATCTAGTACCCACAACAATGCATATTTTGACATAAGAACTGCTCTATTATGCAGAGAAGAGTACCAAAGCTTCTAAAGACTAAAAAACTGGCTCAAACATTTAGTATGTACGAGAAGCAGAGTATTTCTAAGTTCAGTATTTCTTCCATATTTTCAAAGTTAAACAACTGTGAGTAGATGAAAGATTCTAGCTATTCAGAATTAAGGATATCGGAACCTTCTGACCACTTCAAAAAAATTCCAGTGTTGATCATGATTTGCTCAAGCAAGGCTGTATCAATCCACAGGAGACAGCTTGTCATATCTCTAGTCAGTCTCAGTCAGTTCTCTGCCTCCCAACACACACAAACACACACACCAGGATTCTCCATAGAGACCCATGCAAATACATCAATTACAGAATAACTGATCTCTGGTCATCCCCAATTGTTCTGAAATAAAGTTTTAATGTTATACAGTCCAATTATTAGTTCTTTATGGATCATGTGGTTAGAGTCATACTTTAAAGTTATATACTTGATCCAAAGTCATAAAAATATTCTCCTGAGCATATTCAAAGTACTCAATACTTTTACATATTCCTGTAGGTCTATGATCTACTTTGAAATAATTTTGTGTGAGGTGTGTGGTATACATTAAAGTTCATTTTATTATCGGTAATTAAGGATGTCCAGTTGACCCATCACCATTTGTTGGAAAGACAATCATTTTTCCAATGAATTGATGACAGACATTTGGTAAAAATTAGCTGATTATACACATACATATATATAGCATTGACACACAGTGGCTGCAACAATGGGTTCAGACATAGCAATGATTGTAAGGATGGCACAGGACCAGTCAGTGCTCCATTCTGTTGTATATAGGGTTGCTACGAGTTGAAACTGACTTAATGGCACCTAATGGCAACAACAACATAGATATATAGTTATGCAGATATATAGATATTGCTCTAAGATTGATTACTTGTGTGTGGCCTTTTTAGCCATGGTCATGTAACTCCCAAAGCTATTGGGTGGGGCTGTGTGGTAGGGTAATTGTGACAAAAGGGATTGGTCAGTTTTTTCATTCCGCTGCCTTGAGGTGAGCCATCCCAGAGTTGGAAAAGAGAAGATCCCACCACCATCAAGGAAGGACAGACCCACAGGAGATAGCACAGGGGGTTTCCGGACCCACACAGTGGGCTCCCTGACCCATGGAGGGATAGAGCTAAGTGTCTTCAGGCAGAGACAGGGCCAGGGAGAGGTGTGCCTGTAAGCATACTGGAAAGAAGCTATCCTGATGAAAGAAGTGTATACTTGAGTGTTCCTGAGCCTGAATTGTAAACTGTTACTTCCCTAATAAGCCTCACAATTGTAAGTATGGTCTGAGAGCTATGTGTGGCCATTGAAATGAATCATTAAATCCAGCAGAGAAGTAAAGGGTGCAGTGGAAGGGAAAGTTGGTGTCAGAACTGATAAAGATGGAAGAGACAGAAAGCATTTCTGACCTCCACCTCATGGGAATCAGCCTTGGGCTGTTGGTCTTGATTTTACTTTTCCCTTATCAACAGATACTCCCCAGGCACTGTTTTACAGATATATGGATATATAGGCCAACTCTTGGATTCTCTCTTCTGATCCACTATCTACTTGTTTTTCTTTATGAAAATATCACACGATTTAAAATCAGGTACTGGAAGACTTCTAACTACACAGAGTTTCAGAGTTGTGGGCACTTATCTATATTCTTCATATTTTCATACGTATTAGAATGAGTTCGTAAATTTCAAAAAAAGGACATGCTTGTTCAGATTTTGGTATGAGATTGCTTTGTCCTAGAGATGTTTTTGGAAGAACTGACAACTTCAAAATGTTGCATTGTCCAGTTGATGAACAAAATATATCTTTTTTATGTATTGAGCTCTTTATATTTTCTCAGTAAAGTTCTATAGTTTTCAATACATATGCTGCCCATGTTTGTTCAGAAATAATCTTATTTATATTTTAATGCTATAAAATGTATGTTTGTAAATTAAATTTCTGATTATTTGTTACTAGCACTAAAATATAAATTTTATGTTGGTTTTATACCCAGCAAAAATGCTAAGCTCACTTAAAAAAAAAAGTAGCCACCATGATGGAATAGGAATAAGTTAACTGTCTATATTCACATGTAATACTATGATTATCTATGTAGAAAATCCTAACAAAGTTAAAAATCAAAAAAAAAAAAAAAACCTGTTGCCGTCAAGTTGATTCTGACTCATAGCAACACTATAGCACAGAGTAGAACTGCTCCATATGGTTTCCAAGGAACAGCTGGTGGATCCAAACTGCCAACATTTTGGTTAGCAGCTGAATGCTTAACCACTGCACCACCAGGGCTCCAAGGTAGAACATAAGCTCCTATAATTTATAAGTATCAGAGAAACAGCGGTCTAATAGATGAGTTCAGATGTATTATCTTCTGCTCTATTTTCTGGAAGAGTTTGTGTAGAATTGACATTATTTCTTCTTTAGTGTTTTTTAGAATTCAGCACTGAAGATACCTGGACAGGAGGTTTCCTTTTGGGAAGAGTTGAAACAAGCATTTAATTTCTTTAAGAAAAAAGTGCTGCTGAGATTACCTATAATTTATTTTTTTGATGAACTTTGGTTGCTTATATCATTCAAATGATTTGTCAATTCTACCTAAACTGTTGAATTTATTGGCTTTAATATGTTCATAATCTCTGTTTACCCTTTGAAAACATGTAGAATGTGTATTAATACCATTTCTGTCATTAAGAAACAAGAAAGTTTCATAATCAGTGACCTAAGTATATCCTCATTATCAAAATCTAAGAACATAACAAGAATAAGAAATGAAATTATTGACACAACTAACAGTACTAAAAAGAATGTTAATTAAAGTTGAGTTAAAGCCAAAGTTTGATTCTTCAAGTAGACTAATTAAGGTCAGAAATGTCTATGATGATTAAAAAAAAAGAGAAAATAGGGAGGAAAAAAAAGCAAATTACTAATATGAAGGATGTATTAGTTGCATACTAGTTGGTTAAGAGCTTGGCTGCTCACCAAAAGGCCAGCAGTTCAAATCTATCAGTCCTTGGAAACCCTATGGGACAATTGTACTCCGTCCTATAGGGTTGCTATGAGTCAGAATTGACTAGATGGTAATTTTCTTTTTGACTCACCTATTGTTGCTAGTAGTGTAAAATTACCGAAAACTATGAAATACTGTTAGTATCTACTAAAGCTACTATAAATCATAATCTAACAATTCTACCCCAGGTATTGATTTAAAATATAATAAAATTGCATGATTTTCACCAAAGTATCATCAATTACAAGTGCATATTTAGAACCGTATCTAGACTTACCAGGAACAATAAGTTACATGAGCACATGGCTTACACTTCTGCCATGACTGATCTTGCTTACAATTTCAAACAGCAGATGAGGAAACTGAACTCCAAAGGAAGAAAAATTATCCTTGGATTTAGAGTGAGGTTATTTTTTTATATCAGGGTGAGGTACAAAAAAAAATCTAAAAGCCAGTGAATTTACCAATATGTACACAATTGGATGAGGCACATGGGACAAGAACCTGAGAAGGGTGAACAAGTTGGTAATTCTAGACAGTCTAACATTCCAGAAGTCTATTTGCAATGATCCCAAATATTTATTGATACAAAACTCTCAAACTGGATCCAGAAATGAATTCAATTAAAGTATGATAGTTTGGAGAAATATGAGGGATAACCTAAGGGGACATATTTATAGAGGTGAAGGGGCAGCTTGGAAGAAGCCAAGAAGGATTCTTCAAGATAGTTTTAATAGAATGTCTTAATTATTTAGTGCTGCTATATCAGAAATACCATAAGAGGATGGCTTTAACCAACAGAAACATGTTTTTTCATAGTCTAGGAGACTAGAAGTCCAAATTCAGGGTGCCAGCTCCAGGGGAAGGCTTTCTGTCTCTGTTAGTTCTGGGAGAAGGTCCTTGTTATCGAACATGCTGGCAATTTTGTGGATGATGCAGGACTAGGCAATATTTTGTTCTGTTGTATATAAGGTCTACACGAGTGCAGTGGATTCAACAGTAGTTATCTATGTATCTCTACTGTCTTCTGTCAGGTTGGCTGCTTATGAGTGATGGGATACATGAAAATCCCTACATAGTCTGAGATCACAAGAACAGACTCACTTGTCTGTTGTTCACAAATAAGTGTTATGTCCTAGGCAATGTTTATGGGATACCATGTCAATGGATGACTTAGTCTATAAGCCTCAATCACAGTTGGAGACACTGTGGACACAAAAGGCACAATCTATATCTGAAGTATTTATCATCTCAATCTATATCTGAAGAAATAATAACTTCCATCAAGTATTTGTAATTACACAATCAACAGCCACGGAAGCAGCAGTCAAGAAATCAAAAGACACATTGCATTGGGCAAATCTGCTGCAAAGGACCTCTTTAAAGTGCTGAAGAGCGAAGATGTCACCCTGAAGACTAAGGTGCGCCTGACCCAAGCCATGGTATTTTTGATCAGATCATATGCATGTGAAAGTTGGACAATGAATAAGGAAGACTGAAGAAGAGTTGATGCCTTTGAATTGTGGTGTTGGTGAAGAGTATTGAATATACCATGGACTGCCAAAAGAATGAACAAATCTCTCTTGGAAGAAGTGCAGCCAGAATGCTCCTTTCAGGCAAGGATGGCGAGACTGCGTCTTACATACTTTGACATGTTGTCAGGAGGGATCAGTCCCTGGAGAAGAACATCATGCTTGGCAGAGTACAGGGTCAGCGGAAAAGAGGAAGACCCTCAACGAGGTGGATTGACACAGTGGCTGCAACAATGAGCTCAAGCCAAACAACAAGTGTAAGGATGGCTCAGGACTGGGCAGTGTTTCATTCTGTTGTGCTTAGGGTCGCTATGAGTCGGAACTGACTCAACGGCATCTAACAACAACAGCAACATTTGTAATTAAGGTTACAGGCAAAGTTAAGGTGGTTAATCATCTAACTTTAAATAGGGAGATTACCCTGTGTTATCCAGGTAAACTGAATGTAATCACAAGTATCCTTAAAGGTAGAAGAGAGAGGCAGAAGAAAAAGAGGGGAATACATTAATGGAAGAATTGTAAAATACATGCAGTGTGGCTGAATTTGAAGATTTAGGAAAGGGATCATGGGCCTAGGAATATGCGTGGCCTCTACAATCTGGAAAAGCCTATAACCTCCAAAAGAAACACAGCCATACTGACACCTTGATTTTAGCTCACTGAGACCTGTGTTAGACTTACAACCTAGAGGACTTAAGACAATAAATTTGCATTGTTATATGCCACTACATTTGTGGCAATATGTTACAGCAGAGGTAGCTAACTAATACAAGACCTTAAAACATATTTAAAGAGCCTGGTCCAGATGTCTTTGACAGAACACCAAATCTCAAATTATTGGTGAATGCCCTCGTGTCAAAAAATTTTCAATTTCCACCCTTATACTCTGTCCCCCTATGCTAACACTTTCAAGATGAACTTCCATAGTAAAGTATCGTCTCATTTCCCACCATGTATGTTAGTTAGGTACTGCAATTCCCTCATGCATATCATTTCTAAAAGAGCAAGGATTGTACTTTACTGCTTTGGCTTTCCTGAGACTTGCCCTGGTTACTATGTGGAAGTAATGAGATCTAGGAGTAAGCTCTGGGGGAGAAAAAATATCATTGTATGACGACTGCTGCAGATGAGGTAATTTCATGGGATCAAGGCAAGGGAAGACTAGTCTCTCACACGGGGAAGCAAAACAAAGAGATGCCGCCTAATTTTTCGGTTCATGGTTGTTACTTTCCCCCACAAAATTTTAGCTTTCAGAATCCTCTTCTTTCTTTGTCAGGACACTGGTTTCCACAAAGGAAGTCTGTTGAGGTGATACATTCAGTCTTCTTTGCAGTTCTGCCATGTTTATTATAAAATTCTGACTCTGATCTAGAGCACAGGTTTTGCCTGCAAGAGACTTGGTAGCAGTGGTAGCAGGGGTTCTACATAAAAAGCATGTCCAGGAGACATAATAGATGGAGTGTTTCTGAGGAGACACGTACATTGGATTAAATGCACATTCCCTTTTCATCTTTTCCTTATCTTGAAGTAGAAGAAGACCGCAGCTAAAACTCAGCCAACTGGAAACTACTACTATGTGAATCCTTCAACAGCAGAATTCTCATATAAACAAAAATTTCTGTATGGATATAAATACAAATAAGAAATTAACTTGAAATTAGATTCTTAATGATCATGTAATTAGAGACTGTGGTGTCAGCGGATAGTGACAAAAGTAGGTATTCATCCCCACTGCAGAAACATAGGTTTCCTATACATGTTTCCGTCCCCTCTACTCTAGTTATTCTCTTCTCTGGATTGTATTGAAAACTCCCTAAAATTTTCTATCTATGACACAACATGTTTCTGTTTCAAAGCCCAAATTCCTCCTCTGGATTATCACATTCAGTTTTGAAAGGAGAAAATAGACCAGAATAGGAATTTCAGCATATAGAGGACTAACTGTACTCATAAAAACAACAAACAAACAAACAAAAAATCTCTTGACATCAAGTTGAAACCCACTCATGGCAACCTCATGCATTACTGAGGAGAATTTTTCCGTAGGGTTTTTTGGGTGTAATCTTTACAGAAGTGAATCGCCAGGCCCTTCATCTGTAGTGCTGCTGAGTGTAGATTCAAACTGTAAACCTTTAGGTTTATCGTGGGGCGACACCAGAAATCAACACGAGGAAGGACAGAAAAACATCAGAAAAACAAGCGGTTCTAGTTACGCAAGAGAGTTAGAGAGACAGTAGTAAAAATCTAAAGCAATTGGCCTTACAGACTTGATTGTACCTGATTGTCTCTTCCTCTGCATGAAACTGACTCAACACTAACCAGTGTATGTGTTCATATTACCCAGTTTCCTGAAGAAAGTAGCACTTATTCTCCAAGATAAGATTCCCTGAAATCCACATTAAGAAGAAAATATGCTTTGTTGAATTATGTTAGGTAAATGGAAACTATAAAGAAGGATTTGAAATTTCTATTAATCTTTGGTTTTCTGAGATCAGTTTCTTGCTGCATAGATTCCTCATGGCATTTTTCACCTCAGCATTTGCCAGGATATAACTCGGAGGGTTAGGAAAATGTGTTCAAATTCTATAAAACACAGTTATCATCTTATCCATGGGGAAGGTAGTTGTGGGGCATGTGTATATAAATATACAGGGAACAAAGAACAAGATGACTACAATGATACGGGAGATGCAAGTGGAAAGGGCTTTTTTCCTCCCTTCAGCATTGTGGTTTCTCAGGGAATGCAGGATAATTACATAGGAGAACGTTTGCATGATAAAAATCATTATGCAAAGGGCCCCACTATTGGACAGCAATAGCAGGTTGGTCGCATAGGTGTCTGTACAGGCCAAGTTTCAACAAAGGCCGAAAGTCACATAAATAGTGATCAATCACATTGGGACCACAGAAAGGTAAACTCAAAGTCAGAAAAATTTGAACTGAAGAATGCACACAGGCCCCTACCCAGGCTATAGCTACCAACACACTGCAGACCCACTGGGTCATGATCCTCATGTAATGCAAGGATCAAGATCTCCTGGCAGCCAAAGAAATGAGGTGAAAAGATTTGGGTCATGCACTCATTAAAAGAGATGGTGTTATTCTTCAGAAGGGCGTCCGCAATTATTCTAGGGGCTATGGAAGTGGAGAAGCAGGTATCAGATAAGGATAAGTAGAAAAAGAAGAAGTACATTGGACTCCCAAGTGCCCAACTGGTCCTGATGGTAATAATAATCAACGAGTTACCCAATAATGTCCCTAAATAGAAAAGCAAGAAAAAGACAAACACTATTTTATTTTTAACAGGATCTCGTGTCAACCCAAGCAAAATGAACTCAGTCATATTATTACTCAGCTGCATGATTTCATGAATGAGAAGATGGTACAAGTATGAAATAGTTTATACGAAAAACAAATTTAAAAAATACAGTAATTTATGATGGTATGCAACAGTTTGAAATATTTTAAGCGAATTAATTTCTGGTGCTATGCAATGTTATGGGATATCATGAGCAAAAAATAAATATTCCACATCGGGGACATTCTAGCTATTTATCCTAATGAGTCACTTCACCTCTTTGTTCCTCAATTTTGCAATGACCTCTTCAGAGAGTGGTTTTAAATTTCAAATAAGCTTATGAAGGATACTTTCCTAAATCGCTTTTAAAATGCAATTCCTTGTTAACTTTAACATGTTTCTGCTGTTAGTAATTTGATTTATTTGATAAATAAAAAATCAGGGTACATGATGCCAGTGTATTATTTAATAGTTTTCACATTCAATAGACCGTTGGGCCCACGTTTTGCATGGTTGGTTTATCAGGCAGCATTTAGGATATATTTGTCTTCTTTTTGAATTTAATGTTATAAAGTCACACACTGTTGCGGCCCACATAAATAATGTCTTATTTCTTCGTATATTTATGTATTACATCTTAGTGATACATACCTATATAAATGTGTATTACTCATGAATATATAATAAACAAACAAAAACATTGCCACGAAGTGGATTCTACTCACGGAGGCCACGTGTGTTACAGAGTGGAACTGCTCCATAGTTGTTTTTTTTTTTTTGAGATAATTTTTATAGAAACAGATCACCAGGACTTTCTTTCTTGGTTGTGGTGAGTGGGTTTGAATTCTGAATCTTCATGTTACTAATTGAGTAAAAACCATTTACACCACCCAGGGACCAACAAATATATGACCCAGTAATTACTGAACACTCATTTCCAGATATTTCAGCTTGAAAAAGGAAGATATTGTCATCAAAGAAGATACTTTGCATTATTTCAATGTTTTGGATTTTGTTGAGGGTTGCTCTGTAGCCTAACATGTGGTCTGTTCTGGAGAACCTTCCATGTGCATTGGAAAAGAAAGTGTACTTTGCAGCTCTTGGGTAGAGAATTCTATATACATCTGTTAGGTCAAGTTGGCCGATTGTGCACTTTAGCTCTCCTGTATCTTTGTTGAGTGTCTTTCTACATGTTCTGTCCTTTACCAAGAGCGGTGTGATGAAATCTACCTTTATTGTGGAACAGTCAATTTCTCTTTTCAGGGCTGTTAGAGTTTGTTGTAGGTGTTTTGGAGCCTTGTCATTGGGTACACGAATGTTTATTATGGTTAAATTCATGATGGATCATTTCTTTAATCATTATATAGTTATAGTGCCCTTCTTTGTTTTTTATGGTGGGTTTTGTTTTAACGTCTATTTTACCTGAGATTAGTATTGCCACTCCTGCTCTCTTTTGGTAGTTATTTGTTTGATATATATTTTCCCTCCTTTGATTTTTAATAAATTTACATCTTTCCTTCTAAGGTGTGTCTCTTGTAGACAAGTACTGATGGATCCTGGTTTTTAATCCATTCTGTCATCCTCTGTCTCTTTATGTGTGCATTTATGCCATTTACATTCAGTGTAATTATTGAGAGGTGTAAGTTTACTGCTGTCACTTTGTAGTTTCTTTTTTTGTGTGTGTGGGTGGTGGTGACATTTTCTTTGTTCCTCTTACTCTCCTGAGTTCCTTTTGTTTGTGGATTTCTTTTTCATTCCTTTTTGTAGATTTTGTTTTTATTGAGATTTTATGTTTTTCCTCTTTATTTTGATGAGTATATTTGTTAATGTTCTTTGTTGTTACCTTATATTGACTCTTATCTTCCTAGGTTTGAACCAGTTTATTATTACTTGGTATCACCTTGCCTTCCTCTCCATTAGACAATTCTACACCTACACCGTTTATTCCCTCTTTTATCATCCTGACATTGTTGTCATTTATGCATTAGCCTCTCTGGCTCCCTGTTGCAATTCGTTTGGTTTGGGGTAGTCCTTAAGAGTTCATTCCCTAGGTTGTTATCCAGCTGGTACAATCTTGTATCCTGGATACTTTCTGTGGTCTGATGTTGTTTGTTCTCAGACTCCCTTCAGTAATTCTTTTCTTTGGTTTTTACACATTCCTTTAATTTCTGTTTATCTGGAAATGTCCTCATTTCACCATCACATGTGAACGAGAGTTTTGTGGTACATATTATTCTTGGTTGGCATTTTTTTTTTTTCCTTTCAAGGCTTTAGATATGTCATCCCATTACCCTCTTGCCTTCATGATTTCTGCCAAATAGAGCTTTGTCTCATTGTTTCTTCTCTGTATGTGACTTTTTGTTTTTCTTGAGCTGCTTTCAGTATATTTTCTTTGTCTTTGGTTTTAACGAGTGTGATTTGCCTTGGTGATTTCCTTCTGGGCTCTATCCTGTATGGGGTTTGTTGAGCTTCTTGGACAGTCAGCTTTTCATCTTCCATTTTTTGTTTGTATTTTCCATGAATTTGTCTGCCTTTTCCAAAAAATTGTGTATTTTTTCCTCATTTTTTTCTGCTTCTTGCTTCAACTCTTAAATAGCTCTGAATATTAGAGATTTGAATTCCCTGTCAGGTAATTCTAGTGCCTTTTCATCTACTGAAAAGTCATCTTGTGTTTTATTTTGGATGCCTACTGGTACCATTCTGTCCTATTTTTTTGTATGTCTTGATGCTGTCTGCTGTCTTCAGGACATTCAATAGTTATTTTCTTCATTTATCTATTGTAGATCTATTTGTTTCACCCTGCTTTTTTGTTTTATTAGGTTATGTCTGAGAAGTTGGGCTGTGCATTCTTTGTTGTTTCCTTGTCTGTGTTCATGATACTTTTCACCTCCTTTTCCAATCACCGGGGCCAATCACTCAGCTATGGTGCAGCAGGGCAGGTCCAGCTGAAGGGCAGGTGCTGGGATGCGTTGTTTGTGGCATGTATAAGGGCTGACAATGTGGGCTGGAAATCATGGCTGGGTAGGTTCTGGTAGGCCATGTCTGTTCTGGTTGGGGGTGTAATTTTTAGCTCATGATACAGGTAGGCAGGAAGGCATGGGGAGGTTGTGATGTGAGCTAATATAGGCATGGGAAAGAAGAGAAGGAGGAGAAAGAAACAGGAGCCAATAACCAAAAATTTAAAAAAAAGTGATAAGGGGGCTTGCTGGTAGAGTAGAGAGATGAGAAACTGAAAAGTGGAAAAAAAGAAAAAGAGAAAGGGAAAAAGAAAGAAAATAATAATTAACTAAAATATCTGGAACAAAATAAAGAAAAGCACTCAGGGATCCCACTAGTGCAGCTGCAAAGACTGAGGAAGTGGTTCTCAGGCTGCACAGTATAGCCTGGCTAGGATGGGGTATAGTTGTCACACAGTGCTAGGTATTCAGGAGACAGGAAAATAAGGTATGTATAGAGAGACCAGAACTGAGAAATGAAGACAGACAGAGAGGAAAAAAGAAAGACGAAAGAAATACCCTCAGGGGCTGAACAGACTGGGGCTGAACACACAGTGCAGCACAGTTAGAAGGGACTCCCAAGCCATGAAAAGAAAAAGAAAACAAACAATAAAACAAAGCAAAAAAGAAAAAGAAAAAAAGCCCCAGGAATCCCACCAGTGTGGTGTCATGGGCCAGGGGAGTGGTTCCCCATTTGGGCTACACTTCACAGCCTTTCAAGAAGCAAAGCTGGCACATGGAGCCAGGTGTTCAAGAGAAAGGAGGGGGTGGTGGTGGGAGGCACAGAAGAGACCAAAATAAATGGGAAAAAGCAATATCAACAACAGACTACTGGCACTCAGGGAGCTGGCCAGTGTGGGCGGGGTGAATCCAAACCCAGGACTGAAGCAGATGCCTCCCTGCGAAGAGACTGCAGCTGGTGGGAAGCAGAGGAGCCCAAAGATGGAGGGAGGAGGAGAAGGGTGAGGATTAGGAAAGCATATTTTGCTGGTTACCAGGTGCTCTGTCTCCTGCTGGGAACTTCATGAAGCTGCTTTCCCATACTCCTCATCTGCTGATATCTGATGTGGGTGGGGAGATCCAAGCAGCACGTATTCTGCATTTCCTGGCCATCTGAGCCACAGCAGCCAGCAAGGAAACATGAAGGTAGAGCAGCGGGAAGAGGATGGGAAGGTTAGAAAGAATATATCGCTGGTTACCGGGTGCTCTGTCTCTTGCTGGGAGCTCTGTGAAGCTGTTTTCCCATGCTCCCTGTCCGCCAATCTGTGACAGGAGTACAAGATGATGGATCTGTGCTGCATTAGCTGATAGGGAGCCTCTGCATGTTTGTCTCCTCCCTGTCTGTTCTCTGTCAGTTTCTTTTTCCATTTGGTGTTTGGCTGAGTTCTTTATCTCTTTGTTTGACACTTCAGGTTGCGGGAATGACATTTGTCTCTGTTTTACTTATTTTTGCTGTGGAGGGACAGTGTGTTGCTTCTATCTATGGCATCACGTTGTCCAGAAGTCTGAAAAGTTCTTTTTAACGATGAATGGAATGCTATTCTTCTTCAATTTATCATTCTGGCATAATAGACCACAGAATTATCTAAGTCAAAATGGCCAATGGCAGTCCATTTCAGCTCACTAATGGCTAAGACCAATGTTTATGTGTACCGTTTTATTTTTGATGATTTCTAATTTTCCTAGGTTTATAATCCATGCATTCCATATTCCTATCATTAACAGAAGATTGCAGCTGTTTCTTTTTGAGTTGTGCCACATCTGCAAATGAAGGTCTTGAAACCTTGAGTCGATTCAAGTCATTAAGGTCTACTCTACCTTGAGGTAGCAGATCTTGCCCAATTGTATTTTGAGTGGCTTCAAGCCTGAGGGCTCATTTTCTGGCACTATATTAGACAATGCTTTGCTGCTCTTCATAAGGTTTTAATTGGCTGTTTTATTATTTTTTTTTTCTTTCAGAAGTAGACTGCCAGGTCCTTCTAAACCTGACTTAATCTGGAAGCTCAAATGAAACCTGTCCACCAAGGGTGAAATTACTGGTATTTGAATACCTGTGGCATAGCTTCCAACCTCACAGCAATGCGAAAACAGCCACATTAGCACAAACTGACAGACAAGTGGGGAATTTTTTTTTTTATTAACTGATGAAATATTTTCAGAATGTTTAGCTGTTAAGAGTTAATGCTAAACAAACATTCTGGCTTGTGACATTTTGGATTCCATTACCCTTTTCTTCTCCCTTCTCATCACAGTATTTTATACCAGGGATGGATTCTGACCTAGGGCAGATACTCCATAACATGGCCAATCACCTAAATTTAGTCTACTCTACTCAATTATAAGAGCAAGCTTATTCAAATTTCCTCTCTGGAATTCTGACTAGGTAACCTGACAGGTTAGAGGGAAGAGAGAAAAGCTTGTAGAATGCATAGAAGGAGATCCTTTGTCTTGAAAACCAAAGGCACATGCAAACAGACATTTTGAGAAAACAGAGAACATAGTAGAGAGAAAAAAATGTAAGAAAAAAAAAATGGAAATCATGCACAAAGTCACAGAACACAAGAGATGATACACTAGCACTCCCAATATCCTGAGGGACTTCCTAGTTTCCCCCAAGTCCATGAGAGTTCCCATGATTGACATGATTTTACAAAATAAAATGATCAGCATACTTTTTTTAATCTCTAAATAGATCTGACTGAAACCCAGTACCTGATTCATTATCTCCAAAATACCAATTGTAATTTTATTATGACACGCAAGAAGTAAAACAACTAATTGCTCCCACAATTCTTTCATGATGAGGAGCACATAGGAGATGAACTTTTACTAGAAAATGAGTAGAAAACTATATAATAAGTTAGCGTTGCTGTTGGTTGTTGCCCTCAAGTCAGTTCAGACTCATAGTGACCCTGTGTACAACAGGATGAAACACTGCCCTGTCCTGCGCCATCATCACAATTGAGGTATGCTTGAGCCCATTTTGGGCAGCCACTGTGTCAGTCCACCTCGTTGATGGTCTTTCTCTCTTTTGTTGACCCTCTATTTTACCAAGCATAATGTCCTTTTCCAGGAACTGGTCATTCCTGTTAACATGTCCAAAGTATGTGAGACGAAGTCTCCATCTTTGCTACTAAGGAGCATTCTGGCTGTACTTCTTACAAGACACAATTGTCTGTTCTTTTGGTAGTGCATGGCATATTCAATATTCTTCACCAACACCGCACTTCAAAGACATCAATTCTTCTTCCTCCTTATTCATCATCCAACTTTCACATGCATATGAGGCAATTGAAAACACCATGGATTGGGTCAGGCTCATCTTTCCCCTTGAAGTGACATCTTTGCTTTTTAACACTTTAAAGAGTTCTTTTGCAGCAGACTTCTCCAATGCCATACATCTTTTGATTTTTTTTTAGTTTTTATTGTGCTTTAAGTGAAAGTTAAAAATCAAGTCAGTCTCTCATACAAAAATATATATACACCTTGGTATATACTCCAAATTCCCTCCCCCTGATAAGGCAGCCCACTCCTTCCCTCCACTCTCTCTTTTCATATCCATTCCATCAGCTTCTGAACCCCTCTGCCCTCTCATCTCTCTTCCAGAAAGGAGATGACAACATAGTCTCAGGTGTCTACTTAATCCAAAAAGCTCATTCTTAACCAGCATCTTTTTCTATCAATCCCTGTCTGAAGTGCTGGCTTTGGGAATGGTTCCTGTCTTGGGCTAGGAGAAGGTCTGGGGACCATGACCACTGGGATCCTTCTAGCCTCAGTCAGACCATTAAGTGTGGTCTTTTTATGAGAATTTGGGGTCTTCATTCTACTGCTCTCCTGCTCCCTCAGGGGTTCTCTGTTGTGCTGGGCACTGTCTAGTTCTTCCGGTCTCAGGCTGATGTAGCATCTGGTTTATGTGGCCCTTTCTGTCTCTTGGGATCATAATTACCTTGTGTGCTTGGTGTTCTTCATTCTCCTTTGGTCCAGGTGGGTTGAGACCAATTCATGCATCTTAGATGGCCACTTACTAGCGTTTTAGACCCCAGAAGCCATTCTCCAAAGTGGGATGCAGAATGTTTTCTTAATAGATTTTATTATGCCAATTGACTTAGATGTCCCCTGAAACCATGGTCCCCAAACCCACACCCTTGCTACGTTGACCTTCGAAGCATTCATTTTATTCAAGAAACTTCTTTGCTTTTGGTTTAGGTCAGTTGTGTTGACCTCTCCTGTATTGTGTGTTGTCCTTCCCTTCCTGTAAGGTAGTTCTTATCTACCGTCAAAGCAGTGAATACACCTCTCCCTCCCTTCCCCCTCTCATAACCATCAAATTATATTTTCTTCTCTGTTTAAACTATTTATTGAGTTCTTAGAATAGTGGTCTTATATAGTGTTTGTCCTTTTGCAAGTGACTAATTTCACTCAGCACAATGCCTTCCAGGTTCCTCCATATTATGAAATGTTTCACAGATTCATCACTGTTCTTTATTGTTGCATTGTATTCCATTGTGTGAATATACCATAATTTATTTATCCATTCATCCGTTGATGGGCACCTTGGTTGCCTCCACCTTTTTGCTCTTGTGAACAGTACTGCAACGAACATGGGTGTGCATATATCTGTTTGTGTAAAGGGTCTTATTCCTCTAGGATATATTCCAAGGAGTGAGATTGCTGGATAGTATGGTAGTTGTACTTCCAGCTTTTCAAAAAAGTGCCAAATCGATTTCCAAAGTGTTCGTACCATTTTACATCCCCACCAGCAGTGTATAAGTGTTCCAGCCTCTGCACAATCCCTCCAGTGTTTATTATTTTGGGTGTTTTGGATTAATGCCACCCTTGTCGAAGTGAGAAGGAATCTCATTGTAGTTTTGATTTACATTTCTCTAATGGATAATGATCGTGAGCATTTCCTCATATATCTATTAGCTACTTGAATGTCTTCTTTAGTGAAGTGTCTGTTGATATGTTTCGCCCTTTTTTTAATTGGGTTGTTTTTTGTACTAGTGTTTTAGCAGTATCATGTAGATTTTAGAGATCAGGCACTGATCGAAATGTCATAGCTAAAAACTTTTTCCCAGCCTGTAGGTAGTCTTTTTACTCTTTTGGTGAAGACTTTGGATGAGCAAAGCTGTTTGATTTTTAGGAGCTCCCAGTTATGTAGTTTTTCTTCTGCATTCTTAATAATGTTTTGTATACTGTTTATGCCATATATTAGGGCTTCGAATATTGTCCCTATTTTTTCTTCCATGATCTTTATGGTTTTACATTTTACATTTAGGGCTTTGATCCATTTGGAGTTAGTTTTTGTGTATGGTGTGAGGTATGGGTCCTGTTTCATTTTTTTGCAGGTGGATATCCAGTTATGCCAGCACCATTTGTGAAAAAGACTATTGTTTCCCCAATTAACTGACGCTGGGCCTTTGTCAAATATCAGCTGCTCATATGTGAATGGATTTGTATCTAGGTTCTCAATTCTGTTCCATTGGCCTTGTGTCTGTTGTTGTACCACTACCAGGCTGTTTTGACTACTGTGGCAGTATAATATGTTCTAAAATCAGGTAGAGTGAGGCCTCCCACTTTGTTCTTCTTTTTCAGTAATGCTTTACTTCTCCGGGGCTTCTTTCCCTTCCATATGAAGTTGGTGATTTGTTTCTCCATCTCATTAAAAAGGTCATTGGAATTTGCATCAGAATTGCATTAAATCTATAGATTGCTTTTGGTAGGATAGATATTTTTACAATGTTAAGTCTTCCTATCTGTGAGCAAGGTATGTTTTTCCACTTATGTAGGTCTCTTTTGGTTTCTTGGCCAAGTGTTTTGTAATTTTCTTTGTATAAGTCTTTTACATCTCTGGTAAGATTTATTCCTAAGTATTTTATCTTCTTGGGGGCTACTGTAAATGGTATTGATTTGATGATTTCCTCTTCGATGTTCTTTTTCTTACTGTAGAGGAATTCAACTGATTTTTGCATGTTTATCTTGTATCATGATACTCCACTGATCTCTTCTATTAGTTTCAGTAGTTTTCTTGAGGATTCCTTAGAGTTTTCTTTGTATAAGATCATGTCACCTGCAAATAGAGATAATTTTACTTCTTCCTTGCCAATCCAGAGGTCCTTTATTTCTTTATCTAGCCTAATTGCTCTGGATAGGACCCCCCGTACAATGTTAAATAAGAGTGGTGATAAAGGGCATCCTTGTCTGATTCCTGATATCAAGGGTAATGCTTTCAGAATCTCTCCATTTAGGATCATGTTGGCTATTGGCTTTGTACAAATGCCCTTTGTTATGCTGAGGAATTTTCCTTCTATTCCTATTTTCCTGAGAGTTTTTATCATGAATGGGTGTTGAACCTTGTCAAATGCCTTTTCTGCATCAATTGATAAAATCATGTGATCCTTGTCTTTTGTTTTAATTATATGGTGGATTACATTAATTGTTTTTTCTCATGTTGAACCATTCCTGCATACCTGGTATGGATCCCACTTGGTCATGTTGAATTATTTTTTTGATATGTTGTTGGATTCTATTGGGTAGAATTTTGTTGAGGATTTTTACATCTAATATCATGAGTGATATAGGTCTGTCATGGGTGGCTGGGTGATCTGAGTGGAGCCACCAGTCTTTAGGCCCCTGATGTGGGTAGGTGAGGACTGTGTTTAATAGGGAAAGTGGTGTCAAACTTCAAACACCCACCTTTCCACTGCACAGCTGAAACAGTTATAGTCTCCCAACAAGGGCCTATTCTTTTGAAATGGGCCCACACAGACCCATACATGCGGGAAAGGTACTTAAGTCCATGGGCCGTTTATGCCTGGACAGGAGCTGCTTTTGTCCTGAGCTCCCCTGGTTAGTGGAGCTGGCAAATTATCTTTTCCCTCAATTGCAAATCTTTTCCTTCTCCAAGGCTGGGAGAATGGCTATAGGTTCTCATCAGGGCCTATCTCAGGTCCAGGGAAATCAAGAACCACTGAAGCCAGGTTGGGGGCAGTGGGTGGGGTAAAATATACCCAAGTACTTAGCTTTTGCCGTGAGCGCTGTTCTTCTCTGGTTCCAGAGATGTGAGTAGGCAGTGTGGCTGGCTCCTTCTTCTGAGGAAACTGTGGCCTAATGTCAATATCAGCCCACCGCAGCCACTCCCAGAAACGGTGTCTGAGGGTTCTTGGCTATTCATGTCTGGTAACTCCTCTCTGCATCTGAACCGTCTCTTCCTCCCCCTACTGCTCAGTTATTTTTCTAACTTTGCCTTTGATGTTCAGGGCTCCTAGGTTGTCATAAATATACTTGTTTCTTCAGGTCTTTGTTTTAAGAAGGCTCGCCAGAAGAGTCTGTTTATTCCACCATCTTGGCCTGGACCCCATCCTTTGATTTCTTTACTGCTTCTTCTGTGGGTGTTGATTGCGGATCCAAGTAATGAAATCCTTGATACATCAATATTTTCTCTGTTTATCGTGGTGTTGCTTATTGGTCCAGTTGTGAGTATTTTTGTTTTCTTTATGTTGAGGTATAATCCACAGGAATTAATGTATGGTGCTATGCAACAGTGTGAAATACCTTAAGCAAATTAATTTCTGGTGATATGTGCAGTTATGGGATATTTTGAGCAAAAATAAATATTCCTCATCAGGGACATTCTAGCTGTTGTTTCTTAATGAGTCACCTCTCCTCTTTGTCTCTCAGTTCTTAATAATCTCTTCCCAGTGTCATTTTAAATCTTAAATAAGCTTATGAAAGATACTTTCATAAACCACTTTTAAAATGCAACTCTTTGTTAACTTTAACATGTTCTCACTCTCATTGATTTGATTTGTTTGATAAATAAAAATTTAGGATATATAACTCCAATGTATTATTTACTTAATTTTTTTCACAAGCAGTAGACCTTTGGGCCCATGTTTTGCATGGTCGGTTTGTCAGACAGCATTCAGTATATATTTGCCTCTCTTTTTGAATTTAATGTTATAAATATAATCTCATACACTATTCTTGTCCACATAAATGATGTTTCATTTCTACATATATTTATGTATTATATATTAGTGATGCGTACTTATATAAACATGATGTATTATGATCACTGTATGGACATCTATTTCTTCATCAGTAAATGAGGAAGTATAGTCTTCATGAATTCTTCCTCTTGCTAAGAATTAATCTTTATTATTCAAGTGATTATTAAATCAATTATTAATAAATCACAGTTATCAATATTTCCATCATTCACTTGCAATTTTTCATTCTGTTTATTGCTTATAATATTCAATGGTTTGATAATGTTTCCAAATATACATAGCTTTTTAGCATTGCTAGTCTATCCACAGTTTCCCTTAGCCTCTTGTCCCAGCATCAAACAGCCCCAAGTTAGGAGCCAGGATTTCAAGATACCATTCCATGGTCAATTTTCCATTAGAACAGATCTCTTTAAGTAGAATTGTAAACAAATAAAAATTCCAAACTGTGACCAAAATTAGAAGAATCTAAAGATTATAAAATATACTTAACAACCTGGTATATTTTCCCAGTATTCATGGAAAAATATTATTTTAAGAGCTGATTCTCTGGGTATTCCAACAGACAACATTAAACGGATTGAGGTATGCAAAAAAAAAAAAAAAAAGGAAAGAAGAGGAGGAGAGAAGAAAAGGAAAGGGATTGGAAGGGAAAGAAAGGGAAGGAGCTCACATACGTTATCTGTCAATTCCAATCAATATTTGAAGGAATGTTCTTCAGTTTCTGAACTCATGACAGCATACGGGAAAAACACCCATTCTCTATCAAAATAATAAACACATCTCTTTGAAAAAATAACAGTGGAAAAATCTTCATGCTTGATATCTAGATTTGAAATTATGTTTAAAATCAATATATCAAAAACCTAACTCATTATGTTTAGTCATAACGAGAATGAGAACTATGTTACAAAACTGCAGGGAAATGTGAGACTCAGCTGAGCCTTTTGCTCCTTCTTTCCTTGCTTCAATACAGCAGTGAGCAGCGAGGGCCAGTTCTCTAAGTGCACGGGGTGTGGAGACTCCTGGAGAAGCTGCACTGAAAGCATTAGGAGGAGCATTTAAAGGCGCTTGAGGAAGCATCCCCTATGGTGGCTCTTGGATAAGGCTAGAAAATAAATTGTTTGTTTTTGTTATAGTTATTTAACTTGTTTATTGGTTTAGCTTTTAAATGTGCTTTTTAAAAAATTCTTTTAAATTGCTTCAAATATGTTAAAAATTAAGTATAGGTTTTAAGACTAATGACCAGAAAATTAAAAAATAAAACAGCCTTATTTCATTCTATGCAGGGTAAAACCCTAATGTATTCATTAAATTTATTAAGAGTCTTTCTCTGCTTACACTACCAAGGTGATAATTTATTTGTATTCCAGTTATTCTGTTTTTTTTTTTTTTAATGCAAATAAGGTCAAACTAAAATGCCCTTCTTATTTTCCTTTTTTTTAAGTTACAGCCATCTTGGTGGGTGTGTGTGAGGGTAGACCTTTGTGACTGAGCAGTAGAATTCTTACCTTCCATGTGGGAGATCCTGGTTTGAATCCTGGCCAACGCATCTCATGCACGGCCACCACTCATTTATCAGTGCAGGTTTGTATATTGCTACTATGCTAAACGGAAACCCTGGCGGAGTAGTGGTTAAGTGCTACGGCTGCTAACCAAGAGGTCAGCAGTTTGAATCCTCCAGGCCCTCCTTGGAAACTCTATGGGACAGTTCTACTCTGTTCCATAGGGTCACTATGAGTTGGAATCCACTCGACGGCAGTGGGTTTTGGTTACTATGCTAAACAGATTTCAGCGAATCCTTCAGATTAAGATGGACTAGGAAGAAAGAGCAGGAAGAAAGAGCTGATGATCTCCTTCTGAAAATCAGCCAGTAAAGCCCTATGGATCACAATGAGTCAATCTCTAAGCCCTTATGGGGATGGTGTAGGACCAGGCAGCATCCCATCCATTGTGCGTAGGGACTTACTGAATGCCAGCTCAAAACAACAAATTGAATATTTGTCACAGTATGATAGCATCCATTTTAGGAAAAACATAAATTCAAGGTGGAAGGAAAACTGCACAATATTTTTCCCAAACCCAAGGGCCAAGATAATTTTTTTTTTTAATCCAAATCTCAAAGATTCCAATTCTGAGATGTATCAACTCAATAGAAGAAAATTGTTAAGATTTTGGAAAGAGAACATTGAAAACTCAATGGAAACAAATTGAGCTTAGCAAACATGACACGAGTAGGTAAATGTTTTTAATGCTGTTCTTTGTTGTTAGGTGCCTTCAAGCTGGTTGTGAATCACAGAGATCCTATGTACAACAGAACAAAACACTGCCCACTGCTGCACCATCCTCACAATCACTTTTATGCTTGAGCCCATTGTTGCAGCCACTGTGTCAGTCCATCTCATTGAGGCTCTTCCTCTTTTTCACTGACACTCCACTCTACCAAACATGATGTCTTTCTCCAGGGACTGATTCCTTCTGTTAACTTGTAAAAAGTATGTGAGATGAAGTCTCATCATCCTTGCTTTCTAAGGAGCGTTCTGCTTGTGCTGCTTTCAAGATAAGAGTTCTTCATTCTTCCGGCAGTCAATGGTATAGTCAATATCTTTTGCCAACACCATAATTCAAAGTTGTCAAATCTTCTTTGGTCTTCCTTATGCTTTATCCAGCTTTCACATGTATATGAGGCCACTGAAAACACCATGGCTTGGATCAGACACACCTTAGTCCTCAAAGTGACATCTTTACATTTTAACACTTTAAAGAGGTCTTTTGCAGCACATTTGTCTAACGAAATGTGTCTTTTGATTTCTTGACTGCTGCTTCCATGGTGTTGATTGTGTTGCAAGTAAAATGAAATCCTTGACAACTTCAATCTTTACTCGATTTATCACGATATTGCATATTGGTTCAGTTGTGAGGATTTTTGTTATTCCTGATAACAATGTGTAATTCATACTGAAGGCTGTAGTCCTTGATCTTCATCAGTAAGTGCTTCAAGTCCTCTTCACTTTCAGCAAGCAAGGTTATGTCATCTGCATAAGGCAGGTTGTTAATGACTCTTCCTCCAATCCTGATGCCCCATTCTTCTTCATATAGCTCAGCTTCTAGGATTATCTCTCAGCATTCACATTGAATTTAAGTATGGTCAAAGCACACAACCCTGACCACACACCCTTCCTGACTTCGAACCACACATGTTCCCCTCTTCTGTTCCAACAACGGCCTCTTGCTTTATGTAGTTTCCCCATAAGCAAAATTAATAGTTCTGGAATTCCAATTCTTTGTAATGTTATCCATAGTATGTTTTGATCCACACAGTCAAATGCCTTTGTATAGTCAATAAAACACAGGTAAGCCACTTTCTGGTATTCTCAGCTTTCAGCCGGAATCCATTTGACATAAGTGGTGATATTCCTCGTTCCATGTCCTCTTCTGAATCTGGCTTGAATTTCTGGCAGTTTCCTGTCCATGTACTGCTGCAACCACTTCTGAATGTTCTTCAGAAAAATATAACTTGCATGTGAGTTGTTCAGTAGTTAAGAGCTAAGACTACTAACCAAAAGGTCGGCAGTTGGAATCCACCAGCTGCTCCTTGAAAACCCCATGGAAAAGTTCTGCTCTGTGCTATAGGATCCCTATGAGTCAGATTTGGCTTGAGAGCAATGAGTTTTGATGACACTAGTGATATTTTGCCATAATTTCTGTATTTGGTTGAATCACCTTCCTTTGTAATAGGCCTAAATATAAATTTCTTCCAGTTTGTTTGCCAGGTAGCTGACTTCCAAATTTCTTGGCATAGAAGAGTGAGCACTTTCAGGGATGCATATGTTTGTTTGTCAAGCATCTCAAATGGTATTCCCTCATTCCTGGAGCCTTATTTTTCTCGTGTTTTCAATGCAGCTTGAACTTGTTCTTGATCATATGCTACCTCCTAAAATGTTTGAAAGTCGAAAAGCTCTTTTTGGTACAGTGACTCTGTACCAAAAAGAGCTTTTGATGCTTCCTGTGTCGTTCAGTATTTTGCCCATAGAATCCTTCAATATTGCAGTTCAACATTGTAACTCAAGAACTGAAATTTTCTTCAGTTCTTTCAGCTTGAGAAATGTAGAGTGTGTTCTTTCCTTTCACTTTTCTAACTCCAGGTCTTTGCACATGCATTATACTACTTTAATTTCTCTTTTTTTGCTCCCCTTTGAAGTCATCTTTTCAACTCTTTTACTTCATAATTTCTCTTATTCCTTTTAACTACTCTATGTTCAAGAGCAAGTTTCAGAGTCTCTTCTGACATCCATTTTGGTCTTTTCTTCCTTTCCTATCTTTTTAATGACCTTTTACTTTCTTCATATATGATATCCTTCCACAATTCATCTGGTCTTTGGTCATTAGTGTTCAATGCATCAAGTCTATTCTTGAGATGGTCTCTAAATTCAGGTGGGATGTACTCAAATCGCACTCTGGCTCTCGTGGAATTTTTCTAATTTTCGGCAGCTTCAACTTGAACTTGCATATGAGCTCTTGATGATCTCTTCTGCAGCCAACACCTGGCCTTTTTCTGACTGATGATATTGAGCTTTTCCATTGTCTCTTTCCACAAATGTAGTCGATTTGATTTCTGTGTATTCCATCTAGCAAGTCCAAATGTAAAATCACTGTTTATGGTTTTTTTCTTTTTGTTTTTTTAAGGTGCTCGAAAAAAAGAAGTAGTCTTGCAAAATTCTATCATACGTACGAAGGTCTCCATGGGTAAAGTTTATTCAAGAGAATCTATCTCTACTGTCTTCTATTGGATTGGCTGCTTTTGGGTGATGGGAAACATGGTAATATCAATAGTCTGAGATCATGACAACAATTTCACACTTCTGTTGCTCACAAACATGTATTGTGTCCTAGGCAATGTTTATGGGATATCATGTCAGTGGATCACATAGTCTGCAAGCCCTCAAACAGTGTAGTTGGAGGCACTGTGGGGAAAAAGGCACTATCTATAGCTAAAGTATTTATCATTTCAATCTATATCTGAAGAATTTTAAATTTCCAATAGGTATTAATAATTAAGATTACAGAGAAAATTAAGGTTGCTAATCATCTAACTTTAAAATAAGGAGATTATACTGTATTACCCAGTTGAGCTCAGTATAACAACCAGTATCCATAAAGGTGGAAGAGTGAGACAGAAGAAAAAGAGGGAGATATGGTAATGGAGGAATGGTCAAAGATATGCAATGTGGCTGACTTTGAAGATTTAGGAAGAGGTCATGATCTAGGGAAAGTGGGTGACCTCTAGGTTCTGGAAAAGCTGAGAGCCTCCAAAAGAAACACAACCATACTGTCACTTTCATTTTAGCCCAGTGAGACCTATGTCGGATTGTCAACCGAACTTAAGGTCATAAATTTGGGGTGTTTTAAGGACTACACTTGTGGTAATTTGTTATGGCAGCAGTAGAAAACCAATACATCTTGAAGCATATACTTTAAAAAAACATCTCCAGATGTCCTTGCAAAAACTTCTAATTGCAAATCATTGGTGGGTGCCCTTATATTAAAAATCTTTCAATCTCCAAACTAATATTCGGTCCTCCTATGCTAACACCTTCAAGATTGACACCTATAGAAAAGTGTTTCCCCATTTCTCACCATACATTAGCTAGATAATATAATTACCTCATGTATATCATTTCTAAAAGAGTAAGGGTTGTATTTTACTGCTTTGATTTTTCTAAGACTTGTCCCTGGTTAGTCGCTTGAAAGTAATAAGGGATAAACGAGGGGGTTCTGGAAGAGAACAATTCTCATTGCACAACAACTGCTTCAGATGACATAATCACATGGGCTCAAAGCAGGGAAGAGTTTTGTCCCCTTGCATCCGGAGCCAACCCAGCGGGTCCAGATAATTTTGAGGTTCATGGTTCTCACTCTTCTGCACAAATATTTCCCTGTTTTAGCTTTGAGAGTCCCATTCTATCTCTAACAGGACAGTGGTTTCAACAAAGGAACCCTGTTGAGCTGTACCTTCAGTCTTCTTTGCAGTTCTGCCACTTTTATTATAAAATTTTCAGTCTGATCTAGAGCACAATTTCTGCTTCTAAGAGACTTGGTGACAGTGGCAGCAGTGGCTCTAAACTGAGTACATGTCCAGAGGATATAATAGATGTAGTGTTTCTGGGTAGACTGCTACACTGGATTCAATATACACTCCCTTTTTATCTTTTCCATTTCTTGAAATAGAAGTACATCAGCAAAACTCTTCCAACTGGAATCTACTAATATGAGAAACTTTCAATAGTAGAATCAAACTGTAGCTTCTCTAATCAATGATAAACTACTTGGGATAGATCCACCTTGAAATTCATAGAATCCTAAATAAAATAAGTGATGTAAATATGTCACTATAGTTTGTCTTAGAGTCTACATCATTCCATGTCCACACAGAAAAATAGATGTTCATTTTATCAAGCTAGAGAAATGCCAAAGCTCTTGGTACAAAAAAATTGATACATAATTAAAAACTTTAATACAGTTTAGTAAAAAAATAGAATTTCAATGTCTCAAATAAAAATATTCATTTCTAATTTAATGTACAGATAAACATACAAATAAAAATGAAACTGAAATTGGGTTCTTAATGATCATGTAATTAGAGACTGTGCTGTCAGTTGGGTAGTGACAAAAGTTGGTATCCATCCCCACTGCAGGAACATACATTTCCTATAAACATTCAGTTCTCTCTGCTCAATTTATCCTCTTTTCTAATTTGTATTGAAAACTCACTAAAATATTCTAGCTGTGACATACATATTTCTGTTTCAAAGCCCAAATTCCTTCTCTGGATTATCACATTCACTTTTGAAAACAAAAGCTACCAGACTGGGAATTTAAGAATCTAGAGGCTAACTGTAATCACAATAAAAAAACAAACAAACAAATCCATTGTCATCAATTTGATTCCAACTCATGGCAACCCCCATGTGGTTTTTTTGGCTGTAATCTTAACAAAGTAGAGTCACCAGGCCCTTTCCTCTGTAGCAAAGCTAAGTGGATTCAAATTGCCAACCTTTGCTTAGTAGTCAAGCAGTACCACAAATCAACATGAAGAAGGACAAGGAAAACACCAGACAAAAATTACAAGTGGTCATAGGCATCCAGTGGAGGCAGAGAGACCACTGTGAAAAATCTAAGGCAATGTTGTTTACATACCTGTTTATACCTGGTGTGGTCTCTTCTTCAAAATGAAATTAACACTAGCCAGTGTATGTGTTCATATTGCCTATTTTTCTAAAGATAGGAAAGCATTAAATCCAAAATAAAAATATACTATTTCCTGTTGAATTCTTCTAGGCTGATTCAAGATGTTAGGAAGATTTTGGAACTTCCATTCATCTTTGGTCATCTGAGATCAGCTTCTTGCTCCATAGCTTCCTCATGGCAATTTTCACCTCAGCATTTCTCAGTGTATAAATCAGAGGGTTAACCAAAGGTGTTCCAATTGTATAAAACACAGCTATCATTTTATCCATGGGGAAGGCGGTTGCAGGACGTGTATATATAAATATACAAGGACCAAAGAACAAGATGACTACGATGATATGGGAGATGCAGGTGGAAAGGGTTTTTTTCCTCCCTTCAGCCCTGTGGTTTCTCAGAGAATGCAAGATGATAACATAGGAGAACATCAGCATTACAAAACTCACTGCACAAATGGCCCCACTATTGGTCACCAATAGTAGGTTGATCACATAAGTGTCTGTACAGGCAAGTTTCAACAAGGGTTGCAAGTCACATAAATAGTGATCAATCACATTGGGACCACAGAAAGTTAAACTCAAGGTGAGAAAAATCTGAACTGAAGAATACACACAGGCTCCTACACAGGCTATAGCTACCAACACACTGCAGACTTGACGGTTCATGATGCTCACATAGTGCAGAGGTTTACAGATGGCCACGTAGCGGTCAACGGCCATAAGGATAAGGATGAAAATCTCCAGGCAGCCAAAGAAATGGGCTGAAAAGACTTGGATCATGCACTCACTAAAAGAGATAGTGCTATTCTTCAGAAGGGCATCCACAACCATTCTAGGGGCTATGGAAGTAGAGAAGCAGGTGTCAGATAAAGATAAGTAGAGAAGAAAAAAGTACATTGGGCTCTTAAATATCTGGCTGGTCTTGACGGTAATAATAATCAACAAGTTGTCCAACAGTGTCCCTAGGTAGAAAAGCAAGAAAAAGACAAACACTATTTTCTTTTTAACAGGATCTTGTGTCAACCCAAGCAGAATGAACTCAGTCACATTATTATTCAGCAGCATGATTTCATGAATGAGAAGGACCAAGTGTGAAGTGGTTTATCTGAAAAAAAAAGTATATATATATATATAAATGCATATATATATATATATAAAATTTATGGTGCTATGCAATATTGCTGAAACCCTGGTGGAGTAGTGGTTAAGTGCCATGGCTGCTAACCAAAGGGTCGGCAGTTGAATCCACCAGGCGCTCCTTGGAAACTCTATGGGGCAGTTCTACTCTGTCCTATAGGGTCGTCAAGAGTTGTAATTGACTCGATGGCACTGAGTTTGTTTGTTTGTTTGTTTTTTGGTTATGCAATATTGTAGGATATTTTAAGTACATTAGTTTGTGGTGCTATATGATGTTATGGAATATTTTTAGCAAAAATAAGTATTTTTCATCAGGGATATTCTAGCTGTTGTTTCTTAATAAGTCACTTCAATTTTTTGTTCCTCAATTTTTAATGAGCACTTCATAGGACAATTTCAAGTCTCAAATAAGCTTATGAAAGATAATTTCTTAAATCACTATTTAAAAGCAACTGCTTGTTAGCTTTAATATGTTTCTGCTTTTATTAATTTGTTTTACTTGAGGGATACAAAATCAGGATATATGGTTCCAACTTAATATTTCCTTTTTTTTGTTTGTTTCATATTCAGTAGACCTTGGGGCCCATGGTTTGCATTGTTTCTCACTCAGCATTTAGGATATATCCGTCTTCTCTTTTGAGTTTAATGTTATATAAAAAAAAGTTATAAAGTCACACACTATTCCCATTCTTATACAGAATGGCTTATTTTACATAGATGTAAACATTACATATTAGCAATGCATTCTTACATAATATATATTACTTATAAATACACAATAAGACCCTATGTGTCACAGAGAAGAACTGCTCCGTAGCGTTTTCTTGGCTGTAATTTTTACAAAAACTGATCACAAGGTCTTTCCTCCATGATGGTACTGGGAGGGTTTGAACTACCAATCTTTAGGTTCATAGTCTAGTGTAAACTGTTTACTCCACTCAGGGACAAACAAATATATGTGACCCTGTTATTTACAGAACGCTCTCTCCAAGATTTTCCAGTTTGAAAAAAGGGGTAAGAAACATTCATTTGCCCCATTGTATTCAAGTTGATTCTAACTCATAGAATCCTATAAACACTTATTAAATCAAAACCAAACCTATTGCTGTCAATTCGCTCTTACTCATAGCGACCCTATAGAATACAGTAGAACTGCCCCATGGGGTTTCCAAGGGGTGGCTGGTGGATTCAAACTTCTGACCTTTTTGTAGCAGCTGAACTCTTAAACACTGCATCACCAAAGCTACATAAAACCTATTAGTTTTTAAATAATCTATTTTTACCTTCAAACATCCTAATGATATTTAATACTTGACATTAGCTATAAGCACAAATGAATGTGACAATTGATAATATCTCAAATATCCCCATTTCTATTTTTCTTCCTCCAAATTCTGAAAAGCTGAAAAGCACCTCTTAGAGCACTCAAAGTACCTGAGCTTACATTTCCAAATTAAAAGAGGGGTGATGATTGCTTAATAGTTCCTGCTTTGGGTTTTTAGCTTAAGTGTTTTAGACCTGGGCGGTAGGAGTGGGGGTTATTACCAGGCACACCAGGCAGTTGGTGTAGGATCAAAACATGACTGTAATCCTCAATAAAGTGTGTTTTTAGCCTGGTAACTGAAAATCCCATGTCCCTGGAAGAGAGAAGAGCAGTAGAAAAGGGAGGGCAATGTGGTTAGAAGAGGTTAGAAAAATCAGTAACTGGCTTCTTTATTAAATTTGTTTTCTATCCTGGCAAAGTTAATGATTGTTACTGAAATTTGAAATATCACATCTTTCAATGAAGACTTCTTTTACAAATTTAGACAGAAATAAAGCCTTCACTTTCAAGAACAAATTTTTTTTTACATCTTTCTTATTACTATGACATTGGAAGGGAGGCCATATGCAAGTAAAAATATATACTGAAATGTTATGTATTTAAATATAATATAGAAGACTTAATTATCTTATTTTGTTCTTCCCAAGCCACATCCATACCTCCAATACGTTGTCTAGAGAGTTATGAGTTGGCCAAAATCCAGACTGGGTTAGTCAAATAGACTAGTTTTCTTCTTCCTTTGTAAATTCTCTTTTCCCCAACAGCCTTCAAATAAACCTTATCTCCCTCCAAAGCAAAACCTACCCTTGCAAAATTTCCTGATAATTACTCACTTTTGAGTGCTCAGAATAAAATACAATTTTCTTTGGACTATGTGATTCTGGACGAGGATAAACTGTAAGAAACCTGAGTCTTGGTATCTTAAACATTACATTAAGCTCATTCTTCATTATCGTTTTTAAACAAGTGATTCATCATAAAATATCTGTATTTGAAAATATGGTAGGCATTGGAGGTAAGATGATAGAAAAGTCTCATTCATCTTCAATAGTCTATGATTTTGGTTACTCCTTTGAGAATAGAGTTTTGGGTTTGTTTATTATCAATCCCATTAAGGTATCCATTTCTAAAACAAGTTCATTTTCTATGTATATTTTGACATAAATCTTTAAGATAAATTATGAATCGCAAATACTTTTTATTAATTTGTTTACAATTTTGAGTTCTGCCTTAATTATCTAGGGCTGCTGTAACAGAAATACCACACCTAGGTGGATTTAAAGAAAATAAATTTATTTTCTCACAGTTAGGAGGTTAGAAGTTTGAAACCAAGGTGCTGGCTCTAGAGGAAGTTTTATTCCCTTGTTGGCTCTGGGAGAAGGTCCTTGTCTTTTCAGCTTCTATTTCTTGGCTCTCTGGCGATCTTCATGTGGTATGGCATGTATCTTTCCTGATCTCTCCTTGCTCACTTGCTTGTTTAATCTCTTTTATGTATCAAAAGAAATTGATTTAAAACACCCTACACTAATACTGTCTCATTAACATATCAAAGAAAACCCATTCACAAATGGGATTATAGCCACAGGTATTGGGGATCTGCAGTCTTAAAGCTCATTTCTACCCTTTTGTATTCCAAACAAACCAGACTACTTTAATCATACATTTATTAATATCCTTTAGAAACATTCTCTATAACCTCAAGTACATGTATTTTTTTTAACAAAGGAATGTTTAATCTATTTTTAATCTACAAAATATCATGATCTAGAAAAGCATGAATATAGTTCCCAAATTGACAAACATTCATTGAATTCTGTGTCTAATAAGGATATATTCATCATGCAATGGAAGCTTGGGTGTAAGGATTAGTAAGTGTATCAGGTGGGAACTTCATAATGGAAATAATGTAAAAGCCAGAGATTAAAAATGAATAGGGATGAAGTTCTCAAAACCCATCTTGCTATTTCCTTTCCTCCCTTTCTTATCCAACTGCTTCATCCTTCTCAAAACTTTGTGACCCAACTACAGAGGAACCTCCTTTGGGCAGCCTTCAATGCCTGTCCTGTGGTGAAGGAAATTCTCTCTCCTACTTCCTACAAGCTTTCTTTATAACATTTCTTATACTATTACATATTTTCACTTACAATACAATTATTTCTATGGGATTGTTTTAGCTTCCTTACTCAAACAAGATTCTTGGAAAACTATGTGCTCTTGGGGTTTTATTTTCCACTATTCCAAACCATATGCCTTATACAACGTAGGTGCTTCAGTAAATGCTTTTGAACTGAACATTCTCTACCTCGTAAAACTGCTAATAAATGTTACTAATTACTATATAAGATTACTAATTACTAATATTATAATGCTATTCTGATTACAAAGAGCCCTGGTGACACAGTGGTTGAAACAAATTGGCTGATAAGAAGAAAGATGTGGCAGTCTGCTTCTGTAAAGATTACAGCCTTGGAAACCCTATAGAGCAGTTCTACTCTGTCCTATAAGGTCGCCATGAGTAGGAATTGACTCAACAGCAATGGGAATTCTGATTACAAAATATATTCACACCATTTATTTGACGAGGCTTTCTGTCTATCATACATAAAAAGTATGAGGGACAGACAAATATACTCCAAGTTTAAAAAGCTGGGGGAAAAGAGATTTTAAATAACTTGTCCCTATGAGTTAAAATCAGCTCAATGGCAATGGGTTACGGTTTTATGGGTTAGTGAATCAGCCATATAATCTGTAGTAGAAGATAATGCACTTTGCACTGCACCACAATGCCATGTAAGATCCTGACACCCATGAACATGATAATATTAAGCATTCATATTTTTTTTTATATGAATACTTGGCCCTTGTTGTTATCTGTCAGTGAGTTGCTTCCGAGTCATGTCAACACATGTATGAGAGAAGGTTAACAGGTTGTCCTGTGATTCTTTAGCTCTCAAAAGTCCAGTTTAAGGGATGGTACAGTCTACCTTTTTTGAGCTCCTCGTTCTATACAAGTGATCCCTGGACTTCTGATATCTTGTAAACAGTCTGACTTTAGAACCAAAATGTTGTCATAAAATTCAGTATACATTACTGATGCTTTCGGTGGAAACCCTGGTGGGGTAGTGCTTAAGAGCTACAGCTGCTAACCAAAATGTTAGCAGTTTAAATCCACCAGGTGCTCCTTGGAAACCATCTGGGACAATTCTACTCTGTCCTATATGGTCTCTGAGTCAGAATCGACTCAACGGCAATGGGTTTGGTTTTGATTTATGCTTCCTATATCTGGTAGCCCCAAACATAATGACATTAATATTTAATTGTTCCTCTTACTGTATTTCATCAGACAGAGAAGCAGGAGTATTATGGAGGCACAATGGCAAACAAGATGTCAAGAGCAAGTAGGTCAGATAGGGACAAATATTGAGTAAAAGGCATGATATTTACCCAAAATATTTTCAGGAACTGCCCTCCCACATATAGGGCGTACTATTCTTCAACTTAATTATATATTTTTTAGCTTCCTTATCATCATGTTTGCTCTGAAGTTTCTCTGAGATGTCATTATTCAACTTTTCAAAGTCAATCTCAGAAGAGTATCAACTGCAAATTATATTCTTTCTTTCACTTTGGAAACATGCAAGGAGTAATTATTCTATATTGTGATATTACGGTATTCTGTTTAATGTACTCACTTGGAGATGGAAAATCTGGCATTCTCCGAAAACTATGTCAAGGTCACCATGTCCATTAACTTTTTAAATCTAATTTCTAATCAGATATAACCTCTTCTACTTTTTTTTTCACCTTTCCAGTACTTGAAGCTCTTTGCTACAACTTCATTGCTACCTTACAACAGAAGCATTTGTGAACTTTTATACACTCTAAAAATTTTTTTTTTTTTTACCATCTCAGGAAGTAATAAACCTTGGCTTCATTCTTCTCTCCCCACACAACAACAATGGCTTTTCACATACCAGATGCTCATAAAATATTTGTTGAGTTCAAAAGATAGGTTTTCTTCCCCAAATTTGTATTTTGTTCTGTTTGTTTCCTAAGTTAATGGTAAACTTTTGCAAGCATTGAGTTGTTAATTTTTTTCCCTGTTCCTTTCTCAGAGGATGTGGCAGCAGTATAGTGACAAAACATAAGAAAGTATATTAGAATATTATGCTGAATTACTCTGTAATGATGCCTTTCTGAGTTTAAAAGAAGGAAATAATCTTTTACTTACCTATGAGTAGACTGTCTAAGTTACTAGCAAGTCTGCCTATCCCTTTTTTAAATAAGCATTTTTGTAGACTACTGGGGGAAAAGAATTTTCTGCATTCTAGAGGGAATATTTTAAGATGTAATGAGGTAAGTTATTATCATTCCAGAAAGTATTATTCCCTAATGTTTTCCTTCCTGTGGTAGTCAGAAACATCCCAGGTGCTGTACTAAACTTAACTTTTTGTTTATCTATTTAGCCTGTAAGAATAGCAAGTTGTTGGGTGCCAACCATTTGATTCTGATTCATAACGACCCTATAGGACAGAGTAGAGCTGCACTCATAGGGTTTCCAAAGCTGTATGTAATCTTTAGGGGAGCAGATCACTAGGTCTTTCTCCCATGGAGTGGCTGACTGGTGGGTCCTAACCAACAACCTTTGGGTTAGCAGCCCAGTGCTTAACCACTGTGCCACAAGGGCAAATTAACCCTCCTCATACTCAGAAACCCGAAAAAACAGAGTTTGCTAGGTGCCTCAGTCAGATCGAAGGTACCAGAGAATAAAAGAAAAAAGACAAGTGGTGATGAAAGCTGGGTGGAAAACACAAAAAAGAAAAAATAATGTCGTCGATAAGAGCGGGAGAAGATCACAAAAAGAATTCCAGCCCCACCCAGTACTCTAATTCCCCCTTGCTGCATTAAAACTCATTGCCATCTAGTAGATTCCAACACATAGCAACACTAGAACAGACTAGAACTGCTCTATAGGGTTTCCAAGAAGCAGCTCGTGGGTTAGAACTGTGGACCTTTTGGTCTACTGCCGAGCTCTTAACCACCAGGGCTCTCCTTCCTGCATTAGGAGACAGACTTTTCTGGCTCTTGTAATTTATTTGCAAGTAAAATTCAAGGAAGTCATTGTGGCATCCTGAAACCAGAGATTCTATGCTGTGGCCTATAAACATCCTCCACCAAGGAACCAGATTTACAGCAAGGGGTCTAAGGAGATAATTATGTATAAATATAATAACTATAACTATATATACAGAAGGAGAGAGAGAAAGCCCTGGTGGTCCAGTGGTTAAGAGCTCAGGCTGCTAACCAAAAGGTTGGTCTAATCCACCAGCTGCTCCTTGGAAACCTTATGAGGTAGCTCTACTCTGTCCTATAAGGTCACTAAGAGTTGGAATGGACTCAGTGGCAACAGGTTTGAGTTTTCTTTGGTGTATATATATATATGTATAATATATTTATATAGTTATAGTTTTATACTTATAGTAGCTGCAGTTATAGCTACAGTTACAGTTATAACTATAGCTATCAAATAAGCTATAGTTATTACAGTTATAGTATTATTTATACTTAATTATTTGCAACTTAATAGGTATCTCACATTTAATTCATTTTCATTTGGTCTACTAATTCATGTTAGTAAAAAGACATTTAATAGAGAATACCGTTTTACTGAAATAATTTTACTTCACTAAATATTTATTGAATAATGGGAATTCCAGAACACTTAATTTTGCTCATGAGGAACATGTACATAGATCAAGAGGCAGTCGTTTGAACAGAACGAGGGGATACTGCGTGGTTTAAAGCAAAGCAAGTTGTGCATCATGGTCGTATCCTTTCACCATACTTACTAAATCTGCATGCTGAGCAAATAATCAGAGAAACTGGACAATATGAAGAGGAATGCAGCATAAGGATTGCAGGAAGACTCATTAACAACTTGCGATATGCAGATGACACAACCTTGTTTGCTGAAAATGAAGAGGACTTGAAGCACTTACTTAGGAAGACTACAGCCTTCAGTGTGGATTACACCTCAATTTAAAGAAAAGAAAAATCCTTACAACCGGACGAATAAGCAACATCATGATAAACAGAGAAAGGGTTGAAGTTATCAAGGATTTCATTTTACTTGGATCCACAATCAACAACCATGGAAGAGCAGTCAAGAAATCAAACAACACACTGCATATCAAACAACCCCTTGCATTGGGCAAATCTGCTGCAAAGTGTTATAAAGCAAAGATGTCACCTTGAAGACTAAGGCGTGCCTGACCTACGCCACTGTTTTCAATTGCCTAACATCCATGCAAAAGCTGAGCAATGCATAAGGAAGACCTAAGAAGAATTGATGCCTTTGAATTACGGTGTTGGCAAAGAATATTGAATATATCATGGACTGCCAAAAGAATGAACAAATCTGCCTTGGAAGAAGTAGAACCAGGATGTTTCTTGGAAGCAAAGATGAGAAGAATTCGTCTCATGTACTTTAGACATGGTATCAGGAGGGATCAGTCCCTTCAGAAGGACATCAAGCTTGGTGAAACAGAGAGTCAGCAGAAAAGAAGACACTCAACAAGATGGATTGACATAGTGGCCGCAAAAATGGGCACAAGCGTAACAATGATTGTAAGAATGCAGCAGGACCAGGCAGTGTTTCATTCTGTTGTGTATAGAGTTGCTATGAGTCCTGACTGATGGCAACTAACAACAACATCCTTTTACATACTAGACACTGTCTTTATTCCTTTGCATAAGTTACATATATTTAATTTATTTAGCTATTCCATGAGTTAGGTATTAGCAATGGCATCTTATATGAGAGAAAATTGAAATTCACAGAAGTTAAGTAGCTTGCCCAGATTGCACATATAGAAAATTCAATACTGAAATCTACACCAATGACTATTTTCTTCCATGGTTTGTCATCTTTCTGCTCATTTTCCACACAGTCTCCTGAATACAGAATCAGGGAGTTTTAGAAAGTGATTATAATGAAAAACATACCCAATGGTTAAGTGATGGCATGTCACTTTGGGGTGTTAATAGTAAAACAATGGGAATAGGTTGAAATTCGGGTATCCACAGCATATCCAAGTGAAAATGTTCAGTAAACAATTGTATTTTTTTTTTTAAGTATGAAATTCAAGTCAGAGCTGTAGAACTAGATTTTGGAATCTTTACTTGTGTATGATAGTTGAAATCATGAGATTAGATGAGGTCACCCAAGGAAAACAAGTACAGCTAACAACAAAATGTAGGGTTATACTAACATTTAAAAGACTGGAAGAAATAGAGAAGAATCCCAGAAGGGACTCAAGGAGCATGTTCAAAGAATCACAAGTAAAATCATAAATGAGTAGTGATATGGAACTCAAAGCAATATAGTTTTAGGAAGGAAGGAGTGAGTTTTCTGCATAAGAAGGCCACATGAGGACTAGTGTCTGAAACCCACATACATATAAATCTTGATTAAACTGATCAATTACTAAAGAAATGTAAAATAGGAAAACGGGCTAGAAGCTAGGAAATAATTACACCTTTATTCCTCAAGCTTAGTAGGTTCTCCTGGACTGTAGAGGAGCCCTGGTAGCCTAGTAGTAAAGAGCTCAGCTGCTAACCAAAAAGTTGGCAGTTTGAATCCATCAGGCTGTCCTTAGAGACCCTATGGTGCAGTTGGTTGATTGCTTGATATTAGATTTGACAGTGAGCAAGAGATTCATGGTCCCTACCTTTATCGAGTGTTTACAGTTCAGTTGTTATTGTGTGCCATTGAGTCAGTTCAAACTCATAGCGACCCTATAGGACACAGGAGAACTGCCCCCATAGAGTTTTCAAGGAGCGCCTGGTGGATTCGAACTGCCGACCTTTTGGATAGCCATCATAGCACTGAAGCACTACACCACCAGGATTTCCTTATCTAATATAGTACGTATTTAGTAAATGGTAGTATATAGTACACATTTAATAAACAATTGTCCAATGATTGAATGAATAAAGGAAAGGAAACAAATTCAGAAAATAATTTAAGTAATTACTTATAATAACCTTTTCTGAAAAACTGCTTATGTAATGGTAAATGAAATAAGTAGAAGAGATTCTTTCTGAACTAGCAATAAGACCACTAACTAAACAGAACAGGAAACAGAAGTGAGGTCAGGGTTTGGGACACAAGTACTCCTCTGGGACTCGTTTTCATTGATGTGACTTAACAGCACTTAGAATTTACTGGGAGACAATACCAAATGAAACATTGAAAATGACAGGTTGTCTCCATAACAGAGTACAATGCCTTTCATAAAGCAGTGTGCAATATGGTGTCAATAAGGAATGGACGCATTCATCCTTTGGTGAATATCTACTATCTTGCTGCATAATAACTAAACACCCTTCCAGATACATCCTGCCTGCTTTATAAGAATGCTAAAGACCAGTTGCAGAAAGTGTCTTAGCGGGCTCTGATTATTTATGCCTTATCAGAGTCCATTTTCCTTCCTTGGGGAACTGAACCTTGCTCTTCCTCTGAGGACTTAAGGATGCTCCAATATTCAAATTTCTAAGGTAATACAATACATTTTCACAAGGAGTGTAGGAAATGCAACCTAACCATGTGCCACAGAAGAAGACTGGAATATATGTGAGCATCCCTAAAAACCTCCCCATTATGAGGAAAGGATTAAGTAGAATATTCTGTTTGTTTTAATCAGGAACATGGATAATCTGTAATGCACAAACAGCTTAAGTTTATATTTTTTAATGCCTGCCTAAAAATGTCAATTCCTAACCACTTAGTCTGTGTCACATTTAGAATAAAATTTCTAAAACACTTAAATAGACTGGTGTCCTATGTAGAAGAGAAATGGCAGAAAGATTTCCCCTTATTTATTAAATATTATTAAGATATATGGTCTTAAAAGTCAGTTTTGTGGTATTTGATTTTTATTAATCGGAAGGATATCTATAGAAATGTTTTCATCTACCATTATACCTATATTCATACCTACTTTATTCCAGACCTTTTTGAAGCAAATAATTAAAGAGGACTTGTAGAGGTTAGGAGAGGCACGATAATGAAGAAATCTCAGAGTTGTATGTAATATCACACAGTTGTTCATTTCCTAGAATATAGCCTGGGTTCAAAAATCTAGCCAAGTAGAAGAAAGTTTCCTGTTTGGAAAGTGATAATGAGACGTATCTTAACTCCTTCACTGATTTGCTACAGCTCAAGAAATAGATGAACCTCCAGGACCTTGAGTCTTAAGTAGACCTGTGACCTCCTAATGGAAGACTCTATCTGCAGGTGTTTTAACCTATAAGAAATTCCTCCAAGTGAAAAGCTCAGAAAGACTACATGATCAAAGAGATCTACCTTCATTCTACTGCACCCAATATTACTTAATATCTGGCGTGTAAACTGTTGATATGCGGATGCCAAGTATTTCTCTGGAGCGTAATTTCTTGAGGTTATGAGCTAGATTAAAGCAACGATAATGATGTATTCTTTACATCAGCCCTACTTACAGAGTCCCTAGAACTGCCTCTGGCACACAAAGCAGGGAAAGAAAAAATGCATTCCCTCAGGGTACACAGCAAGCTTTGGTCTCTGTCTTCTTCCCACATGGTCTCTTGGTCTCCCAGGCTGATGCAATGCCTTAATTATGCAGAATGCTGGGTGCCAAAACTGCTTCTACACTAACAGGCACTCTTACTTATCAACTCCCTAGCGATAACTTCTAGAAGCAATGCTTTTTTGGGCCAGAACTTCAGAGCTGAATCCTAATATTGAGCTGCTGAAAATGACTCCTACTAGCGGTTCCCAATTCCCAAACATAGTAAAAGATCCTCTGAAGACATTATATCAGCTGCCGTGTGTGGTGTTTCCATATCCAGTGGCCTGACCAGTCAAGAACTGTGATTCATGCCACCAGCCCTTTTTTTCCGTCTCTGAGTTCCTGCCAGATCTCTGCGTTCACACATAGCATCTTCCTGAGATTATGGTTCTCCCCTTCCTGTCATTCAAAGCGTGGGCAGAGCTCATCCTCCCACCCAAGACTTGTGATTCCCTTTGAAATTTTCATTGTACACACACACACATATATACACATACAGATTTATATGGCACTTCAGGGTACCTATTCAATGTGTAGACAATTGTTTATCAAGCTTGAGTACCTTATAGAAGATTTTTAATAGGAATGCTCTAAAGTTCAGTTTTAACCTTGCTATTCAGTCAACATCATTTATCACCGTAGACTTTCTCATTTGAAATGTCAAAGAGGTGAATGCCTACTTCAGTGTCATTTCTGACATCCCTGACCTTCAGAGATATGGCTACATAGGCTACAATGATATCCAATCTACATAATGATAGTATCATAGATTAGTCATGGCCTTCTGATTTATTGTTACTATATGAATATTCATTTTGAAACATTGGTGATCATTTTAGATGTAACTTGAAGAGAGCATCCCCTTATATGCTTTATTCTACTACCACTTTGGTTTTCTCTCTGACAGCAAACATAAACCAGATTGACATTCCCATAATATCAATAATTATAATACTAACCTTTCCTCCAAGATTGGAATATAGACATCAAAGTCATAAGTGCAGCTGACAAAAAATCATTTCAGGAGCAAACAAAATGAAATTGCAAACATTTTCCTTCCTTCCTTTTTTTTTTTTAAATTTAACTAGCACCTCATTGCTAACAAATGAAATCTTTTTTTTTTTTTTTTTCCTATTTCTTCTTGCTTCAAATAGATTAATGAAATTATCCTATAGGGCTAACATTTCTCTGTAACATTTAACTGTGCATGCATATGGGAACACAAACACACACCCAGACACACACAAACACAGATAAAACACACAAGATATGTGAAATATATTATTTAATAATATTTTTACTTTTTATCTGGTTTGTGTTATAGATTGAATTACATAAACCCAAAATATGTGTTAGAATCATAAACACCATACCTGTAGCTATAATCTAACATAATCACCTTACATGTAATATAATCACTTTCCTTAATGCAATCTAATGTAATGTAGTCACCACCTAAAATACAAACTAATGTGATATAATCAAACAATCAGTAGAGGTCATACCAGTGTAGGGTGGATCCTAAACCTAATCACTTTTGAGTTATATGAAGAGTAGCATGGACACGGAGATTCATACAGACACAGAGGGAAGAAATAAGCTACCTGACAACGGAGGCAGTTGAATCTACAAGCCTAGGAACTCCAAGGATTGCTAGCTATTAAGGCTGAAATTGAGATATAAGGACCTTTTCTTAGAGCCATACCCTGAGTTCAGAATTCTAGCCTCCTAAACTGTAAGAAAATAAATTCCTGTTCTTTAAAGCCACCCACTTGTGCTATTTCAGTTATAACAGCTATAAGAAACTGAGACAATTTGGATGCTTGTAGAGGATGATGACCACTGGAAGGCATCTGGGTGAACTCTTCCCATGAGATATCGAAGAAAGTTTTCCAGGATAAAGTGTGAAGAAGGAAGTGGAGGGGGAGGGAAAGGTTAGGAAGCAGATACTGGGTCAAAATAAGAATGCGCAGTGTTTGGAGGGAAGAAAAATAAGCTCTTCATGGAGCCATTTGGGAATGGTGGATCCTTTAGGTACCAGCTCTGGTAACCACTAAAATGATATCCAAAATTATCTCCTTGGGTTACTTCCCAACAGGGCATGCTACAATAGAAACTGACCGAGTGTTTCTAGCCACTGTCGTTAAACTGAAGAACTAGCAATGGCCAAGATTTCTATTCTTGCTCTGTGGCATCAGAAGAAAGGTGCTAGAACACCTGAGTATATAGGAGGCTGCTGTAATATCAGTGGTGTGTGATTAAGTGAACCCATCAGGACTGATATCTGGAATCAATTTTGTGGGGTATATGATATACAGAATCACACCTCCAGGGACATGAAGATAAGTGCTTCTCCCAGTAGGTCATAGGAATCCACAATGAAATGTGCTCCCAGACTAGAGTGGCCTTGGTGGAATTTGAAGTCACCATTAGTCCGTTCTTGGTCATTTTAATATTAGCTTTGGAAAACTCTAAACCTCAGAGTCTGTTGGTTTGAGAAATGGAAGCAAATGCCACTCGACATGTATTTGGCCACTTCTACTACTGCCCTAGCTGTCAAAGGTAACAAAACCAACTGGAAGCCTTGATATAAACTTAATTAATGACCTTAATTAACTTATTTCCATGTACCAATTATTAAAAACCTATATTTAAATGTCTACTCAATGATATATTCCCAACTTCTTTTTCTAAATACTCTGGAAGTTACGTGTGCTGGCCCCATAAAATAGCCCCAGGCCAGGATGAGTTTATTTTAATTTTTAAAGCCTCAAAGACTGTGAGAAATATCAGAAATTTATCAAAAACATCCTTGTCTTTAGGAAAGAACCTGTTGATTTTAAGGAATAAATCTATACTGTACTAATTCTGCTTTGAGTTTATGCCGATCAGCATGGGTGCCTGTCCTGCCCTCTGAGATTGGAAATCATCCACCACCTCCTTAGCAGCTGTTGTTCTCTACCCCATCATATCCATCATAATAAGACTATCCTGTTATTTCCCTCATCTTGAAGGTTCCATTCTATTAACCTTGCTTCCCCGCCTGATACTTCTCTATTCATTTCTTCTTCTTCTTCTTAGTAAAACGTACTGAAATAGCTTTCTTACTTGCTGTTCTAATTCCTTTCCATTCAGTCCATCCTCAACCAACTCCAGGAAGACTTTCCCCACTACTCCACCTTAACAACACTTTCTTGTTGATATTGCCAAGGACTACCATATTGCTAAACCCAATGGTCAATTCTCAGCCATCATTTTACTAGATCTATCAGCAATATTAGAAACAGCTGACCGCTTTTACTTCCTCGGTATGCTTTATTAACTCCAAAGAACAAGGGCTAAGGAGCCAGCCCCATGGTCCTAGAACTGTCACACGCCTTGGGTAAAAACTGAAACTGTTTAAGAAGAGTGATTTTAACATTCTGTCCCATAAAAACTGATTGAACCACATTTACAAGTATAGATACAACAAAGCGCAGGAAGCCTGTTAATCATAGGAAGAGTGTGAAACAAATACCTGAGATAAAACCAGGAATAGACGATGCTCCGGAGACTGCTCCTGAAGCAGCAGCAACAGCCTTGGCATCTGCCTTGCTACCAGGTTCATATGGTGTGTAATTTATTTGAAAAGGGTGACATTAACAGACCATGAACAGAACTTGGAACTGAAGCACACTTCCAGAAATTTCAGATAAAAATAAAGTGACAGAGACTCTAAACCTGAAGGGAAAAGGAAAGAACTTGTTACCAAAGGAGTTGACAACACATTTTTAAAATATGGTGATTGGAAAATTTGGCATGCCTGTGGATGAATACATGAAGCCAGGGCTATAGTAATTGTGCAGGAGGAAAGGCCTGGTGATCTACTTATGAAAATCAGCCAGTGAAAACCCTATGGATCACATCTGTCTGATCCACAACCAGTCATGGGAATGGCACATGACTTGGCAGTATTTTGTTCTGTTATGCATGGGGTCACCATGGATGAAGGGTCATTTTGATGGCAGCTAAAGAAAACAACAGTGATAAATGCTCAGAGAAAAATCAATTCTCAGAACCATCTCCTAAACAGGTGCAAGAACAAACCACCCACCCTAATCCCTGCTCATATTAGGACAACCTGGTTGATGGTAATCTTTTTTTTTTTTTCTGTAGCTCTGTAACTTAATCAATCTAATCTTTATACTCTCTTCCCAGAAGATGGCGATCAAGTCAAATATTAGGCCAAATAGCTGCTGCTTCAAAATGTAATCCAGACCTAGATGATTTTGTGTATTTGTCTGTTTCTTCAGAAAATGTTAATGGATTGTGTGAATTTTTAACCAAGCTGTGATTCAACTTCTGAGTGTCACTTTAGATTCATGGCTGTGAATGTCTAATGGGCTCTCGATGCTACCAATATATCATACCACATGCCTTCAGTCCTTTTATTCTCCTGCTGTACTAAAAGATTATTTCATAACTTTTCTTCTCTCTTCAAAACCCTAGTACATCTTTCCATTTTCTCAGTCTCAACTCATAATTGTATTTTCTATTTCACAGAGAAAACTTGAAACAATGGAGAATTTCTACAAACTGACACCATTCTTTCTGCCCACTCTCCAGCATCTGTAACCACGTATTTTTCTCCCTATCTGTTACTATAGAATTCTTCTCTTCTGTAAACTATCCTTGTGACTATCTGAAGTAAAAACCTCCACTTGTGCACGTTTCTTCTTCTCTACTCAACAGTAATTGTCTGATCATTCTCCCCACCACCCCCTTGGCAGCTGTTGTTCTCTACCCCATCATATTCATCACCGTAAACCCATCCTGTTATTTCCGCTGTCTTAAAAGTTCCATTCTCTTAACCTTGCCTCCCTACCTGCTACTTTTCCATTTATTTCTTCCTCTTCTTAGTAAGATGCATTAAACTAGTTTTCTTGCTTGCTGTTTCCAAATCCTTTCCATTCAGTCCACCTTAAACCAACTCCAGGAAGACTTTTCCCAGGACTTCACCTTAACAAAGCTTCCTTGTCGATATCACCAAGGACCTCCACTTTGCTAAATCCAATGTTCAGGTCTCGGCCATCGTTTTACTAGATCTATCAGCAATATTGGAAATAGCCGATCACTTTTACTTCCTTGATATACTTTGTTCACTTGGTTTCCGATATCACACATTTTTTTGGTTTTCCTTCTGCTTCACATGTCACTCCTTATTCTCCTTTGTGGATTCTGCCTTTTTTACCTCACCATTTAAGGTTATAGAGTGCACCAGGGCTCAGTCATTGGTCTTAACTTTTTTCCTCTGTCAATACATACCGCTTCAGTAAATGCATCCAATTCAATAGTATAAAGTTATTCAAATGCTGAATACTCAAAAATTTATATTTGTATTCCAGACCATGCTCCCTACCTCCACACTTAGATACATCCAATTATGTGTTCAAATCTTCCCTTAGATAGCTAAGAATATTATGTTCCCTAATTGAATTACTGGAAGCAGCGGACAAGACATCAAAACACGCATTGTCCTGGGCAAATTGGCTGCAAGAGATCTCTTCAAAGTGTTAAAAAGCAAAGATGTCACCTTGAGGACTAAAGTGCCCCGACCCAAGCCATGGTGTTTTCAATTGTCTCATACACATGCGAAAGCTGGACAATGAATAAGGAAGACTGAAGAAGAATTGATGCCTTTGAATTGTTGCGTTGATGAGGAATATTGAATATACCATGAACTGTCAAAAGAATGAACAAATCTGTCTTGGAAGAAGTACAACCAGAACGCTCCTTAGAAGCAAGGTGGCAAGATTATGTCACACATGCTTTCAACACATTATCAGGAGGAATCAGTCCCTGGAGAAGGACATCATTTTTGGTAAAGTAGAGGGTCAGGAAAAAAGAGGAAGACCCTCAACCAGATAGATTGACACAGTGGCTGCAACAATGGGCTCAAACATAGCGACAATTGTGATGATGGCACAGGACTGGACAGTGTTTCATTCTGTTGTGCATAGGGTTGCTATGAGTTGGCACCTACTCGATACACCTAACAACAACAACGACAACAACAACTGAACTACAAGAATGACAAAAGTTCCAATTATTACTGATAATTAGAAGCTGTAGCAGAAATAAGATTAAAAGGTCTTTTAATCTTCTGATGACATATCCTGCCTAGGAACTTGGAATATTGACAAGGGCAAGTCAAGGGTCAATATTAACAATATGTCACATTTAATCCAGGGCATAAAGAGAAATGAACATCGAAAAAACAATATCAGAGCTAATAAGTGAGACTCCGATTGAAAGACACCAAGAGCTCAGTAAAGAGATGCTAAAACAATTATGAATGAGACACAAGAAGATAAAGTGGCAACAGCAAATCTAGAAGGGACAAGTCTCTGGGAGAAAATGTAAGCCAATTTGACAGCCTCAGGAGGAAAATCTTGATAGCTTGGGAATGCTTTTAAGGAACACGTCTCCCTTTCTACTTATGTTGTGGAATCATTCATGGGTAACAACTGCCAACAGATAACTCCTTGTGCTTCATAAAGAAATTATTCCAAAGGGGAGGGAGAAAAAAAATAGTAGTATATGCCTCTCTTATATGAGAGTGTGGGTTAAGCTTCATATTTAATTAAGAAATGCCATTTTGTTGTCATTTACATGAGGGGATGAACTAAATTTTATTGAACATTAACTATGAACCAGACACTTTGGAAGATATTTTGCAAACATTAGCAAGTAATTCTTACATTATGATGTAATTACTAACCCCATCTTAAAAACAAAAACCAAACCCGTTGCTGTCACGTCCATTCGGACCCCATGTGTGTCCGAGTAGAAAGGTGCTCCATAGCAGCTTTCAATCGCTATGACCTTTCAGAAATAGATCCTCAGGCCTTTCTTCTGAGGCTGCTCTGAGTGGACTCAAACCACCAATCTTTCAGCTAAACACTTGTTCGCTCCACCCAGGCAGTTTAACTTCATTTGACTTATGAGCCAAATGAGGCCATTTGAGGTTAACTGGATTGCCAAGTCTTTTGGACAGTGTCTGGACTCTTTCCACAATGTTACGTTGATCCTTTACATGATTCTAAAATGAAAAAATGCAGTGATGACCATGGACCATATTAGAAAAGTTGTCTTTGGTTCTTCCTCTATCATGTCTGGGAAATTTTCTTCCTCTGTCATGTCTGAGGCTGCTCTCAGTTGACTCTCATCTTTGCAGATAACGCATCTTCACTTATTTCCTCTTTTCAAACGGAACAAACAATTTAATGATTTTATTCCCACCAAAGTAAAGATATTACTTATATTTGGAAAAGAAGTTCAATTGACAGGATAGCAATCAACTCAAAAGAATAAATATCGAATGGTAAAATTTGAAATGATATGGCACATAGGTCAAGAGAAAACTTTAAGTGTCAAGTGACACCAAGGGCTTGGCTAAGTATATCCTCTGTCTGGTATGAGTCAGAATCAACCCAAAGGCAATAAGTTATGGTATGAGAATAGCTTCCTTGAAGAATAAATACTGGTTCTTCACAGTAACTTTTCCCATATTATGTACTCTGGGGTATTAATCATGTTGATAAGAAAAAAGATTGTTTGGTCAAATAGGTTGAAGACCAAAGAAGAATTGACAACTTTCGATTATGGTGTTGGCGAAGAATACTGAATATACTGTGGACTGCCAAAAGAATGAAAAAGTCTGTCTTGGAAGAAGTACAGCCGGAATGCTCCTTAGAAGCAAGGGTGAGGAGACTTCATCTCACATACTTTGTACATGTTATCAGGAGGGATCAATCCCTGGAGAAGGACATCATGCTTGGTAATGTAGTGTCAGCAAAAAAGAGGAAATCCTCAATGGAATGAACTGCCACAATGACTGCAACGATGGGCTCAGGCATAGCAATGATTGTAAGGATGGTGCAGGACCAGGCAGTGTGTCGCTTTGTCATACATAGGGTCACTGTGAGTTGGAACTGACTCGATGGCACCTATCAACAACATGTGTATTTACCTTTTTTTAAAACAAATGTGTATTACCTTTCATTTTGTACATACTATACAGCTGTTGTTGTTGTTAATTGTCGTCAAGTCAGTTTCAACTCATGCTGACCCTGTATATGCAGAGTAGAACTCTTCCATAAGGTTTTCAGGGCTGTGACCTTTCAGAAGCAGATCACAGTGCCTGTCTTCTGAGGAGCCTCTTGGACGGGTTCAAATAGTCAACCTTTCGGCTAGTAGTCTAGCGCTTAAACACTTGCGCCTCCCAGGGAGTCAAACTGAAAATGCAAATACAGAAAGGTCAAAGTTTTCTTACTGGTTATGTTCTAGTTAGATGCAGATAAATAATAAGCAAATAAAAGCTAAATGAAAGATATAATTTCAGATAATGACAAATGTGATAAAAGCAATAATAAAATAGTAGTGTCATGGAGCTTGAAAATGAATAAGGAAGACTGAAGAAGAATTGATGCCTTTAAATTATGCTGTTGGTGAAGAATATTAAAAACACCATGGGATTCCAGAAGAACAAACAAATCCATCTTGGAAGAAGTATAACCAGAATGCTCCTTAGAAGTGAGATGGTGAGATTTTGTCTTACGTACTTCAAGACGTGTCATCAGGAGAGACCAGTTCCTGGAGAAGAACATCATACTTGGTAAAGCAGAGGGTTAGCAAAAAAGAGAAAGACCTTCAATGAGTTGGACTGACACAGTGGCTGCAACAGTGGGCTCAAATATAGAAACTATTTTGAGAATGACGCAGGACCAAGCAGGGCTTCGTTCTGTTGTATATAGGGTCACTATGAGTCAGAACTGAGTCAACAGCACCTAACAACAACAGTGTGATAGAGAGGGGTTAGATACATATTTGAATAGCCATTAATGTGATGACTGACTTAGAATTTGCAAGAATTGACTATAGAGACTCATATTACTCTCTCCCCATCTCTCCCCACCAAGAGGAGTTGATTCTTACCCATATCTAAAGGGTTCCGGTGACCTTTGGGTACCTTCAGACCCCAAGTCTGAAGAGTTAATATCAGATAATTAGTAAAAATCATTCTAGAGCAAAAATAAATCTGTGGAAAATCTATAAGGATTAGATTCTGAAAATTGAAATAACCATCCTAACGCTGATAACCGTATAGGGTGTTAAAGATTAAAAAAAAAAGTTAACGCAAATGAAATCACTTTATAGGGTGGAGAAGGAATGAAAATTGTAACCCATTATTCCAAAAATAGTAAAACAACATTAATTGAAAATGCCATTTCTTAAAAAATTTGAAAAAAATTAAATACATTTTTCTGTCTGGGTACAAATTTTCTGATCATAAGAGTGACCTCCCAGGGACAGATATGACTTCTGTGCGGGAAATGGAACCCAGAGATAGGATATGACTCAGGTTCCTTCCTGTTGCTGTATTGTATTTAAAGCTGTGGCTGTTCTATAATTGAGGTACACATCACAGTGCATGAACAAATGACTAAATGGTTAATACTGTGATCTAGGTTTGTGCATGTTGTCTTGGCCTTGGTGATATTCTGCCCCTGAGTATACCCTATTATTAAAGTGGGTGAATGGGAATTCACTGGATTAGGGATTAGCCTCTCTGTCAGTGGAGATCTAGCCTCAGAGGGCTACAACTGAATGATGTAAGTCCATATCTTGTCACAGCCGTTCAAAGTGGGCCCTCTGTCCTTTTATAACCCAAAGGAGAACATGGATCCATGATTTATCTTCTGAGAAACTGAACAAAGACAATTTCTGCTTTGATCTCAATATACAATCCACTAGGATTCAAAAAGGGACGTGAACGATTCAATAAACTCTCTGCTTCGCTACCTCTTCAGCAATCCTTCTTAATTGGAGAGAATGTAAATAAATCCCTTGGTAAAACAGAAAGTGTATTCCTTCATTAGGTTCATAGATAACTACATCTTCTGCTTTAAATCAAGAGCAATAGAAATTCTGGTTGACAAATTTGACTAGTATTTAGTGATTGGATGACATTTTTTCCATTTATATCCTGGACAGCTTATTTCCACAGTAAGAAAAACTACCTTGGAATCATTTCACCTGGTTCTGGGACTCTCTGGAGAAGTTGCTTTATGTGAATGGATCTTAGGTGGGATAAGATCTTGGGTTAGACTTGAAATGATTAAAGTCTTTATTTGTACAACTTTCCACTTTTGACCAACTGTAAAAACTAAATTCTAAGGTTCAAGTTTATTACTTGAATGAGTACTTAATACATAGGTTTTAATTTTTGCATAGAATTGTCACCTAGAAATCACTTTCAAATTATGACAAATTTTAATTGAATTAATTACGTAGTAGTATATACATGCTTTTAAAGTATGTCAATAATTCACACTCAAAACCTATGTGCTTTATCTGTTAGCAATGTTTATTCTCTGGATAAGGAATTTGAGTCATGAACTTCAGTTCATTCTTAAGTTCTAACTTGAGCGACATCAACTTATTTTGCTTCATCTACCTTTTACTCTGAGAGAAAAAATTAAGTCAGTTGGCCTCCACCTTAGAACTGAAAGTACGTAAATAAAATAATATGCGTAGGTTTCCAAAAGAGGAGTAGATAATATATCTGGAAATAGTTACTAGGAGATTGTCTGTTTCCCCCCCCCAATTTCATTTCAATCTTTTTCTCTTGCTCTGTTCTCTCTCTCCGCCTCTCTCCTATTTAGCTCTAGCTCTTCCCTGTGAGTGTGTATGTGTGTCTCCCACTCTCTTTCCATTTATTTTCTTCTCTCTCTCTCTTTTTTTCTTAGTTCTCAAGGCCATTTCTCTTTTTCCTTCCCCCAGATATTATTCTTTCTCATCTTAGGTTAAGGGTAAAAGAAGAGGTATTAATATATTATTTTTCTTAAAATCTCTGATGTTTAATTAAATTTTAGATTAAATGTCTTAATTTAGGAATAAGCTGAATTTGTATATTTCTTTAGAGGTAAAGCAGAACAACTACTAAAATCTGTGAATGATGGTGGTGGTGAAGGTGATGATGAAGATGTCAGTGGTGGCAGTAGTAATGATAGTGGTGCTGGCAGTGCTGGTGATGATACAGGTGGCAGTAATGGCAGTAGAGATGGCAGTGTTGGTGATGACAGTGATGATCTCAGTGGTGGTGGCAGTGGTAGTGGTGGGGATACCTGTGGTAATGCTGGTGGTTTGGTGAGGGTGAGGACAGATGTAATTTAGGAGTATTCCATGGAAACACCAATAAATTATTGTAGATCCCAATATTAAAAATTAAACATTATTGCCACTTTCATTCCACAAAATTCTACTGGAGTTAGTTGCAATCCCACTAATTTGCCATTAGTTTTATGAAAAGAGAAAAAAAAAAAAACTGGGGTGATATATACTAAAGAGGCTACTTTAAAGTCCTTTAGGGATAAGAGAAAAATCTAGGTTGATACTCAGAGAGCTTCAGAGCTACAAGTCCATTGCCTACAAAAAACTGACAATCCAAGTACAATCACTGGAACCATCTAGGTATGTAGGTTTTCAGTGGAGATGTTATATAGCCCAGACAGAATTCAGAAAGAACTACCAGCTCCAGACTCCAGCTTCCTGGATTCAAAAACAGACTATATTGCTCACTAACTTCATGACCTCAAGGAAGTGAACAAGTCAATATGCTCAATAAATGCTAATTATTATTACAGTTGTTATTTAGAGATGAGTAGATCGATTATTGACAAATCTACTTAGACAAAGAATAATTGTTCTTTATCTATGAAATGAGTTTAAATGTTTACTTACTAAAAATTCTTCTGAATTATATTCTGATATAGAATGACGCCTCTATAATAACAAAATTAATACAACTGAAAAGTAAGAAATTGATGTAAAGAAGAAAGACAAAAATGATAGAAAGAAAAAAGATAGAAATATATTATTGTTATGAATGACCATTTTGTAAGGAGAATTTACCAATACCTATCCAAGTGGATCCCTGATGGCACAGTGGATAAGAGCAATGGCTGCTAATCAAAAGGTTAGTAGTTCAAATCTACCAGCTGCCCCTTGGAAACCCTTTGGGGCCATTCTACTCTGTCCCATAGGGCTTCTGAACCAGAATCAACTCGACGCCAGTGGGTTTGGTTTGGTTATCCAAGTGTAAGATGTTCATATCCTGTGATTCTGCAATTCTATTGCAAAAACTTATCTTACAGTAATACTTAAATCTATTGCTATCTTTATCTGCATCTATATTATTATAACCTGGCCCAGTTGCTGTCTAGTTGATTCCGACTAACAGCAACACTAAAGGACATAGTAGAACTGCCCCACAGGGCTTCCAAGGAGCACCTGGTGGATTCGAACTGCCTACCTTTATGGTTAGCAGCTGTAGGTCTTAACCACTACGCCACCAGGGTTTCCCTGATAAAGTCATAGGTACATATATCAATACAAAACATTCACTGTAGCATTGTACTAGCAGAAAATTGGGAATATGATAAATCTCCATATACTGTCATGGAATGTTGTCAATAATGTTGTCATTGATTAAAAATTTAATGTACAGTATATTTGCATACATGATGCAATCTATGTATAAATTTATATTATTAAAATGCATTTGTAAATATGCAAATGCAATATTTCTACATAAAAATGCAGATCTGGAAGGACAAATGACTTTTAGCTAATTACACAGCTAAAAAGTGTTCCAGAAGTCAAAATTAGAACCTGGTCTATGTTAACTCTAAGACCTTAGCTCTCTGTTCTGCCCTGAACCATGTCTGTTATCCCCAGCTCTGGGCCTTTGCTCACACTTTCCTCCCTGCAGGGAATAGCCTTTGTCTAGCTTTAAAACTTCAATGCTTTGTTTTTCTTTCATTTCTTCAGTTCTTAATGGTTTTTGTCCTTATTTTAAATTTACTAGTCAAAGGGCCACATCTGACACTTCTTTTTATTGCTCAAATTTGCAGTGTCTGCTGAGTTTTTGAAATACTTGTTGTCTGCTTAAATAACTAGGGAATAAGAGGGAATTGGACTGACAAAGAAAAAGAAGAATGTTAAGTAAGATTGCCCCTTTCTTCATTTGAGCAGTCTTTTGAAAAATGTTCCTCACTGAGCCATTGTGGAAAGAGAAAAGAAATATCAAAAAAGCAGCTGATGGTTGTGAGTCAGCACTGAATTGGAAGTTTGGGATATGGTTTAGTCCTTGGTTATGGCTAAAGCAAGTCTAGAAATACAAATGTTTACAGACTATATGAGATAACTGTCATCCTTGAGTCTGATTGACAGAGTGATAGTAGCCAGTCTCTGATATCAACTCCACTCTTAAGCCTGGAGAAAGGGCTGACACCAGTATTCTTTATTCAGTTTACAGTTCATTGCAGTTTCCTTTTGTTCTATAAAATATCATGAATTGTATTGGTGCCCTTTGCATCCTTAGTAATTTATTAGGAATGTTGAGAAATGTGAAGTCCCTGGGTGATGCAAACAGTTAATGTACTCAGCTGCTAACTCAAAGGTTGGAGGTTTGAGTCTACCTAGAGGCACCTCAAAAGAAAGCCCTGGCAAACAGACAACCCTACTGCTCACAGTTCTACTCTGACACACATGGGGTCACCATGAGTCGGAATCTACTCTATGGCATCTGGTCTAGACTTAGGTTGGCAAGTAATAGTCATCATGCCGAGAACGTTATGAATTTCCCCTAGAATCATTCTGTCAGAGGTATGTGAGAAATAAAACTGCCCATCCTCCACTAGAATCCAGAGATATCTTTAAAAAAAATAAGTCTGATTTATGATTTAGGGTATTTACTATTATGACTTTATGATACTCTTTGTTTTCTACTTTCCCTTGGTTTCCCATTGCCTTTAGAAATTCCTTGCTTAGTCCTAGATTCCCTGATTAATCTGGTTACTGCCTCTACCTCCCCAAACACATTTTGAGCCAAATAAATGAAGTCAAATAGTCACTAATTACAAATCCTATGTTGCTTTTTAGATTTTCTGACTCTCGGCCAGAGTGCATATCAGTACCTGGTAAAGGAAATTCCTTCCCTTATTCTAGAAATTCCTGGTTAATCTGATGACTCCCTCTACCTTCCCCAGCACATTTGGAGCTCCCCGTCTCCTCTCCTCAGCCATGTTGGGTTTTTTCACCTGTAGCTAGGCCTATCTAAGCCCTTTCTCACAAAAGTGACTTTGCATCTGCTGGGCTCTCTACCCGGAAACAAGCAGTCATATTCTGTCTTACATTGGTATCACTTCCTCTGAGAAGCCTTCCCCAACGGCTCTATTAAAAGAATCTTTCACTCCTGCCATTATTTTCTATCTCAACATCTGCTTAATATCCTTATAGCTGTGATCAAAAATGTAATTGTTTTTGTATAGTTATCAGTTGACTTCTGTGACTTTCCATCTTCCTCTCTAATTGAAAGCCTCTGAGGGAAGAACTTTTGTTTTATTGATGCCTGGGACCTATTTAAACTGTCTGTTGAATGATTATGGAAGACAAGCACCTTTCCTTTTCAAAAGAGTCAAATTCCAATAATTAGGGAGACAGTTAATAAGCAATTAAAAATAAGCAAAAAAAAAAAACAAAGTATGATCAGTACAACAGAGTTAACAGGAATGGAGTGCTTTGATTATTTCTGGAAGATTACGTCATAGTGGGTAATCAGAGAAGGATTCTGTGAGTGAGCAACATATCAAGTTGATTTTGAAATCTGTTGAAGTTTCTTTATAAAAAGTGATTAAATGTATTAATTAGTAAGATTAATAATAATGACAAGCACTAATAATTGACAAAAGGAATCATTAGGAAATTACCCCATAGGGAGTACTAGGATAGAGATTCTAGGGAGAGACAATACATAGAGTAGCTCTAAGGGAGGCATTTTCAAGGAACTATAAAAGATTAAAGTGGCTGGAACATAATTACTAAGGTAAAGGGCAGCAAGAAGCGCAGACTTGTAGGCAGGGGTCATAATATATCTAAGTCCTGGCCTTCTCTGAAGCCCCAAAGAGCAAGAATTTTATTATTACCTGTTCGAAACCAAAAATTCTTTTAAAATCTCATATTGACTCTAACTTTTTTTTTTTTTAATTGTGGTTTAGATGAAGAGCAGATTAGTTCCTCGTTAAACAATACGCGTATTGTTTTGTGACATTGGTTGCCAACCACAGGACGTGTCAACCCCCTCCCCTTCTTGACCTTGGATTTCCCATTATCAGCTTTCCTGTCCCCTCCTGCCTTCTCATTCCTGTCCCTGGGCTGGTGTACCCATTTTGTCTTGTTTTGTTTTATGGACCAGTGAAATCTTTGGCTGAAGTGTGAACCCCAAGAGTGACTTCAGTACTGAGTTAAAAGGGTGTCCAGGGGCCATACTCCTGGGGTTTCGCCAGTCTCTATCAGACTAAGTTTTTTTTTTTTTTTTTTTCTGTGAGTTTGAATTTTATTCTATATTTTTCTCTCCATCTTTTCTGCCCCTTCCTGTCTTCTGAACTTTGTTTTTGAGCAAGTGCTTCTGTTTTGGTCTGGTACAGTTGATTGTTCTGAGGAGTACTTTCCTCGTGGGTGTTATTGTTCATGTTATAGGCCTGTCTGTTGTTTGGCTGAAAGGTGACTGTGTTCAGTTCCAGATCTGAAGGGTGTCTAAGGGTCATAATTTTGGGGGTTCCACCAGTCTCTATCAGACCAGTAAGTCTGGTCTTTTTTATGAATTTGAATTTCTTTCTGCATTTTTCTCCCACACTGTCTGGGACCTTCTATTGTGATCCTGCTCAGAGCAGTCGGTAGTGGTAGCTGGGCACCATCTAGTTCTTCTGGTCTCAGGCTAGTGGAGGCTATGGTTCATCTGGTCCATTAGTCCTACAGACTAATTGTTTCCTTGAATCTTTGATTTTCTTCACTCTTCTTTGCTCCAGACAGGAACAGACAAATAGTTGTATCTTAGATGGCCAGTCAGAAGCTTTTAAAACCCCAGGCGCTACTCACCAAAGTAGGCTGCAGAGCATTGTCTCTATGGACTATGCTAGATGTCCTTCAAGACTGTGGCCCTAAGACCTCAAGCCCAGTGACTCAGTCCCTCATGGTGTTTGGTTATGGCTAAGAAGTTTTCATAACTTTGCCCCCTGTGTGCTCTATTATATATATGGATATATTTGCAACCAAAATAAGCAAACCAGTGGCCGTCAAGTCAATTTCCACTCATAGTGACCCTAAGGGACAGAGTAGAACTGCCCCATGGGATTTCCAAGGAGCAGCTGGTGGATTTGAACTGCTGACTTTTTGGTTAGCAGCCAAGTTCTTAACCACTGCACCACCAGGGCTCCAGATATTTTTGCAGCACATACAAATATGAATGTAAAAATATCCTCTGCCAAACCTATATGTGCTGGTGGGTTTGCTCCCATACTAATATATCTACCTATGTATCCACTCATAAATTATTGTTTGCTATTACTGTTACTGAGAGATTGTGTATGTAATAGTACTTACTGCCGTTGCCTTTTACTCTTGCGTACTTCTCAGTGTCTTCCTTTGCCCTGATCATGTTGTGATGACCTACCCCTTGTTGTGTATTGCCTTTCTCTTTCCCCAAGTTAATAAGTGTCTACTATCTAGTTATTGATTTTCCCTCTCTCCCCCTCCCATCCCTGGTAACCATCAAAGAACATTTCTTTCTATGTGTAAACCTTGTCTTGACTTTTTATAATCTTGATTTCGTACAATATTTGTTCTTTTATAACTGACTTATTTCACTCAGCATAATGTCCTCCAGGTTCATCCATGTCGTAAGATGTTTTGTGGATTCATCGTTATTCTTTAACAATGCATAGTATTCCGTTGTGTGTATGTATCATAGTTCGTTTATCCATTTAGCTGTTGAGGGACACTTAGGTTGTTTCCATCCTTTTGTTATTGTGAATAACACTGTGATAAACATGGGTGTGCATATACCTATTCATTTCTCTAGGATATATACCTGGTAGTGGGATTCCTGGATCACATTATATCTCCTCTATTTCTAACTTTTTAAGGAAGCACCATACATTTTCCACAGTGGTTGTACCATTTTACAATCCCACCAGCAGTGTATGAGAGTTCTAATCTCCCCACACCCTCACCAGCATTTGTTGTTTTCTGTTTTTTTGATCATTACCATTATTGCTGTGGTGGGATGACACCTCACTGTTGTTTTGATTTGCATCTCTCTAATGGCTAATTTTTTTTTTTTTTTTTTTTGGTGTTTTGAATGGCTAATGATGGTGAGCATCTTCTTGTATTTTTTGGTTGTCTGAATGTCTTCTCTGGTCAAGTGTCTGTTAATGACTGTTAATGTCCTTTGCTCATTTTTAAATTGGATTGTTTGTCTTTTTGTCATTGAGGTGTTGAAGTTTTCTATAAATTTTAGAGACGATTTCCTTGTAGGATATGTCTTTGCCAAATATTTTTCCCAGTGTATAGTTTCTCTTTTTTACTCTTTTGGAAAAGTCTTTCGATGCGCGTAAGTGTTTAATTTTTAGGAGGTCTGAGTTATCTAGTTGATCTTTTGCTGTTTGTGCATTTTTAGTTATGTTTGGTAGTCCATTTATGCTGTAAATTAGGGTCCTTAGGTTTGCCCCTATTTTTCCTTCCATGATCTTTATAGTTTTGGGTTTTACATTTAGGTCTTTGACCCATTTTGAGTTAGTTTATGTATATGGTGTAAGGTATGGAAACTGTTTCACTTTTCTACAAATGGATATTCAGTTTTGCCAGCACCATTTACTAAAGAGACCAACTCTTCCCCATTTAATGGCTCTTGGCCCTTTGTTGAAGATCAGCTGTCCATAGGTGAAAATATTTACTTCTGGATTCTCCATTCTGTTCCATTGGTCTATGTGTCTGTCATTGTACTAGTACCAGGCTGTTTTGACTACCGTGGCTGTATACTTGGTTCCAGGATCGGGAAGTGTGAGACCTCCTACTTTGTTCTTCTTCTTCAATAGTGCTTTGCTTATCTGGGTTCTCTTTCCTTTCCATATAAAGTTGGTGATTAGTTTTTCCAGCTCTTTAAAGAATGTTGATGGGATCTGGATTGGGATTGCATTACATCTATAGATCGTTTTGGGTAGTATTGATATTTTCATAATATTAAGTCTTCCTATTCATAAGCATGGTATGTTCTTCCATTTATATAGGTCTCTTTTGGTTTCTTGCAGTAGTGTTTTGTAGTTTTCTTTGTATAAATCTTTTATATCCCTGATTATGTTTATTCCTAAGCAATTATCTTTTGGGGGGCTATTGTAAATGATATTGTTTTCCTGATTTCCTTTTCAGAGTTGTCTTTGTTAATCTAGAGAAATCTGACAGATTTTTGTATGTTGGTCTTGTACCCTGCCATTTGTATCACCATATCTTCCTCTCCATATGGAAGGTGTATGATTACATTTCTTAGTCCCTCTTTATTATTTTAATGTTGTCTTCTTTTATATCATAACATCACTGTTACCCTGTGTTGGTTTTTTTTTTTTTTTTTTTTTTTTAATCTTGCTGTTTTTTTGGAGATTTCCCTGTCTGGGTTGACTTCTGGTTGCTCTGCCCAGTGTTCTAGTCTTGGGTTGATACCTGATATTATTGATTTTCTAACTAAAGAGCTCCCTTTAGTATTTCTTGTAGTTTTGGTTTGGTTTTTACAAATTCCCTCAACTTGTGTTTATCTGGAAATGTCTTAATTTCACCTTCGTATTTAAGAGACAGTTTTGATGGATATATGATTCTTGGCAGGCAGTTTTTTCCTTCAATTTTTTAAATATGTCTTCCCTTTGCCTTCTTGCCTGCATGGTTTCTGTCGAGCAGTCCGAGCTTATTCTTATCGGCTCTCCTTTGTAGGTGACTTTTCATTTATCCCTTGCTGCTCTTATAATTGTCTCTTTATCTTTGGTTTGGGCAAGCTTGATTATAATATGTCTTGGTGACTTTCTTTTAAGATCTACCTTATGTGGAGTTTGATGAGCATCTTGGATACATATCTTCTCATCTTTCAGAATATCAGGGAAGTTTTCTGCCAAAAAATCCTCAACAATTTTCTCTGTATTTTCTGTTATCCCTCCCTGTTCTGGTACTCCAATCACTCGTAGGGTATTTCTCTTGATAGAGTCCCACATGATTCTTAAGGTTTCTTCATTTTTTTTTAATTCTTTTATCTGATTTTTCTTCAAATATATTAGTGCCAAGTGATTTGTCTTCAAGTTCAGAAATTCTAGCTTCTACTTGCTCAATTCTGCTTTTCTATTGAGTTATCTAATTCTGTAATTTTATTGTTAATCTTCTGAATTTCTGATTGCTGTCTGTCTATGGATTTTTCCAGCTTATTAAACTTTTCATTATGTTTCTGAATAATCTTTCTAATTCCATCAGCTGCTTTATCTGTGTGTTCCTTGGCTTCTTCTGTGCATTGCCTCATTTCCTTCCTGATGTCTTGAGGGGTTCTGTATATTAAACTTTTGTATTCTGCATCTGGTAATTCCAGGAATGCACTTTCATCTAGAAGATCCCTGGATTCTTTGTTTTGAGAGCCTGTTGAGGTGATCATGGTCTGTATTTTTATGTGACTTGATAATGACCATTTTCTTCGAGCCATCTATAAGTTATTGTATTAGTTTATGCTTGCTTACTGTGTTGTAGCTGCTTGCTTTGTTTTGTTTTGGTATACCTCTATGGATTACTTGAGTGAGCTAGCTTGATTATTTTCACCTTTGGAGCTCTGGTGTCCTGTCCCCAGCTGGCTAGAGCTGTTATTAGGTATATCAGTCTAGGAGTCCGTTCAGTTTTCTTGTATGAGTTCAGCTCAGGTTTCCAGGTAGCTGATATCAAGTGTGTGGTATAAGCTCTGTCCTACAGTCTTAGAGGGGCAGGGGTGATTGGCATATATACCGGTATTTGATTGCAGCAAAGGGTCATGCTCTGAACAAGGCAGGGGGCTGAGAACTGACTCCCAAGTGACTCTGGGGAAAATGTGTCTCTGTTCCCTAGAGCATGCTGTTGGGTGGGTTCTGCAGAGGGACCATGGACACCCAAAGTTTTTGGTTGTAAGGACTGGGAGGTACCAGTTATTTTTGGACCACTGTCAGGAGTGGCCGGGTGACCTGAGTAGAGCTACCAGTCCTTAGGTCCCTGTTGTGGGTAGGTGAGGACCTCGTTTAATAGTCAAAGCAATGTCAAACGTCAAACACCCACCTCTCCACCGCAAGGCTGAAATGGTTGGAGTTTGCCAACAAGGGCCTATTCTGTCAAAATAGGCCTACACAAGTCCATGCAGAATGGAAAGGTGATCAAGGTCCACGGACTGTTTATGCCTGGACAGGAGCTGCTTCTGTCCTGAGCTCCCCCAGTTAATGGAGCTAGCAAATTATCTTTTCCCCCCCGTTGCAAATTTTTTCCTTTCCCAAGGCTGGGAGGATGGCTCTAGGTGCTCACCAGGGTCTATCTCAGGCCCAGGGATTCAGCTGCTGAAGCCGGCTTGGAAGTAAAGGAGCACAGTGAAATAGTCGCAAGTACTTAGCTTTGCCGAGAGCGTCTTTCTCCTCAGATTCTGGAGGTGTGAGTGGGCTGTGTGGCTGGCTGCTTCTCCCTGAGGAAACTGTGGCCTAACGCTAGTACCAGCCCGCTGCCACCCCTGCTCTGGAAATGGTGCCTGAGGGCTCCCCAGGATTTGGTCCGGTAACTCCTCTCCACTTCTGAATGGCTTCTTCCTCCCCCTGCCACTCAGTTCATTGTCTAAGCTTGCCTTTGATGCTCAGAGCTCCCAGCTCATCACAAATATATTCGTTTCACTTGTTTTTTCAGATCTTTATTGTAAAGAGGGCTCGGCAGAAGCATCTGTCTATTCCGCCATCTTGGCTCCACCTCTCTTCTCACAAGCTTTTACAGCTCCAGGTGCTACTCACCAAAGTAGGATATAGACTATTTTCTTTATAAACTATGTTATGCCAATTGAGCTAGATGTTCCCCAAGACCATGGTTCCTAGCCCTCAGCTCAGTAATTTGGTCCCTCAGGGAGTTTGAATGCATCTATGAAGCTTCCATGACCTTGCCTTGGGCAAGTTGTCCTGGATCCCCAGTATTGTGTACTGTCTTAACCTTTCACCAAAGTTACCACCATTCTATTGTCTGGTTAGTGTTTTTTTCTCCTCACTCCTCCCCTCCGTCATAACCATCAAAGACAGTTTCTTTCTGTGTGTAAACCTTTTCATGAGTTTTTATAATAGAGGTCTCATACAGTATTTGTCCTTTTGTGATTGACTTATTTCACTCAGCATAATGTCCTCCAGATTCATCCATGTTGGGAGATGTTTCATAGATTCGTCATTGTGCTTTATTATTGTGTGGTATTTCATTTTGTGTGTACACCATGGTTTGTTTACCCATTCATCTCTTTGATCCTAACTTGTGTGCTATACAGTTATTGAACAGTATGATGTGAAAAGCTTTTGTAGCTACCTTTTATTTTGTCCTTTAATTTTTAATTGTAGAACAAACTTCACAATACTTTCTTAAAATATTTCAAAGTACCCACATTGACTTTAGAATCATTCATTTTTCAGCTTATCATCACTATAGATGAGAAATGCCATCATAGTATGGTTATTTGTGTCTTTGTAAGAACCTTTCAAAAAAACAAACCCATTGTCTTTGAGTCAATTCAAACACATAGTTGACCCTATAGGACAGAGTAGACCTGCCCTTTGCAGTTTCCAAGGAGCACCCGGTGGGTTTGAACTGCCAGGCTTTTGGTTAGCAGCCATTGCTCTTAACCACTACGCCACAAGTGTTACCAGCAAAAAGCTTAGGAGAGTCTTTATTATAATCATATTATGTGAATACTGAGAGGGATTTAGCCTGTGGTCCTAAACTTTATATATGTATAATATGTGAGGTTTAATAATATTATATTTAATTCCATGTTTCTAATTGTTTGGAGCCCTGGTTGCACAGTGGTTAAGGCTCAGCTGCTAACCAAAATGTTGGCAGTTCAAATATACCAACTACTCCCTGGAAACCCTATAGGATAGTTCTCCTCTGTCCTATAGAGTCGATAGGATTCAGAATCGACTCGAAGGCAATGAGTTTCTTTCTTTTTCTTTTTTTTTTTTTTTTGTCTAGTTCAGAGTCTTTCTGACTAGGTCTTCCTATAACATAGGTTCACCTGCCAGTTATTTGACATTTTTTCAATAAGTAATTAGAATTGTTGTTGTTGTTAGGTGCCATCGAATTGGTTCCAACACATAGCGATGCTATGTACAACAGAACGAAACACTGCCTGGTCCTATGCCATCCGCATAATCTTTGTTATGTTTGAGCCCATAGCTGCAGCCACTGTGTCAAGCCATCTACTCAAGAGTTTTCCCTTTTTTCGCTGACCCTCTACGAAGCATGATGTCCTCTCCAAGGGCTGGTCCCTCCTGATAACATGTCCAAAGTATGTGAGATGAAGCCTTGCCATCCTTACCTCTAAGAAACATTCTGGCTGTATTTCCTCCAAGACAAATTTGTTCCTTCTTCTGGCAGTATATTCAATATTTTTTGCCAAAACCATAGTTCAAAGGCATCAATTCTTCTTCAGTCTTCGTTATTGATTGTCCAGGTTTCACATGCATATGAGGCAATTAAAAATACCATGGATTTGATCAGGTGCACCTTAATTCTCAAAGTGACAACTTTAATTAAAATTAGTTCTCATCTCATTAATTGGGATGTTTGTCTTTCTCATGAAATACATTTTAGCAGGTAAGGACTAGCAATTATATATATATATATAAAATATATATATATATAATGTATAAAATCATTTCCAAGATGCCAAAGTGGGATTTGGTAGATCTTAGTCTGGACGGCAGTGGTTTTAGTCTGGATTATGATCAAAACACAGCAAACTAAAGCAAAATTGAAATTCTTTAACTTGATGAAAGGATTTCTTCTAAAAAACTGAAAATATGTCAAATTTAGTTGTGAAAGAAGCTCATTAAATTGAGTAACAGGATAAGGCCATCTTTTATTATTGCAGTCAAACAGGTAAGCGCTTGACTACTAACTGAGAGGTTGATGGTTTGAATCTACCCAGAGGCACTTTGGAAGAAAGTCCTGGCAATCTACTTCCTAAAGGTCATTGCCACTGAAAATCCTATGAAGCACAGTTCTACTCTGGCACACATAGGGCCTCCGTGAGTTGGGATCAACTCTATGGAAACTGTTTTTTTGGGTTTTTTTAATTATTATTATTACTATACATTGTACTGAGGACCCTAATGCAGAGATCTCAACCTCAAAACCTACAGAGTACAGTTGAATAATAAAAAAAACAAACAGTAACACCAGCTTCTGTGGAGACTTTAAGGGGTCATAGGAATATGGCTTCTAGAGATGGAGTGAATTTTATCCTCCTTAAGAGTCACCCATTACTAGCTCTGATCTGTTGTTGCCTTATGGGAGTGTATGTCCAAATTTGCCAAGCACTCAGATTTTCTGGAGACATATGGCATCCATATTTTTATTGATTTGAGTATGTTGATAACTAAGTTTCTTTAAAACCCTTTGCTGAGCAACAATCTTTGAATCAAACAAATTCTTTCAGGGGAATTCTGTCCATGGGCTGTCACTTTGGAAACTCTGTGTTAACCAATAAAATAACGGCAAATAGAAGTAAGGTAATCAAAACAGAACACAAAGAGACACAGTTCTTTATTTACTAACATGTTCATCTACTTAGAAAAACTGAGACAGTCAATGGACAAATTTTAAGGTTTATTAAAACCATTTAGCTGAAAATCAGCATAATAATATTTTAAAATAAAATTGCAGTAAATATTTAGAAAATGAAATAAGTCACAATAGAACTAAAAACTATATAAAGAAAATAAAAATGTGAGAAATCATTAGGAAGAATACTAAACATTTTCCCAAAGGAAAGCTGAATAAAGTGAGGGATAAAAATTTAGTTTTCTTAAACATAGTACTTAATCTTTTCAGACATAGCAGAGAAACTGGACTTCTCTATTTCTTTACTAAAACTAGAAAGTAATATGAAGCAATTGTTTCCAATATTGGAAAAAAGGCAGTATAGAATCAGGGCCCTTTAGGGAATGGAAACAAAATAGGTGAGCCCTAGACTAGATGAAAGGTCCTTGGTTGGTACAAAAAGTTTGCGCTGGACTACTGACCTAAAGGTTGGTGGTCCAAACCCACCCAATAGTGCTAAGGAAGAAAGGACTGGCAATCTACTTCTGTGAAGATTACAGCCAAGAAAGCCCTATGGAGCAATTCTACTATGTAACACATGGGGTCACCATGATTCAAAGTTGACTCCATGGCAGCAGGCTTAGGTATTATTTTGTTTTGCTCTGTTTTAAGATAGCTGCACTCTTCTGCTAGAGGCCCTTTCTGATCCACATTTCTCACTGAGATGAGGAAGGAGAGGTCAGAATTCAGGGTTGCTGAATAGGCTGCAATCTGAGAGGCCGAGTCCTGGAGAGAAAGGAGCTATGTAGAGACAAAAAATCCAGAAATCTGCACAAGGGGCCTGAGCAATCTGAGTCTGTTGCTGAATACTAACAATACTTAACTGTGCATGTACGGGATGAAACTCCACAAGGCAGAGTAAAGAATAATCAAAAAATGCGTTTATCATTCACTCTACATATTTCTTGCAATTTGAGCCTCTGCTTGACACAGTAAATCAGGGACAGGCTGACAAAGACTCCACTGTCTTGTACCTGAATACACAAAGTGGACATTTAGGTGATATCAGAATCTGCCATATTGGTTATATGCAAATGCCAGATCTTAACTTGTTTAAGAATGAGTAAAATATATATATATTCTGAGGACTATGGAAATATTCTGCATTATGACACAAATGGAAAACATTTTAAGGAATAGATAAATCAACAACATGGATGTGAAGAAGGTTTTCTTCATGAAATAAAAGTAAATTTGGGACTCTATATTCCTTGTACACTCCTCAACATGTAGAAGACATGAACTTTTAATGAAATAAATAAATAATGAAAAGTTATAACACAGGATGGTGGAAACTAAAAATGACTTCCTTTACCATATAAATAACCACAAGGTGTTTTCTAATAGCTATCTTGGATCTTTTATGAGGTCATCTGTGATCTCTATTTTTTTTTTACCTGTCCCCATGGTCTTGCCCAATCCAAGGCTGATTTTCAAGGCCTTTTTTTATACTTCTAATCTTATACTTGTGGTGGTTACCTTTCCCCTTTAGCCTTCCCCATGTCAGTCCTTTCCCCTCACTACTGGCGCTCCTTTATCAGATCTAAGACTTATAATTCATTTTGTAGTTTTCCCTGTTTACAGGTAAAGTTTAACTACACAAACTTTTTTTTTTTTTTTAGTTTTTATGGTGCCTTACGTGAAAGTTTACAAATCAAGTCAGTCTCTGATACAAAAATTTATATACACCTTACTATATACTCCTAGTTGCTCTCCCCACAATGGGATAGCACACTCTTTCTTTCCACTCTCTATTTTCATGTCCATTTGGCCAGCTTCTGACCACCTCTGCCCTCTCATCTCCCATCCAGGCAGAAGCCACCCACATAGTCTTCTGTGTCTACCTGATCCCAGAAATTCATTCCTCACCAGTATCATTTTTTATCCCATAGTCCAGTCCAATCCCTGTCTGAAGAGTTGGCTTTGGGAATGGTTCCTGTCTTGGGCTAATGGAAGGTCTGAGGACCATGATCTCCAGGGTCCTTTCAGTCTCAGTCAAACCATTAAGTCTGGTCTCTTTATGAAAATTTGAGGTCTGCATCCCACTGCTTTCCTGCTCCTTCAGAGGTTCACTGTTGTGATGTAGTCTCTGGTTTATGTGGCCCTTTCTGTCTCTTGGGCTAGTAATTACCTTGTATCTTTGGTGTTCTCCATTCTCCTCTGCTCCAGGTGGGTTGAGACCAATTGATGCATCTTAGGTGGCCACTTGCTAGTGTTTAAGACCCCAGACACTGCTCTGCAAAGTGGGATGCAGAATGTTTTCTTAATAGATTTATTATGCTAATTGACCTAGATGTCCCCTGAAACTATGGTCTCCAAACCCCTGCTCCTGCTACACTGGCCTTCAAAGTGTTCAGTTTATTCAGGAAACTTCTTTGTTTTTGGTTTAGTCCAGTTGTGCTGACCTCTCCTGTATTGAAACTAGGCAAGCTTTTGTCCATAAAGTGTACCTTTCACAAGTGTGCACACAAATTGTTTCTCAACTTCAGGAGGTAACGCACAATCCGTTCCTAAGGGGAAATCAGTTCTTTTGAATTCCAGCAATGATACAAATCATGATTTCACATTTCTAATGTAGCAAGGTGCTGAGGCTGAAATTTTGGCTAGACACAATGTGTGAAATTACAAAGTGTGTCCCAGACCACTCCATGCCTGTTTCCATAGTGAAGGCAATGAATGATAAAGATCAGAATCCTCACAACTAGATAAAGGATATGGAACCTGGTCAGTGTAAAGTGGGAGACTGGTTGGTGAGAACTGCTTTGGAGAATTCCCTGTAGAGAATTCCCTTGCCCCACCATGGGAGTAGAGAGAGGTATGCTAGCCTCTCACATCGGTACCCATTTTTCTGATGTTTCTGTGGAGGGACATGTGTGGAGTTGCCTACTCTACCATTTGGCTGACATCACCGCCTACTTTAATTTTTAGTTGTCTCTCAACCAGAGGTTATAGCTAACCATTCCAGTCAAGCACCTTAAAATTTGTGTGTGTATTTGTGTGTGTGTGTGTGTGTGCATTTGCACATACGTGTGTACATGCATGCTGGAAGGGCATTTCTAGAGAGTGCTATTCTGACAGGCTAGTATATGGTCCTCCACATTGATGGCTGCAGGGACTGAGATCAGAAAAATCTAGGCAGAAAGAGAGACTTAGTGGTATTAGTGCAGGATTGCCAGTGAGGCAGGCTCAGCTATAGATGTCCAAGGTATCATCTTCTAGGACCATCCTGTCAAATGCTCATACTGGCAAATCCAGTCTCTCATGGACTGGCTCATGTTGACCAAATTCATATTGTACTAGAATAAGGCTTATAAAAGGAATTTGGTGGACTCACACGCACACAATCATCCTGTGATTAGTCAGTGAATTTCTTTCAGGAGAAAAATTTCTACAAGAAGTTAAATTACCAAGTGAAAATGGTCAGATGTTGATAGAATTCAAGTATGGATCGTTATAGGTTGTTCACAACGGTCATGAGCTTTAAGTACTCATAGTCTAATGCAATCCTCTCAGAATATTAAATGTGTGTATAATGAATCAATAACATGTTGATATATATTGATTGCTGTTTCCTGTTAGGGTTGTTTCCTGTTAGGAGTATTTCTAATTTCCTGCCATGTAACAAAAACTGATTTAAGGAAGTGTAATTTAAATATGCCATATTTATCAACTAAAGTCATAATTTGCTACACCATAACTTTTTCATGGCATTTTTCATTTCCGCATTCCTCAGTGTATAGATCAAAGGGTTGAGAAAGGATGTCCCAATTGTATAAAACACAGCCACCAACTTGTCCACTGGAAATGTAGTTGGTGGGCGTGTGTACATGAATATACATGGACCAAAAAATATGACAACCACAATGAAATGGGAGGTACAGGTAGAAAGAGCTTTTCGCCTTCCTTCTGCACTGTGGTTTCTCAGAGAGTATAAAATGACAACATAGGATATAAGCAAGAGCATGAAACTCACCATGCATATGGCCCCACTATTGGACACAAGTAACAAATTTATCACATAAGTGTCCATGCAGGCAAGTTTCAACAAGGGCTGCAAGTCACACAAATAGTGATCAATCACATTGGGGCCACAGAAAGGCAATTTTAAAGTCAACATAATCTGTACTGAAGAATGGACACAAGATCCCACCCAGGCCAGAATCACCAGCACGCCACAGACACGCCTGCTTATGATGGTTGTGTATCGCAGGGGCTTACAAATGGCCACATAGCGATCAAAAGCCATGAGGATGAGCACAAATACCTCCATACACCCAAAGAAATAGACTGCAAAGACCTGAGTCATGCATTCAAGGTAGGAAATAGTCTTCTTCTGAGACAGAGCATCCACAATCAATCTGGGTGCCGTAGTTGTAGAAAAGCAGGCATCGGCAAAGGACAGGTAGAATAGGAAGAAGTACATGGGACTCCCAAGAGTATGACTTGTCTTAATCGTCACCACAATGAGAAAATTCCCCAGCAGAGTCAAAAGGTAAAGAAACAAGAAGATTCCAAATATCATTTTCTGCTTTTCAGCATCCTGCGTCAACCCAAACAGAATGAATTCAGTCACACTGTTATTCATCACCATGTTAGTAGCTGTAGGTGGGATGAAGTTGACAAAGGTTTAATCTGCAGAGAGAAGAAAAAAGTAACATTTTGGGAAGATCATTTGGCTAAACTCTGAATTCATTGTTTCTGTTGCATATTTTGTTACCTCCAATTGCCTTTGGTGTGCACCAAAATTCCCCAGGAATCTGTGTCAATCTATAGATGCACAGGCCTCTCCCAGATTTATCTATTGATTCAGAAACTGACTGGCCCAACACTTTTGTATTTTGTGAATAATATATATATATATATATGTATATCCTTCACAAACTTTTATTTTTATCAAGATTAAGAACTACAGAACTTGTTCTTTCCTGGGCAAAAGACTTAACTGCTTTGAAACTTGGCCTTCATAGGAAAAAAGAAGCACCAATATCTGCCCTACCTTATTCTGAGTCATCATGAGAATTTAAAAAAGGGTTTTACTCACACATATGCATGAATATATGTTTCATGCATTATGCATCTTATGTGTGTGCTTTGAAATCTGAAAAACACTATTCCAATAAAATTAAGCAATAAAGTTGTTGGAGAATTCCTTATGAAGAACATATTTTCAGTTCCGTTGACACATTTTTGGGTCTACTATCCCTGGCCCTTTAGGATCTTGGTGGAATATGCTTCCCAACGAATCTATTTTTACAACCCATCATCTATGCCTCTAACGCTCAAGATGTGAGCTTCACTGATGTTCATGACATAACGGATGTCTGGATAACGCTTTTCTTAATTATCTAGTGCTGCTATGACAAAATTATCACAAATGGGTGCCTTTAACAAACAGAAATGGATTTTTTCACAGTTTAGGGGGCTAGAAGTCTGAATTCAGTGTGCTGACCCTAGAAGAAGGCTTTCTGTCTCTGTTGGCTCAGAGGAAGTTCCTTGTCTCTTTGAGCTTCTGCTCCTGGGTGATCTTCATGTGGCTTAGCATCTTTCTTCCCCTATCTCGGCTTTCTGGCTTTCTTGCTTAATCTTTTTTTTTTTTTGAATCACTAATTCTGTCTCATTAACATAAAAAAGACAACCCATGCCCAAATGGGATTATAACCACAGGCATAGAAGTTAGGATTTACAACACATATTTTTGGAGGACACAATTCAACCCACAGCAATGCTTTTGATTGGTATAATGGAGGGAAACTACTCTTTATCTTTTTCTCGAACTTATACCCTTAACTTGGCTTCAAGAGAGAATATTGAGCTTCTCTACCTACAAATTTGACTTGCATATAATTTCTAATATTTCAATAACCTCAGTATTGTTTTTACTCATATATAGCCTTCTTTATTCTGAATTCCCCAGGATACTTCTTCTAAAAACTTTTTTGGATATCATTAATAAGTAAGGCATTATGCAATATGTACTAGAAGAAACCACATGTGGAGAGAAAGGCACAAATTTCTCAAAGATAGATTGAGCAGTGAAGAATTCAAAGTTATGTAAGTGAACTATAATTTTAACTGGAGACATCCATGTTCCAAACCATGTTCTATCAGATGCAAACATTCAAATGGAGAACTGAGAGATATGTTAGCAAAGTAATCAGCACATAGAGTCTGAAGGCACATTGCCTAGATTTAAACCTCACCCTACTGTTCACCAGAGTTGTCGCATTTAACAGGTTTTTTAATACTTTGTGCTTTATTTTCTTCATCTGTAAAACAGAAATAATAAATATATGCTTTAAGGCTGCTGGAAACATGAAATAATATGACATAATTAAGTTATTAGATGTCAGGACTCAGTACCCATAGCAACAGTGGTTATTTTCATTATGATTTTGGCTACTGCGTTTACAAGAGATATTTTCAATTTTTCAGAAATATGAATTCAGATTTTTTTATCTACCCATAATAAGGCTATACCACTGTATTAAAATATTAAGTTCCTTTGCTGAGTGGCTGAAATCCTATCAGCACTGTGGATGATAATAGTTTTCTTATAATGATCAGAAGCTAGGATTGAGAGTTCTGAATATCTTTAATAAGTAAGAAAGAGAAAAATGAATAAAAAATATGTAGTAGCATCAATACAAGGGACCCATGATGAGAAGAAAGTAGAAATAAAATGAGATCTTGGTTGTGAACAGTTTGAAACCAAAAGCAAAGGAATGAAGGCATTTATGAGAAAAAATGAAATCAAAGCTTTAATGGTGATGATAAGGCACATGCTATATTAAGAATATAGATCAGTATGAACCCTCTAGTTTAGTCAGACTCAAAAGTTGTGGTAGAAATGTTGGAAAAGTAAGTTGCCCTCATAGCTAAAAGCCATAAAAGTCAGGTTATAAAGTTCTGATTTTTTCTACTAGTAAAGCAGAAAATTTGGAGGAATAAAAACCTAACAGCACCTTCTATTAAGATTTATTAGGCACCTCTTAACAAAAAAGCACTCTGCGTTGTTTAGTGGAATTTAGCCATCTTTTTTTTTTTTGGACTAAATTTAGTCCATTTCGACTTTGAGGTTGTCTGTAAAAAAGTGCCTATCTTCTTCAAGATTACAGAGTCCTACTGAAGACTTTCTTTCTGTTCCCTGCATTTAGAAATCAGTAGAAAGGATTCAAGTTGATTCACTATAAACCACCAAATGAAATCCACTGCCTTGGAGTTAATTCAGACTCATAACAACACCATATGTTACAGAGTAGGGCTGCTCCCTAGGGTTTCTTGGCTGTAATCCTCACAGAAGCAGTTCACCAGGCCTTTCTTCCATGGTGCCACTGGGTGAGTTTAAACTGCCAATCTGTAGGTTACTAGACAAGCACAAACCCTGTGTACCATCCAGGGACCTGGATTCACTGTAGCCTCAACAAAATAAAGACTGGCTCTACAGTTATCCCAAATATGATTCATCAGTGGCTTCAGACTTGTCACTTCCTTTCTTAAAGAAGGATCAAAAATGCTAACTCTCAACTCATCTCTGCGGGAGGCAAAAAACATGTAGGGAGCACAGAGAGGTGGATGATAATCTTGTCTATGCCATTAAATGTCAGTTGACCTTGGTCAAATTAGTTCGTTTCTAAGCCTGAATATAGTTGTTTCCATTGAGGGGGCTCAAGAAAATAATTTTCTTCTCCACTTTAACATAAGAATCTTTTCACACTGTATAGTAGTCATTAAAATTTAAATAAAAATCTCACACAATTAGACGAAATAAAAACAGTATGTATTGCTATACTTGTGTAGGTTTTCATTGTGAGAATAATTAACTCGTGTAACAAAAATGCAGACTCAGATTTAATAAAATGGATGGTTCTGGAATCCTTAAGTGGATCCTCACAGGCTTTTATTGAGATGCCTGTTCTATGACTCTAAACAGGGAAGAAGGACTCAAATTCAGCAATCCCCTCTTCTCATTCTTTCTCTCCTCTCCCTCATTTTACCCCTTTGTCATCCCTTAAAAAGACAAAGTGGGAATTCCAAAAAATGTGATGAGTCATAAATACAATAAAATGTTTACTACGATTTTATAATCTAATGGCTGTGTTGGTGCCCATCATGGCTTTCAAGCCCTCCAATGCTGTGACAGAGTCTTGCTTTTTACTTTTCTTGCCCCGACTTCTGTCAACGCATGCTCCAGTCAAGCCTGACACTTGGTGTTCCTCATTAATATACCAAGACCATTTTTTTACATCCAATTTTTTCTACATCTGACAGCAGCTGAACACCCCTTTCTCTGCTGCAACCTAAACTTTCCATTTCTATCTGTGGGGAGTACATAGTTCAAATGTCATCTCCTCAGAGAAGTATATCTGGATTTTCCCAAGTCACTCTCTTGCTAGTGGCTTCCACAACTGAAAAGTAAATATTTGTTGAATCATGTAGTCCCTGATTATATTCTCTCATTTTTGCTTTCACATCTTTTGTTCGTTGATTTCATAATATCTTGTGAGTTAAGTAAGGCAAGTTTGCTTTGTTCTATTTTGTGCACTTTGTGTTAAGCTGGGAGGCAGAGTTTAGCAAAGAGCAGTTAGAGTAAATCCAGGACCAAAACCAAAGTCTTTAGTCTCCATAACATTCTGTCTGTAACTCTTCACCCCACATCAGACTACAGCCATCTGGAGAGAGCCAACAAAAGCTCAGAAACCATAAACAGGTAAAGAAGAAAGCTGCTGGCATATTCATGGATGGAAATTATAGGATGGGTGAAACAAAGAGATCAGTATTTTATGTTTATATTTGAAAAATAATACTGAGGAGGAGGTAGTGATTAGATAAAGGAAAGAGTCAGATCAAAAGGGAAAAGATGAGTCGTTGTGGCTAAGAGAAGAAAGAAGGATCAGGGTGGGGGTAAGACAGGGAAAAATCCACAGGGCAAGCAAGGGTGCACAAAGAATTATGTTAGGGATTAAATAGTCTATCCCAGGATTTAATTAGAGATATTTCTTCTCCCTTTTCCATGCCTCATGTTAGCTTTTTCTCCAACTCCAGAAATAGTTGTGGTTTGGGTTATAAGCAGGGGTGACAGTGGGTCCCGGACACCCAACATTTGTATTCACTTATGCATCCTCATACTTTTCCTGAACTTAAACCTTTCAAATAGTCTGAAGGTAGGATATTCTGCCAGGTTGGTCTTGGTGCCAGGTAATAGTTTGTTTCATCCCCTTTTTTTCAAGCAGAATTGGCCTCAGAGACAGGGATGTACCAAGCAGAGGCCAGCGAAAGCTGAGGGTCCCTGAAACATCAGAGCCTTACCAACGCTGTGGGAAATATGTTCCTGGAACTTCAAGTTTCTCAAGACACATAACTAAATGGTGGTAACTGTTCTAAAAAATGCAGCAGCATTGGAAAATTATATAGAAACAGCTTGGAAATGGGAGGCAAGAGAAAGGAAATATTTCAGTTGAGCTTGAAAAACCTACCTTTTTTCTTGTAAGCAAAGGGATTACAATCAACGGAGAGCTCATAGTCTTCTCTTTTTAAATTCTGATCTACACTGAAGATTAACCACGTGCAGTGCATTGCAACATGCAAATTGTACTTGAGATAGGTCTACTCTGGCTTTCTGTTGAAGGAGCTATCAGAAGAAAAAATGCCCCACAGGTAGCCAGCTCTTCCTAGAAGGCTTGAATTAGACTTTACAAGAGGGTCTGTATTGTTAGCAGGAGAAAATTTTTTAAAGTTTCTTATTTCTGCACTTAAATTTTTCCAGAAGAAAAAATATTCTCATTAATCTATGGTAGAAATTTTTCTACAGCCAGCTCTACTAGCCTCAAGACACTCCCTGCAAAACACATGAATTAAGCATGTCTTCTTCTTCCTTCAGATATTTATAAGGGTTTCATAAAAGTTCACAAATGCCCAGAACTGCATTTCAGCCACCAGAGACCAAGGACTACATTTCTCCCCATCCAACCCTAAAGGATTGGCTCAATGAGCTACTTAGCATGGTTAGCCCAGCAGCACAGCAAACCATAAAAACCATAGGGACAATTAATCCCAGGCAAGGTTGTCAGCAGCCAGATTTTGTCCTCAGAGCCCTCCTTTCCACTTCATTTGACCTAAGGGACACCTCCAATTTCAGTTACCAAGTGTTCATGTGGCCACATCTCTGCCCTACTTCACCCATACGCCCTCCTGTAAGGAACAAGCACACTTTCAAACTCACATTGATATGTAGGCCAAGAAAAGTTACCACGGAAGGTTACCAAAGGCTTTCTCCTTTAAGAAAAATCTTTTCAAATGGTAGGCAAAGCTCAAGTAGGTGTGATGTAATTAAATTCTCTGACTCCATTGCTTATGTTTATGTGACTTCAAACAAGTTTATTAACTTCTCTTACTTTCCTATTATGAAAAATATTATTTTTAAATTTTTTATAATAATTATTACTAATCCTAATAATATTAATAAAATACATTACAGAATTTTACATGAAAACTATAAGTTAAATTTTCTGTAATTTCTAAAACATTTTGAAGTCGGTAAAAAAGGAAGGGAAATGAGGGAGGGATTAAATTTACAACGAGTAACACAAGACCAATTAATTAAAATAAATTTTATTTAAAGATTTTTTTTTTTTTAGCATTGATATTCTAAAGGAAAAAAAAACTCCTGTTTTAAATATACCAAAGGAAATGAGGGGCAAGCCACCCAAATATTTGTGGGAAGAATAATTAAGACAGCGGGAGCAACCTGTGCAAAGTTTCTTAGGCAGGAGCATGGCTGGTGTCATGTAAAACTTTGGCAGGAAAAATAGTTTATATGTCACAACAGGAAAAAAGAATTAATAGAGTTGGACACTAGCAAAAGTAGGATGGAAATATGGAGATGTGGTTGGAGATTGTTGTTGCTGTATGTCCTCGAGATCTGAAAAACAGGAATCAGCTGTAGGATCCAGAATCATGAAAAGCCCACAAGCCCTGCCTGGCACGTACCCAAGGAAACTCCCCTTCCAATGATTGACCACTCACATCAGATCCTATCATGAAGGTGCTCACATAGCATCAAATCTAATCATGGAATTGATCACATCATCACTCTACTATCAAATCACTGAGAAACATGGCCTGGCCAAGCTGACACACGACCTTAACCAACACAGTTGGGAGTAGAGTTAGAATGAAAAATGGAGGCTATGGTGCTGTGAAGAAGTCCTGGTTGTGTAGTGGTTAAGCACTTGGCTGCTAATCAAAGGTCAGCAGTTCAAACCCATGAGCCATTCCACAGGATAAAGATGTAGAAACCTGTTTCTGTTAAGATTTACAGGGGGGCGGAGCCAAGATGGCGGACTAGGCAGACGCTACCTCGGATCCCTCTTACAACAAAGACACGGAAAAACAAGTGAATCGATCACATACATAACAATCTACGAACCCTGAACAACAAACACAGATTTAGAGACGGAGAACGAGCTAATACGGGGAAGCAGCGATTGTTTCCAGAGCCTGGAGCCAGCGTACCAGTCAGGTACAGCACAAGCACAGAGAGCTGCTCCGCCCCCCTGAACTAACCCCGGGAGGGGGACCAGCCGGTTCCACGGGGCGGCGTGGGATGCAGCCAGTAGGAGAAGTCCCCGGGAGGCAGTGACTGGTCTTGGAGCAGAAAGAGCAGCGTCCGAGCTGGGGAACCGTCCCACAGGGATTTGGACTGGACGCAGGTACGGCATAAACACGGAGAGTTGCTCCACCCCCCTGAACTAACCCCGGGAAGGGGACCAGCCGGGCCGCGCGGGCGGCGTGGGATGCAGCCGGTAGGAGAAGTCCCCGGGAGGCAGCCACTGGTATTGGAGTGGGGAGAACAGCGTCCCAGCCGGGACACTCGGTCATGGCACAAGCACGGGGAGCTGCTCCACCCATCTGAACTAACCCCGGGAGGAGGCCCAACTGGTTCTCGGGGGCAGCAGGGCCACGCAGCTGGAGGGACAAGAGGCCCTCGGGAGGCAGAGACTGATTTTGGAGTCGAGAGTGCATCGTCCCAGTAGGGGAGCCTTGACGCTGGGCGTGGGGCTGGAAGCGGAGGATCTGACCGTGACTCCAGCGGGCCAGACCCCCTGGGGGCAATCTCCACACAGCCAGCACACATAGGCGACGCGCCCACGGGAATCTCAGATATAATAGTCATTCCAAGCAAGACAAGCAACTCTGGCTATATTCTGAGGTGCTACTCTCCTATCTCTCTGTTCCCTCCCCCACCCTCCCCAGGCGGCTTCATTAACATCTGAATAGCCTGAGCCAGAGGGAGAACTCTGATAGGGATCTGACTGCATTTTTTTTTAGCGGATTTTCTGGAAAAACTAGTTTCCCAGTGATGGCGCGGAGACAACAATCCATATCAAACCACTTAAAGAAGCAGACCATGACAGCTTCTCCAACCCCCCAAACAAAAGAATCAAAATCTTTCCCAAATGAAGATACAATCCTGGAATTATCAGATACAGAATATAACAAACTAATTTACAGAATGCTTAATGATATCACAAATGAAATTAGGATAACTGCAGAAAAAGCCAAGGAACACACCGATAAAACTGTTGAAGAACTCAAAAAGATTATTCAAGAACATAGTGGAAAAATTAATAAGTTGCAAGAATCCATAGAGAGACAACATGTAGAAATCCAAAAGATTAACAATAAAATTACAGAATTAGACAACGCACTAGGAAGTCAGAGGAGCAGACTCGAGCAATTAGAATGCAGACTGGGACATCTGGAGGACCAGGGAATCAACACCAACATAGCTGAAAAAAAAATCAGATAAAAGAATTAAAAAAAAATGAAGAAACCCTAAGAATTATGTGGGACTCTTTAAAGAAGGATAACCTGCGGGTGATTGGAGTCCCAGAACAGGGAGGGGGGACAGAAAACACAGAGAAAATAGTTGAAGAACTTCTGACAGAAAACTTCCCTGACATCATGAAAGACGAAAGGATATCTATCCAAGATGCTCATCGAACCCCATTTAAGACAGATCCAAAAAGAAAAACACCAAGACATATTATCATCAAACTCACCAAAACCAAAGATAAACAGAAAATTTTAAAAGCAGCAAGGGAGAAAAGAAAGGTTTCCTTCAAGGGAGAATCAATAAGAATATGTTCTGACTACTCAGCAGAAACCATGCAGGCAAGAAGGGAATGGGACGACATATACAGAACACTGAAGGAAAAAAACTGCCAGCCAAGGATCATATATCCAGCAAAACTCTCTCTGAAATATGAAGGCGAAATTAAGATATTTACAGACAAACACAAGTTTAGAGAATTTGCAAAAACCAAACCAAAGCTACAAGAAATACTAAAGGATATCGTTAGGTCAGAGAACCAATAATATCAGATATCAGCACAACACAAGGTCACAAAACAGAACATCCTGATATCAACTCAAAAAGGGAAATCACAAAAACAAACAAATTAAGATTAATTAAAAAAAAATACACAAAACAGGGAATCATGGAAGTCAATAGGTAAAAGATCACAATAATCAAAAAGAGGGACTAAATACAGGTGGCATTGAACTGCCATATGGAGAGTGACACAAGGCGATATAGAACAATACAAGTTAGGTTTTTACTTAGAAAAATAGGGGTAAATAATAAGGTAACCACAAAAAGGTATAACAACTCTATAACTCAAGATAAAAACCAAGAAAAACGTAACGACTCAACTAACATAAAGTCAAGCACTATGAAAATGAGGATCTCACAATTTACTAAGAAAAACGCCTCAGCACAAAAAAGTATGTGGAAAAATGAAATTGTCAACAACACACATAAAAAGGCATCAAAATGACAGCACTAAACACTTATTTATCTATAATTATCCTGAATGTAAATGGACTAAATGCACCAATAAAGAGACAGAGAGTCACAGACTGGATAAAGAAACACGATCCATCTATATGCTACCTACAAGAGACACACCTTAGTCTTAGAGACACAAACAAACTAAAACTCAAAGGATGGAAAAAAGTATATCAAGCAAACAATAAGCAAAAAAGAAGAGGAGTAGCATTATTAATTTCTGACAAAATAGACTTTAGACTTAAATCCACCACAAAGGATAAAGAAGGACACTATATAATGATAAAAGGGACAATTGATCAGGAAGACATAACCATATTAAATATAATAATGCACCCAATGACAGGGCTGCAAGATACATAAATCAAATTTTAACAGAATTGAAAAGCGAGATAGATACCTCCACAATTATAGTAGGAGACTTCAACGCACCACTTTCGAAGAACGACAGGACATCCAGTAAGAAGCTCAACAGAGACACGGGAGATCTAATTACAACAACCAACTTGACCTCATTGACTTGTACAGAACTCTCCACCCAACTGCTGCAAAATATACTTTTTTTTCTAGCGCACATGGAACATTCTCTAGAATAGACCACATATTAGGTCATAAAACAAACCTTTGCAGAGTCCAAAACATCGAAATATTACAAGGCATCTTCTCAGACCACAAGGCAATAAAACTAGAGATCAATAACAGAAAAACGAGGGAAAAGAAATCAAATACTTGGAAAATGAACAATACCCTCCTGAAAAAAGACTGGGTTATAGAAGACATCAAGGAGGGAATAAGGAAATTCATAGAAAGCAACGAGAATGAAAATACTTCCTATCAAAACCTCTGGGACACAGCAAAAGCAGTGCTCAGAGGCCAATTTATATCAATAAATGCACACATACAAAAAGAAGAAAGAGCCAAAATCAGAGAACTGTCCCTACAACTTGAACAAATAGAAACTGAGCAACAAAAGAATCCATCAAGTACCAGAAGAAAACAAATAATAAAAATTAGAGCTGAACTAAATGAATTAGAGAACAGAAAAACAATTGAAAGAATTAACAAAGCCAAAAGCTGGTTCTTTGAAAAAATTAACAAAATTGATGAACCATTTAGACTGACTAAAGAAATACAGGAAAGGAAACAAATAACCCGAATAAGAAATGAGAAGGACTGCATCACAACAGAACAAAATGAAATTAAAAGAATCATTTCAGATTATTATGAAAAATTATACTCTAACAAATTTGAAAACCTAGAAGAAATGGATGAATTCCTGGAAAAACACTATCTACCTAAACTAACACAATCAGAAGTAGAACAACTAAACAGGCCCATAACAAAAAAAGAGATTGAAACGGTAATCAAAAAACTCCCAACAAAAAAAAGCCCTGGCCCGGACGGCTTCACTGCAGAGTTGTACCAAACTTTCAGAGAAGAGTTAACACCACTACTACTAAAGGTATTCCAAAGCATAGAAAATGACGGAATACTACCCAACTCATTCTATGAAGCCACCATCTCCCTGATACCAAAACCAGGTAAAGACAATACAAAAAAAGAAAATTATAGACCTGTATCCCTCATGAACATTGATGCAAAAATCCTCAACAAAATTCTAGCCAATAGAATCCAACAACATATCAAAAAAATAATTCACCCTGATCAAGTGGGATTTATACCAGGTATGCAAGGCTGGTTTAATATCAGAAAAACCATTAATGTAATCCATCACATAAATAAAACAAAAGACAAAAACCACATGATCTTATCAATTGATGCAGAAAAGGCATTTGACAAAGTCCAACACCCATTCATGATAAAAACTCTTACCAAAATAGAAATTGAAGGAAAATTCCTCAACATAATAAAGGGCATCTATGCAAAGCCAACAGCCAATATCACTCTAAATGGAGAGAACCTGAAAGCATTTCCCTTGAGAACGGGAACCAGACAAAGATGCCCTTTATCACCGCTCTTATTCAACATCGTGTTGGAAGTCTTAGCCAGGGCAATTAGGCTAGACAAAGAAATAAAAGGTATCTGGATTGGCAAGGAAGAAGTAAAGTTATCACTATTTGCAGATGACATGATCTTATACACAGAAAACCCTAAGGAATCCTCCAGAAAACTACTGAAACTAATAGAAGAGTTTGGCAGAGTCTCAGGTTATAAAATAAACACACAAAAATCACTTGGATTCCTCTACATCAACAAAAAGAACACCGAAGAGGAAATAACCAAATCAATAGCATTCACAGTAGCCCCCAAGAAGATAAGATACTTAGGAATAAATCTTACCAAGGATGTAAAAGACCTATACAAAGAAAACTACAAAGCTCTACTACAAGAAATTCAAAAGGACATACTTAAGTGGAAAAATATACCTTGCTCATGGATAGGAAGACTTAATATAGTAAAAATGTCTATTCTACCAAAAGCCATCCATACATTTAACGCACCTCCGATCCAAATTCCAATGTCATATTTTAAGGGAATAGAGAAACAAATCACCAATTTCATATGGAAGGGAAAGAAGCCCCGGATAAGCAAAGCACTACTGAAAAAGAAGAAGAAAGTGGGAGGCCTCACCTTACCTGACTTGAGAACCTATTATACAGCCACAGTAGTCAAAACAGCCTGGTATGGGTACAACAACAGACACATAGACCAATGGAACAGAATTGAGAACCCAGACATAGATCCATCCACGTATGAGCAGCTGATATTTGACAAAGGACCAGTGTCAATTAACTGGGGAAAAGATAGCCTTTTTAACAAATGGTGCTGGCATAACTGGATATCCATTTGCAAAAAAATGAAACAGGACCCATACCTCACACCATGCACAAAAACCAACTCCAAGTGGATCAAAGACCTAAACATAAAGACTAAAACGATAAAGATCATGGAAGAAAAAATAGGGACAACGTTAGGAGCCCTAATACAAGGCACAAATAGAATACAAAACATTACCAAAAATGACAAAGATAAACCAGGTAACTGGGAGCTCCTAAAAATCAAACACCTATGCTCATCTAAAGACTTCTCCAAAAGAGTAAAAAGACCACCTACAGATTGGGAAAGAATTTTCAGCTATGACATCTCCGACCAGCGCCTGATCTCTAAAATCTACATGATTCTGTCAAAACTCAACCACAAAAAGACAAACAACCCAATCAAGAAGTGGGCAAAGGATATGAACACACATTTCACTAAAGAAGATATTCAGGCAGCCAACAGATACATGAGAAAATGCTCTTGATCATTAGCCATTAGAGTAATGCAAATTAAAACTACGATGAGATTCCATCTCACACCAACTAGACTGGCATTAATCCAAAAAACACAAAATAATAAATGTTGGAGAGGCTGCGGAGAGATTGGAACTCTCATACACTGCTGGTGGGAATGTAAAATGGTACAACCACTTTGGAAATCTATCTGGCGTTATCTTAAACAGTTAGAAATAGAGCTACCATACAACCCAGAAATCCCACTCCTAGGAATATACCCTAGAGATACAAGAGCCTTCATACAAACAGATATATGCACACCCATGTTTATTGCAGCTCTGTTTACAATAGCAAAAAGTTGGAAGCAACCAAGGTGTCCATCAACGGATGAATGTGTAAATAAATTGTGGTATATTCACACAATGGAATACTACGCATCGATGAAGAACAGTGACGAATCTCTGAAACATTTCATAACATGGAGGAACCTGGAAGGCATTATGCTGAGCGAAATGAGTCAGAGGCAAAAGGACAAATATTGTATAAGACCACTATTATAAGATCTTGAGAAATAGTAAACCAGAGAAGAACACATACTTTTGTGGTTACGAGGCGGGGAGGGAGGGAGGGTGGGAGAGGGTTTTTTTTATGGATTAATCAGTAGATAAGAACTGCTTTGGGTGAAGGGAAAGACAACACTCAATACATGGAAGGTCAGCTCAATTGGACTGGACCAAAAGCAAAGAAGTTTCTGGAATAAAATGAATGCTTCAAAGGTCAGCGGAGCAAGCGCGGGGGTCTGGGGAACATGGTTTGCGGGGACTTCTAAGTCAATTGGCAAAATAATTCTGTTATGAAATCATTCTGCATCCCACTTTGAAATGTGGCGTCTGGGGTCTTAAATGCTAACAAGCGGCCATCTAAGATGCATCAATTGGTCTCAACCCACCTGGAGCAAAGGAAAATGAAGAACACCAAGGCCACACGACAACTAAGAGCCCAAGAGACAGAAAGGACCACAAGAACCAGAGACCTACATCATCCTGAGACCAGAAGAACTAGTTGGTGCCTGGCCACAATCGATGACTGCCCTGACAGGGAGCACAACAGAGGACCCCTGAGGGAGCAGGAGATCAGTGGGATACAGACCCCAAATTCTCATAAAAAGACCAAACTTAATGGTCTGACTGAGACTGGAGGAATCCCGGTGGCCATGCTCCCCAGACCTTCTGTTGACACAGGACAGGAACCATCCCCGAAGACAACTCATCAGAAATGAAAGGGACTGGTCAGCGGGTGGGAGAGAGATGCTGATGAAGAGTGAGCTAATTATATCAGGTGGACACTTGAGATTGTGTTGACAACTCTTGTCTGGAGGGGGGATGGGAGGATAGAGAGAGAGGGAAGCCGGCAAAATTGTCAAGAAAGGAGAGACTGAAAGGGCTGACTCAAGAGGGGGAGAGCAAGTGGGAGTAGGGAGTGAGATGTATGTAAACTTATATGTGACAGACTGATTGGATTTGTAAACGTTCACTTGAAGCTTAATAAAAGTTATTAAAAAAAAAAAGGTTTACAGCCTTGGAAACCTTGTGGGGCAGTTTTACTCTGTTCTATAAGGCCTCTATGAGTTGAAATAGACTCCAAGGAATTTTTTTTTTTTTATGGTGCTCTGTGGGATTTAAAACATTCTCATTAAAAAAAAAAAAATACTGGGTGGGACCAAGATGGCTGCCTAGGTAGAAGCTTCCACTTATCCTTCTTCCAACAAAGACTTTGAAAAAACAAGTGACTCGATTACATACAGGACAATCTACGAACCTTGACCATCAAATACAGAACTAAGGAGTTGACCTAAGTGGTAGTGGAGCCAAAAGCCAAATGCTGAAGCAGCAACACCTTCCGGAACCGGTGTGCCACGCCACAGCCTTGAGCCCTTGTGGTTCCCTGGTGCCAGGGTGGTGGGGCTGATTGTGGCTTACTGAGATGGGACAAGCATGGACGCAGGCTTAACCCCAGGACCAACCTTGGAGGGGACCCAGTCAGTGCATGCAGGCTGCACACCGGTGTGGTCGACAGGCAAATGAAATCCACGGAGAAGCAGCGGCTGTTTCTGGAGCCTGGAGCGCAGCATCCCAGACAGGAAGCCTTGGCACTGGGCTTTGAACTAAGTGTGGAGGAGCCAATTGCGGCTTCCAGAGATGGCGCAAGCACAGGACTCAGCACTAACCCTCTGGGGCAGTCTCAATGGTGATCCAGCCAGTGCACACAAGCTACACAACCCTCTGGAATCTCAGAAAAAACAATCCTCACCAAACAAGATAAGTAACTTTGTCTATCTTGCTGCACTACTCTCTCCTATCTATCTAATCCCTCCCCTCCCTCTCCCAGCCAGCTTCATTAACCTTGGAATTCCCTGGGCCAGAGAGTGAAGTGCACTGCTGGGTTATTTTTTTTTTCTCCTACTTCTTTCTTTTTTAACCTATTCTTCTGGTCTGAGAAAAGCAGCATTTAACAATCAATGGAAAAATCCTTTCCTGACTTCTCTAAACTGGAATACAGAACCAACTCCATCCAGGCATAAGAGACTCACAGCCTTTGGCTTTCCTCCCTACAGAGAACCAGGTGGCTATTATAATGCAAAGGCAATTCTGATAGAGATCTGACTGTAATTGTTTTAGCTAAACAGTGGAAAGGCAAGTTTTGGAGATCAGATACCTCTCTACCTATTAAACTGAGCCCTCACTGATCTACACCAGGGAACTGAGGGCTGAGGCTTCACCCACATCACCCAGACACCTGCTAAAGGGGTCTGAAGATAGCAACACCTACCAATCTATAGAGGTACATGCATTGGACACCTAAGGTACAGCTGTAGAGCCCACCGAGCAGTGCACTCTAGAGAATAGAGCCACTCCTACTTCACTGACACTTGGGGGAAGGCTGTCAGGATCCTGCCCTCCTCAGAGTGTGACCCCCTGCTGCTACCAGAAACTGGCACATACAACCATCACCATTACTCCTCTAAGTTAATAGGTAAGAGCCTACACCACACACTAGGTGACTCATTATCAGGACACCTGAGCTGATTCTATTCAAGAATAGTGAATGGACTCATAGGCTTATATACTTGGTAAGAGCTCAGACCAGCTGGTAACAGGACGTAAGTGATTCAAAAGCTACAGCAATCAAGATAGCACAATCTAGAAGCCCATCTAGGTGTATTGTAACAAAACAAAACAAGAAGACTCAGTGAGCAAATATAAAAGAAAACATTACAATATCTAGTAGATGGCTCAGAGACAGCAGTCGATGTCAAATCACATAAAGAAGAAGACCATGATTGCTTCTACAAATCCCCAAATCAAAGAATCAAAATCTTTCCCAAATGAAGATACATTTCTGGAATTGCCAGATGTAGAATATAAAAAACTAATATACAGAATGCTTCAAGACATCAGGGATGACCTCAGAAATGAAATAAGGCAATCTACAGAAAAAGCCAACGAACACACTGATAAAGGAGTGGAAGTAATCAAAAAGATTATTCAAGAACACAATGAAAAATTTAAGAAGCTGCAAGAATCCATAGAGAGACAGCATTCAGAAATTCAAAACATTAAAATTACAGAATTAGACAACTCAGCAGGAAGTCAGAGGAGCAGAATCGAGCAATTGGAATGCAGAGTGGGGGAGAAGGAGGATAAGGCAAGTGATACAAATATATTTGAAGAAAAAACAGATAAAAGAATTTTTTTTTTAAAAAGGAAGAAACCCTAAGAATTATGTGGGACTCTGTCAAGAAGAATAGCTTGCTTGTGATTGGAGTTCCAGAACTGGGGAGATAACAGAAAATACAGAGAGAATAGTTGAAGATCTGTTGGCAGAAAACTTCCCTGGCATCGTGAAAGATGAAAGGATATCTATCCAAGATGCTCATCAAACCCCATACAAGATAGATTCCAAAAGAAAATCATTGAGACATATTATCAAACTTGCCAAAACCAAAGATAAAGAGAAAATTTTAAAAGCAGTCAGGCATAAATGAAAAGTCACATACAAAGGAAAATCAATAAGAATAAGTTCAGACTCCTTGGCAGAAACCATGCAGGCAAGAAGGCAATGGGATGATATATATAGAGCACTGAAGGAGAAAAAGTGCCAGCCAAGAATCATATACCCAGAAAAGCTCTCTCTCAAATATGAAGGTAAAATTAAGGCATTTACACATAAACAGAAGCTTAGAGAATTTGCAAGAACCAAATCAAAACTACAAGAATTACTAAAGGAAATTCTTTGGTCAGAAAATCAATACTATCAGATGTCAACACAACACAAGGTCACAGAACAAAACATCCTGATATCAACTCAGACAGGGAAATCGCAAAAACAAAATAAGATTAATTAAAAATAAAAATTGCTCAAAGCAGGGAATCATTGATGTCATTATGTAAAAGAGAACAATAATAAAAACAGGGACTAAATATCGGAGGCATAGATCTTATATACGGAGAGGAAACCAAGGTGATATAGGGTGATACAAGTTAGGTTTTTACTTAGTCAAATAGGGGGAAATATTAAGGTAGCCACAAAGATGTCTAACAATTCTATACTTCAAAATAAAAACCAGGATAAACATAATGACTCAGCAAAAATAAATTCAACTCCTATGAAAAGGAAAAACACACAATCTACAAAGAAAAACTTCTCAGCACAAAAAAGTAAGTGCAAAAATGAAATTGTCAACAACACAGAAAAAAAGGCATCAAAATGGCAGCACTAAACCCATACTTATCTACGCTAATGCAGAACGTAAATGGCCTAATTTCACCAATAAGAAAACAGAGAGTCGCAGACTGGATAAAAAAAAAAAACAAAAAACACGATATGCGTATATGCTGCCTATAACACAAACCTTAGACTTAGAGACACAAATACACTAAAACTCAAAGGATGGAAAAAAATATATATACCAAGCAAACAACAATCAAAAAAGAGCAGGAATGGCAATATTAATTTCTGACAGAATAAACTTTAAAGTTAAATCCACCACAAAGGATAAAGAAGGACACTACATAATGATTAAAGGGACAATTTACCAGGAAGATATAACCATATTAAATATTTATGCACCCAATCATAGGGCTGCAAGATTCATAAAACAAACTTTAACAGAACTGAAAAGTGAGATAGACACCTTCACAATTATAGTAGGAGATTTCAACACACCATTTTCAGTGAAGGATAGGACAACCAGTAAGAAGCTCAACAGAGACAGGGAAGATCTACTTGCTACAATCAACCATCTTGACCTCATAGACTTATACAGAACACTCCACCCAACAGATGCAAAGTATACTTTCTTTTCTAGTGCACATGGAAAATTCTGTCAAATAGGTCACATGTTATGTCATAAAACAAACCTTTGCAGAATCCAAAACATCAAAATATTACAAAGCATCTTCTCGGACCATAAGGTTGTAAAAGTAGAAATCAATAACAGAAAAACCAGGGAAAAGAAATCAAATACTTGGAAACTGAACAATACCCTGCTCAAAAAAGACTGGGTTATAGAAGATATTAAGGAGGGAATAAAGAAATTCATAGAATTCAACAAGACTGAAAATGCTTCCTTTCAAAACCTTTGGGACACAGTGAAAGCAGTGTTCAGAGGTCAATTTATATCAATAAGGGCACACATACATAAAGAAGAAAGAGCCAAAATCAAAGAACTGTCCCTACAACTTATACAAATAGAAAGAGAGCAACAAAAGAAACTGTCAGGCACCAGAAAAAAACAAATAATAAAAATTAGAGCAGAATTAAATGAATTAGAGAACAGAAAAACAATTGAAAGAGTTAATGAGGCCAAAAGCTGGTTCTTTGAAAAAATTAACAGAACTGATTAACCATTGGCTAGATTGACTAAAGAAATACAGGAAAAGAAACAAATAACCCCAATAAGAAATGAGATGGGTCATATCACAAGAGACCTAACTGAAATTATAAGAATCATATCAGATTACTATGAAAAACTATACTCAAACAAATTTGAAAACCTGGAAGAAATGGATGAATTCCTAGAAACACACTACCTACCTAAACTAACACAAATAGAAGTAGATCTAAACAGACCCATAACAAAAAAGAGATTGAAAAGGAAATCAAAAAACTCCCAGCAACAACAACAAAAAAAACCCTGGCTCTCACGGCTTCAGTGCAGAGTTCTGCTAAACTTTCAGAGAAGAGTTAACACCACTACTACTGAAGGTATTCAAAAGCACAGAAAAGGATGGAATACTACCTAACTCATATGAAGCCAGCATAACCCTGATACCAAAACCAGCTGAACACAGCACAAAAAAAGAAAATTACAGATCTATATCCCTCATGAAAATAGATGCAAAAATCCTCAACAAAATTCTTAAAAAAAATGCCAATAGAATTCAACAACATATCAAATAAATAATCCACCATGACCAAGTCAGATTTATAACAGGTATCAAAGGATTGTTCAATATTAGAAAAACAAATAAATGTAATCCACCACATAAATAAAAGACCAGGAACCACATGATTTTATCAATTGATGCAGAAAAGGCATTTGACAAAGTCCAACACCCATTCATGGTAAAAACTCTCAGCAAAATAGGAACTGAAGGAAAATTCCTCAACGTAATAAAGGGCATTTATACAAAGCCAACAGCCAACATCATCCTAAATGGAGAGAGCCTGAAAGCATTTCCCTTGAGAATGGGAACCAGATAAGGATGCCCTTTATTACCACTCTTATTCAACATTGTGCTGGAGGTCTTAGCCAGAGCAATTAGGCTAGACAAAGAAATAAAGGGCATCCAGATTGGCAAGGAAGAAGTAAAATTATCTCTATTTGCAGACGATGTGATTTTATACACAGAAAAGCCTAAGAAATCCTCAAGGAAACTACTGAAACTAATAGAAGAGTTCAGCAGAGTATCAGGTTACAAGATCACATACAAAAATCAGATTCCTCTACATCAACAAAAAGAACACCGAAGAGGAAATCACCAAATCAATACCATTCACAGTAGCCCCCAAGAAGATAAAATACTTAGGAATAAATCTTACCAAAGATGTAAAAGACCTATACAAAGAAAACTACAAGTTACTACTGCAAGAAACCAAAAGTGGCATACATAGTGGAAAAACATACCTTGCTCATGGATAGGAAGACTTAACAATGTAAAAATGTCTATTCTACCAAAAGCCATCTATACATACAATGCACTTCCGATCCAAATTCCAACGACATTTTTTAAGGTGATGGAGAAACAAATCACCAACTTCATATGGAAGGTAAAGAAGCCCCGTATAAGTAAAGCATTACTAAAAAAGAAGAACAAAGTGGGAGGACTCACTCTACCTGATTTTAGAACCTATTATACCTCCACAGTAGTCAAAACAGCCTGGTAGTGGTACAACAGACTCATAGACCAGTGGAACAGAATTGAGAATCCAGATATAAATCCATCCACATATGAGCAGCTGATATTTGACAAAGGCCCAGTGGATATCCATCTGCAAAAAAATGAAACAGGAACCATACCTCACACCATGCACAAAAACTACCTCCAAATGGATCAAAGACCTAAACATAAAATCTAAAATGATAAAGATCATGGAAGAAAAAATAGGGACAATGTTAGGAGCCCTAATTCATGGCATAAACAGAATACAAAACATTACCAAAAATGATGAAGAGAAACCAGATAATTGGGAGCTCCTAAAAAACAAACACCTATGCTCATCTAAAGACTTCACCAAAAGAGTAAAAAGACCACCTACAGACTGGGAAAAAATTTTCAGCTGTGACATCTCCGACCAGTGCCTGATCTCTAAAATCTACATGACTCTGCTAAAGTCAACCACAAAAAGAGAAACAATCCAATTAAAAAATGGGCAAAGGATATAAACAGTCCCTTCACTAAAGAAGACATTCAGGGGGCTAACAGATATATGAGGAAATGCTCTCGATCATTAGCCATTAGAGAAATGCAAATTAAAACCACAATGAGATTCCATCTCACTCCAACAAGGTTGGCATTAATCCAAAAAACACAAAATAATAAATGTTGGAGAGGCTGTGGAGAGATTGGAACACTTCTACACTGCTGGTGGGAATGTTAAATGGTACAACCACTTTGGAAATCAATTTGGTGCTTCCTTAAAAAGCTAGAAATAGAACTACCATATGACCCAGCAATCCCACTCCTCAGAATATATCCTAGAGAAATAAGAGCCTTTACACAAATGCATATATATGAATACCCATGTTTATTGCAGCACTGTTTAAAATAGCAAAAAAGATGGAACCAACCAAGGTGCCCATCAACGGATGAATGGATAAATAAATTATGGTATATTCACACAGTAGAATACTACCTATCGATAAAGAACAGTGAGGAATCTGTGAAACATTTCATAACATGAAGAAACATGGAAGGCATTATGATGAGTGAAATTAGTCACTTGCAAAAGGACAAATATTATATAAGACCACTATTATAAGATTTTGAGAAATAGTTTAAATTGAAAAGAACACACTCTTTTGTGGTTAAGAGAGGCGGGAGGAAGGGAGGGTGGGAGAGGTGTATTTACTAAATAGATAGTAGACAAGAACTACTTTAGGTGAAGGCAAGGATAACACTAAACACATTGGAGGTCAGCACAAACGGACTAAACGAAAGCAAAGCAGTTTCCTGAATAAACTGTATGCTTCGAAGGTCAGTGAAGCAGTGGCAGGGGTTTGGGAACCATGGTTTCAGGGGACATCTAAGTCAGTTGGCATAAGAAAATGTATTAAGAAAGCATTCTGCATCCCACTTTGAAGAGTGGCATCTGGGGTCTTAAATGCTAGCAAGTGGCCATCTAAGATGCATCGATGAGTCTCAACCCACCTGGATCAAAGGAGAATGAAGAACACCAAGGACACAAGATAAAAACGAGCCCAAGAGACAGAAAGAGCTACATGAACCAGAGACTACATCGTCCTGAGACCAGGAGAACTAGATGATGCCTGGCTACAACTGATGACTGCCCTGATAGGGAACACAACAGAGAACCCCTGAGGGAGCAGGAGATCAGTGGGATGCAGACCCCAAATTCTCATAAAAAGACCAGACTTAATGGTCAGACTGAGACTAGAAGAACCCCGGTGATCATGGCCCCCAGACCTTCTGTTGGCCCAGGACAGGAACCATCCCCGAAGCCAACTCATCAGACAGGGATTGGACTGGACAATGGGTTGGAGAGGGATGCTGGTGAGGCGTGAGCTACTTGGTTCAGGTGGACACTTGAGACTACGTTGGCATCTCCTGCCTGGAGGGGAGATGGGAGGGTAGAGGAGCTTAGAAGCTGACAAAATGGTCACGAAAAGAGAGAGTGGAAGGAGGGAGCAGGCTGTCTCACGGGGAGGGGGGGAGAGTAATTGGGAATATGTAGAAAGGTGTATGTAAGTTTTTATGTGAGAGACTGACTTAATTTATAAACTTTCACTTAAAGCACAATAAAAATTATTTAAAAAACTGGCAATCACTAGTTTTAGTAATATTCACACAATTTCTTCTAATCCTGGGAGTGTATAAAAACTATGGACTTCTTATTGGGCTTTATGAAATAGCATTATCTACTGTAATGTGAACTCTAAAGGTAGGGATTTTCATTTTATCACAATTGTACTTGACAATAATGGGGAGTTCATGTTTCTGTGAATCCACTCTCTCCTTCCTCTGCAGTAATAGGTGATATCGAGGTGCATGATCTCCCAAGAAGTTCTCACTTTCCCCAGCCCCCTTTGCAGCCAGGTGCAGCTCTGTAACTAAGTTCTTGTTAATTGGATGTAAACAGAAGAAATATGTGTAACTTCCAGGCTGAAATGGCAAATGTTGACTGTATACTCCTCAAGCTTTTTTCCCATTCTTGATACCTAAAACCAGGAAGGTGGCATTATAGCTATAGATGATAGCGCTCTAGGGTAATTCTTCTCAAACTATAATGTACATATGAATCCGCTAGGGTAAAAAGTCAAATTATGATTCATTAGGTCCATTTTTTATTGACTGTGCAAAGGCATTTGACTGTGTGGATCATAACAACTTTTGGATAACACCGTGAAGAATGGCAATTCTAAAACACTTAATTTGCATGTGAGGAACCTGTACGTAGAACAAGAAGCAGTCATTTGAACAGAACAAGGGGAAGCTATGTGGTTTCAGAAAGGTTGTGCATCAGCATTGTATCCATTCACCATATTTATTCAATCTGCATGCTGAATAAATAATCCGAGAAGCCAGGCTATAATAAGAAAAATGCAGCATCAGAATTGGAGGAAGACTGTTTAACAACCTGCAATATACATATGACACAACCTTACTTGCTGAAAGCACAGAGAACTTGAAGCACGAACTGATGAAGATCAAAGATCACAGCAATCAGTATGGATTATACCTCAACATCAAAAATATAAAAATCCTTACAACTGGAACAATAAATGCCACCACGATAAATGGAGAAAATATTGGAGTTGTCAAGGATTTCATTTTACTTGGATCCAAAATCAACACTCATGGAAACAGCAGTCAAGAAATCAAGTGACAAATTTTACTGGGCAAATCTGCTGCAAAAGAAATCTTTAAAGTGTTAAAAAGCAAAGATATCACTTTAAGGACTAAGGTGTGCTTGGCCCAAGCAATGGTGTTTTCAGTAGTCTCATATTCATGTGAAAGCTGGACAATGAATATAGAAGATTGATGCCTTTGAATTATGGTGTTGACAAAGAATATTGAATATACCAAGGACTGCCAGAAGAAAGAACAAATCTGTCTTGAAAGGAGTACAACCAGAATGCTCCTTAGAAGCGAGGATGGTGAGATTTCGTCTCGATTACTTTGGACATGTTATTAGGAGGAACCAATCTGTGGAGAAGGACATCATGCTTTGTAAAGTTGAGAGTCAACAAAAAAGAGGAAGACCCTCAATGAGATGAATTGGCACAGTGGCTGCAACAATGGGCTCAAACATAACAACAATTGTGAGGATGACACAGGACCAGGCAGTGTTACAGTCTTTTCTATATAGGGTCACTATGAGTTGGCACCAACTCGACACCACCTAACAACTAGTAACAACAAGGCCTGTAGTTGGCCCAGAATTCTGCATTTCTAATAAACTCCCAGGTGATGCCAATGATGCTAGCAGGAGGAGCACACTTTGAACATATAAGTTCTAGGAGATGACCAAGCAACCACTTGGAAGTAACCTGGGTCTTATAATGCAAAAGAGAAGAGCTACTGCCCTTCCATTCTGGGCCATTTACATGGAACTGTTATATTAAGATGAATAAAATTCCTACATATTAGCCCACTGTATCACAGTGGGTTTCTCTTTTATAGATGCCTGGCCTCTCTCTAAAAAACTATAAAACTCAAAATATTATCCAAAAGAAAGATGCAGCAAAGTGGCAAGGTACAAGATCAACACAAAAAATTAGTTGGATTCCTCTACACTAACAAAGAGAATTCTGAAATGAAAACAAGAATACAATACCATTTACAATAGCATCCTATTATGGACTGAATTGTGTTCCCCCAAAAGTATATAAGCCCTGGTCTCTATGTCTGTGGTTGTAATCTCATATAGGAATGGATTGTTTTGTTATGCTAATTAGGCAAGATTAGTGTAGGGTGCAGAGACATAAAAGAGATTAAACAATCAAGCTAGAGAAGCAGAGATGGGGGAAGGGAGATGCCTAGCCACATGAAGATTGCCCAAGAACATAAGCTCAGAAGAGACAAGGATCTTCCTCCAGAGCTGACAGAGAAAGAAAGCTTTTCCCTAGAGCCAGCACCCTGAATTCAGACTTTTAGCCTCCTAAAACATGAGGCTATAAATTTCTGTTTGTTCAAGCCACCCATGCGTGGTATTTCTGTTATGGCAGCTCTAGATAACTAAGACAGAATTTGGTATTAGGAGTGGGATATTTGGTAAGTAGAAGTGCGGGTGTTGCTGTAACAAATACCTACAATGAGGAAGTGGCTTTGGAATTGTGTAATGGATGGAGGCTGGATGAGCTTTAAGGTGCCTAATAGTAAAAACCTATATGGCCTTTAAGAGACTGTTGGTAGAATTATGGACCTCAAAAGAAGTTCAGGTGAGGGCTCAGGAGGAAGTGAGGAGAACTATAGAGAAAGCTTCTATCATCTTAGAGAATACATATGGCTCCAGCAAAAGAATGTGGCTAGAAATGTGAGCATTAGATGTGCTTCTGGTGAGACATTAAAAGAAATGATGAGCATGTGGTTGGACAGTGGATGAAGGGTGATATTTTTATGCAGTGGCTAAGGACTTGTCTGAATTATGTCCAATTGTTTGGTGGAAGGTAGAACTTGCAAGTGACGAACTTGGATATCTGGATGATGATATTTCTACGCAAGCCGTATGGTTTCTTCTTGCTGCTTATAGTAAAATGAAAGAGGAAAGAAATGGACTTAAAAATGGAATGTACAGAATGAAAACAAAACTTAAAGATTTGGAAAATTCTGTTGTACAAACTGAGGAATATGTCCTAGAATGTTCACCAAGCACGTGGCTATGCAATGTTTTTAAAGAGATTAGGTCTGTTACAGATAAATCTAACCAACTACCACAGCAGAAAACACATTATCTTAGGCTGAAGAGGACAAAGAACAAAAGGAAAGAACATCATCTGTCACTTGGAATTCTACGGGCAGAAAACAGGCTAATGTAGCCAAAATTGTTGTCCTCCAAGAAAAGAAAAGGACTATCCCTAGAGCAGCTCAGAGATCTGCAAAACTGTTAGAAAGAGTACAGGAACCAGAGCCTTCTTAGTTTCAAGGGGTGGACCAAGGTCTCCTGGGTCTCAAAGGGTGGCGCCACAACCTCTTAGATTTCGAAAATCCAGACCTTTGCTAACTCAGTTCCACTGTGTGGGGCTGCCATTAAGGTGAACCAGGGGGTTGGGACCACTGTCCAAAGCTTAGGGGATGGGATTGCCATGCTCAAGGGATAGAAGGATGGGGCCTGCCAGAGTCAAGGGAGTGGGGGTCAATATTCAGATGGACTAGGAAAACAGAGCTGCCGAAAGCCAAGGGAGCAGAGTTGCCATCCCAGTTGGCCTGGAAGGCAGAGTTGAAACCCAGGTCCTAGGGTCCTCCACCCAGAATACAGAGGGTGTTGCCAACACGTAGAGTCTGAAGGTCGGGACCATTACTCAGGTGCTCTCAGAATGCAGAGGATTATTTTAAAGGTTTGAGAGCTAATTTAATTAATTTTGCTGGGATTTGGACTTGCTTGGTGCCCTTTATCCTTTCTTCCCCTTCAATTTATCCCAGTTTAATGGAAATGTATAATTTCTGTCTTTCCAATACCGTATTTTGGAAGCAGATAACCAGTATTCTAGATTTCACAGGTTTTCAGATGAAGATGGTTTTGCCCAAGAATGGAATATACCTAACATCTCACACCTATTTGATTTAGATGGTTCAGAAGATGAGATTTTGAACGTGGAGGAGTTTTGAAACTTCTGGCATGATGTGATGGAGTGAATTTGTTTTGCATGTGGCAAGGACATGAAGTTTTGGAGGTCAAAGAGTGGAATGTTATGAATTGAATAGTGTACCCCCAAAATATGTTTTGTTGTTGTTGTTATAATTACATTTGGGAATGGGTTATTTTTATTATGTTAAAGATACAGGATTAGTGTAGCGTGTGTCTTGAGTCAATTTCTTTAGAGATACAAAAAAGATTAAACAAGAAACAAGAGTAGAGATGGGGGAAATTAAATGCGAAGTCACATGAATATTGCCCAAGAGCAGAAGCTCAGTAGAGACAAGATTCTCCTCCAGAGCTCACAGAGAGAAAAAGCCTTCCCCTAGAGCCAGCATCCTAGCTTCCTAAAATGTGAGGAAATAATTTTCTGTTTGTTAAAGACACACTTGTGGAATTTCTGTTATAGCTGCACGAGATAACTAAGACACACCCAAGATACCTAGGAATAAATCTAAGTAGGGGGATAAAAGGATTATACAAGGAAAAGTATAAAACACTACTGCAAGAAACCAAAAGACAATTACATAAACGGAAAAACATCCCATGCTCATAGATTGGAAGACTTAACATAGTGAAAATGTCAGTAGTACCCAAAGTGATCCACACATATAATGCAATCCTTATCCAAATTCCAACATTTTTTTTATTAACTTTTATTGAGCTTCAAGTGAATGTTTACAAATCAAGTCAGACTGTCACATATAGGTTTATATACATCTTACGCCGTACTCCCACTTGCTCTCCCCCTAATGAGTCAGCCCTTCCAGTCTCTCCTTTCATGACAATTTTGCCAGCTTCCAACTCTCTCTATCTTCCCATCCCCCCTCCAGACAGGAGATGCCAACACAGTCTCAAGTGTCCACCTGATATAATTAGCTCACTCTTCATCAGCATCTCTCTCCTACCCACTCTCCAGTCCCCTTCATGTCTGATGAGTTGTCTTCGGGGATGGTTCCTGTCCTGGGCCAACAGAAGGTTTGGGGACCATGACCGCCGGGATTCCTCTAGTCTCAATCAGACCATTAAGTATGGTCTTTTTATGAGAATTTGGGGTCTGCATCCCACTGATCCCCTGCTCCCTCAGGGATTCTCTGTTGTGCTCCCTGTCAGGGCAGTCATCAATTGTGGCCGGGCACCAACCAGTTCTTCTGGTCTCAGGATGATGTAGGTCTCTGGTTCATGTGGCCCTTTGTGTCTCTTGGGCTCTTAGTTATCCTGTGACCTTGGTGTTCTTCATTCTCCTTTGCTCCGGGTGGGTTGAGACCAATTGATGCATCTTAGATGGCCGCTTGTTAGCATTTAAGACCCCAGATGCCACATTTCAAAGTGGGATGCAGAAAGTTTTCATAATAGAATTCTTTTGCCAATTGACTTAGAAGTCCCCTTAAACCATGGTCCCCAAACCCCCGCCCTTGCTCCGCTGACCTTTGAAGCATTCATTTTATCCCGGAAACTTCTTTGCTTTTGGTCCAGTCCAATTGAGCTGACCTTCCATGTATTGAGTGTTGTCCTTCCCTTCACCTAAAGCAGTTCTTATCTACTAATTAATCAGTAAAAAACCCTCTCCCTCCCTCCCTCCCCCCCTCATAACCACAAAAGAATGTGTTCTTCTCAGTTTAAACCATTTCTCAAGATCTTATAATAGTGGTCTTATACAATATTTGTCTTTTTGCCTCTGACAAATTTCACTCAGCATAATGCCTTCCAGGTTCCTCCATGTTATGAAATGTTTCACAGATTCCTCACTGTTCTTTATCGATGCATAGTATTCCATTGTGTGAATATACCACAATTTATTATCCATTCATCTGCTGATGGACACCTTGGTTGCTTCCAGCTTTTTGCTATTGTAAACAGAGCTGCAATGAACATGGGTGTGCATATATCTGTTTGTGTAAAGGCTCTTATTTCTCTAGGGTATATTGTGAGGAGTGGAATTCTGGGTTATATGGTAGTTCTATTTCTAAATGTTTAAGATAAGGACTGATAGATTTCCAAAGTGGTTGTACCATTTGCCATTCCCACCAGCAGTATATAAGAGTTCCAATCTCTCTGCAGCATCTCTAACATTTATTATTTTGTGTTTTTTGGATTAATGCCGGCCTTGTTGGTGTGAGATGGAATCTCATCGTAGTTTTAATTTGCATTTCTCTAATGGCTAATGATCGAGAGCATTTTCTCATGTATCTGTTTGCTGCCTGAATATCTTCTTTAGTGAAGTGTGTGTTCATATCTTTTGCCCACTTCTTGATTGGGTTGTTTGTCTTTTTGTGGTTGAGTTTTGACAGAATCATATAGATTTCAGAGATCAGGCGCTGGTTGGAGATGTCATAGCTGAAAATTCTTTCCCAGTCTGTAGGTGGTCTTTTTACTCTTTTGGTGAAGTCTTTAGATGAGCATAGGTGTTTGATTTTTAGGAGCTCCCAATTATCTGGTTTATCTTTGTCATTTTTGGTAATGTTTTGTATTCTATTTATGCCTTGTATTAGGGCTCCTAACGTTGTCCCCATTTTTTCTTCCATGATCTTTATCGTTTTAGTCTTTATCTTTAGGTCTTTGATCCACTTGGAGTTAGTTTTTGTGCTTGGTGTGAGGCATGGGTCCTGTTGCATTTTTTTGCAAATGGATATCCAGTTATGCCAGCACCATTTGTTTAAAAGACTATCTTTTCCCCAATTAACTGACCCTGGGCCTTTGTCAAATATCAGCTGCTCATATGTGGATGGATTTATATCTGGGTTCTCAATTCTGTTCCACTGGTCTATGTGCCTGTTATTGTACCAATACCAGGCTGTTCTGACTACTGTGGCTGTATAATAGGTTCTGAAATCAGGTAGAGTGAGGCCTCCCACTTTCTTCTTCTTTCTCAGTAATGCTTTGCTTATCCGAGGCTTCTTTCCCTTACGTATTAAGTTGGTGATTTATCTATCACCTTAAAAAATGACATTGGAATTTGGATCGGAAGTGCATTGCATGTATAGATGGCTTTAGGTAGAATAGACATTTTTACTATGTTAAGTCTTCCTATCCATGAGCAAGGTATCTTTTTCCACTTGAGTATGTCCTTTTTAATTTCTTGTAGTAGAGCTTTGTAGTTTTCTTTGTATAGGTCTTTTACATCCTTGGTAAGATTTATTCCTAAGTATTTTATCTTCTTGGGGGCTACTGTGAATGGTATTGATTTGGTTATTTCCTCTTCGATGTTCTTTTTGTTGACGTAGAGGAATCCAAGTGATTTTTGTATGTTTATCTTATAACCTGAGACTCTGCCAAACTCTTCTATTAGTTTCAGTAGTTTTCTGGAGGATTCCTAGGATTTTCTGTGTATAAGACCATGTCGTCTGCAAATAGAGATAATTTTACTTCCTCTTTGCCAATGCGGATGCCCTTTATTTCTTTGTCTGGCCTCATTACTCTGGCTAGGACTTCTAGCACAATGTTGAATAAGAGCGGTGATAAAGGGCATCCTTGTCTGGTTCCCGTTCTCAAGGGAAATGCTTTCAGGTTCTCTCCATTTAGAGTGATATTGGCTGTTGGCTTTGCATAGATGCCCTTTATTATGTTGAGGACTTTTCCTTCAATTCCCATTTTGGTGAGAGTTTTTATCATAAATGGGTGTTGGACTTTGCCAAATGCCTTTTCTGCATCAATTGATAAGATCATGTGGTTTTTGTCTTTTGTTTTATTTATGTGGTGGATTACATTAATGTTTTTTCTAATATTAAACCAACCTTGCATAAAAACACCTGGTATAAATCCCACTTGGTAGGGGTGAATTATTTTTTTGATATGTTGTTGAATTCTATTGGCTAGAATTTTGTTGAGGATATTTGCATCTATGTTCATGAGGGATATAGGTCTATAATTTTCTTTTTTTGTAATGTCTTTACCTGGTTTTGGTATCAGGGAGATGGTGACTTCATAAAATGAGTTGGGTAGTATTCCGTCATTTTCTATGCTTTGAAATACCTTTAGTAGTAGTGGTGTTAACTCTTCTCTGAAAGTTTGGTAGAACTCTGCAGTGAAGCCGTCCGGGCCAGGGCTTTTTTTTGTTGGGAGTTTTTTGATTACCGTTTCAATCTCTTTTTTTGTTATGGGTCTATTTAGTTGTTCTACTTCTGAATGTGTTAGTTTAGGTAGGTAGTGTTTTTCAAGGAATTCATCCATTTCTTCTAGGCTTGCAGATTTGTTAGAGTACAATTTTTCGTAATAATCTGATATGATTCTTTTAATTTCAGTTGGGTCTGTTGTGATGTGGCCCATCTCGTTTCTTATTCGGGTTATTTGTTTCCTTTCCTATATTTCTTTAGTCAGTCTAGCCAGTGGTTTATCAATTTTGTTAATTTTTTCAAAGAACCAGCTTTTGGCTTTGTTAATTCTTTCAGTTGTTTTTCTGTTCTCTAATTCATTTAGTTCAGCTCTAATTTTTATTATTTGTTTTCTTCTGGTGCCTGATGGATTCTTTTGTTGCTCACTTTCTATTTGTTCAAGTTGTAGGGACAGTTCTCTGATTTTGGCTCTTTCTTCTTTTTGTATGTGTGCATTTATCGATATAAATTGGCCTCTGAGCACTGCTTTTGCTGTGTCCCAGAGGTTTTGATAGGAAGTATTTTCATTCTCGTTACATTCTATGAATTTCCTTATTCCCTCCTTGATGTCTTCTATAACCCAGTCTTTTTTCAGGAGGGTATTGTTCATTTTCCAAGTATTTGATTTCTTTTCCCTAGTTTTTCTGTTATTGGTTTCTAGTTTTATTGCCTAGTGTTCTGAGAAGATGCTTTGTAATATTTCGATGTTTTGGATACTGCAAAGGTTTGTTTTATGACCTAATATGTGGTCTATTCTAGAGAATGTTCCATGTGCGCTAGAAAAAAAAGTATATTTTGCAGCAGTTGGGTGGAGAGTTCTGTACAAGTCAATGAGGTCGAGTTGGTTGATTGTTGTAATTAGGTCTTCCGTGTCTCTATTGAGCTTCTTACTGGATGTCCTGTCCTTCTCTGAAAGTGGTGTGTTGAAGTCTCCTACTATAATTGTGGAGGTGTCTATCTCACTTTTCAGTTCTGTTAAAATTTGATTCATGTATCTTGCAGCCCTGTCATTGGGTGTATAAATATTTAATATGGTTATGTCTTCCTGATCAATTGTCCCTTTGATCATTATATAGTGTCCTTCTTTATCCTTTGTGGTGGATTTAAATCTAAAGTCTATTTTGTCAGAAATTAATATTGCTACTCCTCTTCTTTTTTGCTTATTGTTTGCTTGATATATTTTTTTCCATCCTTTGAGTTTTAGTTTTTTTGTGTCTCTAAGTCTAAGGTGTGTCTCTTGTAGGCAGCATATAGACGGATCGTGTTTCTTTATCCCGTCCGAGACTCTCTGTCTCTTTATTGGTGCATTTAGTCCATTTACATTCAGAGTAATTATAGATAAATAAGTGTTTAGTGTTGTCATTTTGATGCCTTTTTATGTGTGTTGTTGACAGTTTCATTTTTCCACTTACTTTTTTGTGCTGAGACGTTTTTCTTAGTAAATTGTGAGATCCTCATTTTCGCATTGTTTGACTTTATGTTTGTTGAGTCGTTACGTTTTTCTTGGCTTTTATCTTGAGTTCTGGAGTTGTTATACCTCTTTGTGGTTACCTTAATATTTACCCCTATTTTTCTAAGTAAAAACCTAACTTGTATTGTTCTATATCACCTTGTATCACTCTCCATATGGCAGTTCTACGCCACCTGTATTTAGTCCCTCTTTTTGATTATTGTGATCTTTTACATATTGACTTTAATGATTCCCTGTCATGAGCATTTTTTTTTTAATTAATCTTAATTTGTTTTTGTGATCTCCCTATTTGAGTTGATATCAGGATGTTCTGTTTTGTGACCTTGTGTTGTGCTGCTGTCTGATATTATTGGTTTTCTGACCAAACAATATCCTTTAGTATTTCTTGTAGCTTTGGTTTGGTTTTTGCAAATTCTCTAAGCTTGTGTTTATCTGTAAATATTTTAATTTTGCCTTCAAATTTCAGAGAGAGTTTTGCTGGATATATGATCCTTGGCTGGCAGTTTTTCTCCTTCAGTGCTCTGTATATGTCATCCCATTGCCTTCTTGCCTGCATGGTTTCTGTTGAGTAGTCTGAACTTATTCTTATTGATTCTCCCTTGAACGAGATCTTTCTTTTCTCCCTGGCTGCTTTTAAAATTTTCTCTTTCTCTTTGGTTTTGGCAAGTTTGATGATAATATGTCTTGGTGTTTTTCTTTTTGGATCAATCTTAAATGGGGTTCGATGAGCATCTTGGATAGATATCCTTTCATCTTTCATGATGTCAGGGAAGTTTTCTGTCAGCAGATCTTCAACTATTTTCTCTGTGTTTTCTGTCCTCCCTCCCTGTTCTGGGACTCCAATCACACGCAAGTTATCCTTCTTGATAGAGTCCCACATGATTCTTAGGGTTTCTTCATTTTTTAAAATTCTTTTATCTGATTTTTTTTCAGCTATGTTGGTGTTAATTCCCTGGTCCTCCAGATTTCCCAGTCTGCATTCTAATTGCTCTAGTCTGCTCCTCTGACTTCCTATTGCGTAGTCTAATTCTGTAATTTTATTGTTAATCTTTTGTATTTCTACATGCTCTCTCTCCTTGGATTCTTGCAACTTATTAATTTTTCCACTATGTTCTTGAATAATCTTTTTGAGTTCTTCAGCTATTTTATCAGTGTGTTCCTTGGCTTTTTCTGCAGTTTGCCTTATTTCATTTCTGAGATCATACCTGATGTCTTGAAGCATTCTGTAAATTAATTTTTTATATTCTGTATCTGATAATTCCAGGATTGTATCATTTGGGAAAGATTTTGATTCTTTTGTTTGGGGGGTTGTAGAAGCTGTCATGGTCTGCTTCTTTATGTGGTTTGATATCGACTGCTGTCTCCGAGCCATCACTAAGATATAGTAGTGGTTCATTCTATAATGAGTCTTATCTTGTTTTGTTTTCTTTCAATATACGTGGATGGGCTACTAGATTGTGCTGTCTTGTTTGTTGTATCCCTTGACTTACTTATGACCTATTACCAGCTGGTTTGGGCTGTTGCCAGTTATATATGCCTGAGTCTATTCACTATTCTTGAGCAGAATCTGATTTTGGGTCATCAAGTGTGTGTTGCACCCTAACACCTATCCATCCTGAGAAGTAGGGGTGATAGTTGTGTGCACCAGATTCTATTAGCAGCTGGGGTTCACTCTCCAGGGGGGGCAGGATGCTGACAGGCTTCCGCCAAGTGTCAGTGAGGTAGGTGTGTCTCTATTCCTATAGCATCTTGGTGGGAGAGCTCTGCAGCTGTACCTTAAGCTCCCAATGCAAGTGCCTCTACTGATTGGTAGATGTCGCCCTCCTTAGACCCCTAAGGCAAGAGGCTAAGTGGTCTGGGGGGAGCTTCAGCCCTCAGTTCCCTGTTGTGGGTCAGTTAGGGCTCTGTTGAATAAGCAGAGATATCAGACCTGGGAAACTTGTTTTTCCAGAAAATCCGCTAAAAAAAAATGCAGTCAGATCCCTATCAGAACTGCCTTTGGAGTATAACCGCCACCTTGTTCCCTGTAAGGATGAAAGTCTGAGATTTGGATCATATATGCTTGGCTGTAGCTGTTTCTGTGTTTTTAATCGAATTAGGGATGGATTTTTGGTCCCTGGGTTTTTTGTGGTTCCTTCTCTCAGGCTGGAAGAATGGGTTAGGAAAAAACCAAAAAAAAGGGGGGGGAGCAAAGCCGATGCGGAGCCGGAGCCATTCTCCCTCTGGCTCAGGAAATTCCAATGTTAATGAAGCCACCTGGGAGGGGTAGGGGAGGGTTCAGGGAAATAGGAGAGTAGCACTTCGGAATATAGCCAGAGTTACTTATCTTGCTTGGAATGACTATTTTATCTGAGATTTCCGAGGGGCGTGTCGCCTATGTGTGCTGGCTGTGTGGAGATTGCCCCCTCGGGTCTGGCCTGCTGAAGCCACGGTCAGATCCTCCGCTGCCAGTCCAAAGCCCAGCGTCAAGGTTCCCCTGCTGGGATGCTGCACTCCCGGCTCCAAAATCAGTCGCTGTCTCCCAGGGACTTCTTGTCCCACCAGCTGCGTTGCTGCACTGCCTCCGCGGACTGGCTGGGCCCCCTCCCGGGGTTAGTTCAGGGGAGTAGGGCTGCGCCCAGTCAAAAGCCCGGCGCCAAGGTTCCCCCGCTGGGACGCTGCACTCTCGGCTCCAAAATCAGTCGCTGCCTCCCAGGGACTTCTCCCACCAGCTGCGTCGCCACGCCGCCCAAGAGGACCGGCTGGGTCCCTCCTGGGGTGAGTTCAGGGGGGTAGGGCTGCTCCCCTTGTTTGCGCCGTCATAAGATTTTGCATCCAGCTCCCCTGGGCCCAGACCTAAGCCCGGCACCAAGGTTACCTGACTGGGACGCTGGCTAGAGTCTTCGAAAACAGTCGCTGCTTCCCTGTATTTGTTCGTTCTCCGTCTCTAAATCTGTGTTTGTTGTTCAGGGTTCGTAGATTGTTATGTATGTGATTGATTCACTTGTTTTTCCGAGTCTTTGTTGCAAGAGGGATCCAAGGTAGCGTCTACCTAGTCCGCCATCTTGGCCCCGCCTCTCCCAACAACATTTTTTAATTAGACAAAAATAACTAATCTTCAACTTTGTATGTAAAGGAAAGGTGTGCTGAATAGTGAAAGCAACACTAAATAAGAAAAACAAAGTAGGAGGCCTCTCACTTCCCAATCTCAAAACTTACTATACAGCCACAGTAATCAAACAACCTGGTACTGCCTCAGTGACAGACACATAGATCAATGAAATGGAGTTGAGAACCAAGACATGAATCTATCCATCTACAGGCATTTGAGCTTCAACAAAGAGTTGAAGCCTGCTCAATAGGGAAGAAACAGCCTCTTTAAGAAATGGCATTGGGAAAACTCATCAGCCATGTGTACAAAAATGAAACAGAATCTATACCTCACACCATGCATAAATACTAACTAAAAATGGATCAAAGACTAAATGTTAAAGGTAAAATTATAAAGTTTGTAGGGGATAATTTAGGAACAAAACTAGGGGAGTTAATTTTTAGCATAAATAGCCTATCAAACACACCTAAAAATGCATGAACAGAAGATAATTTAGATAACAGAGACATCCTAAAAATTAAGTAGTTATGCTCATCAAAAGTCTTTACCAAAAAATTAAAAAGAGAACCTACAGACTGGGAAAAATTCTTTGGCAATGACATATCTGACAAGGACATAATCTTTAAAATATACGGAAAACTTCAATAATTCAACAACAAAAAGATAAGCAATCCAATCAAAAAATGGTCAAAGGACATGATCATGGGCATTCAGATGACCAACAAATACATGAAAAGTTGCTTACATCATTAGCCATTATGTTGTTGTTGTTAGATGCTGTTGAGTCAGTTCCAACTCATACCAACGCTATGTATAACAAAACAAAACACTGCGCGGTCCTCCACCATCCTCATGTTGATACCAGCAATTATAGAGAAAGGAATCAAAACTACAGTGAGATACCTGATATCTCCGCAAAAATGGTAATGATGAGAAAGACAGAAAACCACAAATTCTGGTGAGGTTGGGGAGATTAGACCTCTTATACATTGCTGTTGGGACTGTAAATGGTACAACCACTATGGAAAACATTATTGTGCTTCCTCAAAAAGTTAGAAATAGAAATACCTTATAATTCAGCAACTCCACTTCTGGGTATATATCCAAGACATATAACGGCAGTGACAGAAATAGACATATGCACATCAGTGTTCATTGCAGCATTGTGTACAATAGCAAAAAGATGGAAACAACCTAAGAGCCCATCAACAGATGCATGGATAAACAAATTGTTGTACATACACACAATGGAATACTACCTACACAACCATCAAGAATAATGCATCGGCAAAATGTCTCATAGATGAATCTGGAGGACATTAAGCTGAGTAAAATAACTTAATCACAAAAGGACAAATATTGTATGATCCCACTATTATAAAAAGTCAAGAATAGATATACACACCAAAAGAAACATTCTTTGATGGTTACCAGGGATGGGAGGGGGAAGGATAGGGAATCACTTTCTAGATAGTCCAAACCAAATCCATTGCCATCAAGTCGATTCTGATTCATAGTGACCCTATAAGACAGAGCAGAACTACTCCATATGGTTTCCAAGGAGCAGCTGGTGGATTCAAAATGCTGATATCTTGGTTAACAGCTGAGCTCTTAACCACTGTACTACTGGGGCTCCTTCTCTAGATAGTAGACATTTGTTATTTTTGTGGATGGGAAAGGCAATACCAATATGGTTGCAGTCTGCACAACCTGATGAAGGTAAATGAAGATACTGAGAAATACATAAGAAAAAGGGAAAACCTCGGTAAATGCTTATAACAAATAAAATTTTTGCAACAACAGTGATAACAACTAAAAAAATATGTGAGTGGTTACATAGTGTCTTCATCATCTAATGCTGCAATAACAGGAATACCACAAGTGGATGGGTTTAACAAAGAGAAATGTATTCTCTCACAGTCAGGTAGACTACAAGTCCAAATTCAGGGCATCAGCTCCAGGGGAAGCTTTTCTATCCCTGTCAGCTCTGGAGGAAGGTCCTTGTCATCAGTCTTTTCTTGGTCTGGAGCATCTCAGTGCAGGAACCTCAGGTCCAAAAGATGTGCTGTGTTCCCAGTACTGTTTTCTTGGTGGTATGAAGTCCCCCTGTCTCTCTGCTCACTTCTCTCTTTTATATCTCAAAAGAGATTGGCTTAAGACACTATCTAATCTTATAGACCTAATCAATATAACTCCTGTTAATCCATCTGATTACTTCATAGTGATGGGATTTACAACACATAGGAAAATCACATCAGATGATAAAGTGGTAGGCAATCATACAAGGGAATCATGACTTAGCCAAGTTGACAGATGTTTTTGGGGCGACATAATTCAATTCATGACACTTAAAAAAAAAAGACACTTAGGTAGGTATATATGCATATATGTATATAGGAAGGCATATGTGGATGTATGCACATGCGTGTATAGGTGTGTCTGCAGGCCTATGTATATACATGTTTGTGTGTGCTGCATATATATCCATATACATAATAAAGCACATGGGAGCACAATTACTGAGACTTCTTAGACATATCCTAAAAACTCTCAGGATTAGTTTACTTGGTTAAAAAGCTTAGGATGATAGTCTCCTGAGATAACTTAGTCAATTGACATAACATAGCTCATAAAGTTAATTTTCTACACTCTAGTTTGGTAAGTACAGTCTCGGGGCTTAAAAGCTTGGAAGTGCCCATCTAAGATACAACTCTACTTATCTGGAACAAAAGAGATGAAGGAAACCAAAGACTCAAAGATGAAACCAGTCCACAGGACTAATAACCCACATGAACCACCAAAAACCAACCAAACCCAGTGCCGTCGAGTTGATTTCAACTCATAGCGACCCCATAGGACAGAGTAGAACTGTCCCATAGAGTTTCCAAGGAGCGCCTTGGGGATTCCAACTGCCAACCCTCTGGTTCACAGCTGTAGCACTTAACCACTACGCCACCAGGATTTCCACATGAACCACAGTCTCTTCTAACCTAAGACCAGAAGAACTAGATGGGCCCAGCTCTGACTACTGACCATTCTGACCTGGGACACTATTGTGTCCCAGATAGAATGGGAGAAAAAGGTAGAACAAAACTCAAATTTCTGGAAAAAAAAAAAAAGTCACATCTACTGAATGAATAGAAACTAGAGGAACCCCTGAGACCATCATCCAAGATATCCTTTAAATTTGGCACTGAAACCACTCTTGGAGCTCACCTTTCAGCCAAATAATAGATTGGCTTATAAATAAACAATATCACCAATGAATAATGTGTCCCTTAAACAATCAACTGTATGAGACAAAATGGTCAACATTTACCCAAAAGCAAAGATGAAAAGTCAAGGAGAGGAAAGGAAGCTAGATCAACGGAAACAGAACACACAGAATGGAAATAATGAGAATGCTGACAAGTTGTGAGAATTGTAACCAATGTCATGGAAAGATCTGTATAAAAACTGTTAAATCGTAACCTAGTTTGCTGTGTAAACTTTCACCTAAAAAACAAGATACTAACAACAACCAAAAAAACTCAAAATATTAATGAGACCACTCTCCTTTTTATGTAATAATACAGTAAAATTTGTAAAAGCTGGAACCTGTGTAAGGCAGAAATCTGTCAGAAAAAGAAAACTCAAATATTTTCCACCATGAGGTGAGCAAGAAGGTGAAGCACTCTGGATAGCAGCTGGGCTGCTGGAGTACTCTGGACAGCAGCTGGGGTAAATTCAGAAGCAAGAGAGAGGAGGATCAGGGAATCCCCAGAAGCTGGGAGAACCTACCTGCTAACAGCCAGAGCACTGGCTCATGGCAGCCATTTTGGGACAGGTCAAGGCAACACCCCAATCAGGGAACACAGAACAGGAGCTAATCCGAGGAAGGCGTAGCCTGATTTTTTTAAGACAACACTAATTGGCATGGGAGTTTGAAGTACATGTTATTGGAAGTGAGTGAAGGGAAACCATCGTGCCATGAGAGAATGCTGTTGAATCTTGCTGAGGCCCGAGAAAGATGGGCACTAGGAAAGGAAGGAGCTGCAAGGGCGTCAAAGCAAGGGGAATACTTCAGACCAATGTGCAACACAGGGGGAAACAGCTGGCTCCCTGCACACAGTGGGAAACTTTGGGAGAGCCAGAATGTTTCTTGGAAGCAAAGATGGCGAGCAAGATTTCATCTTACATACTTTGGACATGTTATCAGGAGGAATCAGTACCTGGAGAAGGACCTTAAGTAGAGGGCCATCAAAAAAGAGGAAGACCCTTAATGAGATGGATTGACACAGAGGCTGCAACAATGGGCTCAAACACAACAATTATTGTGAGCATGGTGCAGGACAGGGCAGTGTTTCCCTCTGTTCTGCAGGGAGTCTCTATGAGTTGGAACCTACTAGACGGCACCTCACAACAATAACAGTGGTTAACGATTGTGAATATCTTTTCATGTGTTTGTTGACTGCTTGGATGCCCTCTTTGATGAATGTCCTGTTCAAGTTCTTTGTCCATTTTGTGATTGGGCTGTTTGTGTTTTGTTGTTGAGTTGTTGCAGTTTTCTATAGAATTTAGAGATCAAACCCTTATTGGATAAGTCATTTCCAAAGAATTTTTCCCAGTCTGTAGATTATTCTTTTAATAAAGTATTTTCATGAGCATAAGTTTTTAATTTTTGTGAGGTCCCAATTTTCTATTTTGTCTTCTATCTGTGCATGTGTTATGTTTGTTATCCTATTTTTACAAAAGATTAGGTCCCATAGTTTTCTTCCAGGGATTTTAGGTTTAACATTTAGGTCTTTGATTCATTTTGAGTTAACTTTTGTGTATGGTGTGAAGTATGGGTCCTGTTTAATTTTTCTACAGGTGAGTATCCAGTTTTGCTAGCAGAATGTTTTCATAATAGAATTATTTTGCCAGGTGACTTCGAAGTCCCCTTAAGCCATAGTCCCCAAACCCCTGCCCTTGCTCTGCTGACCTTTGAAGCATTCAGTTTATCCTGGAAACTTCTTTGCTTTTGGTCCAGTCCAGTTGAGCTGACCTTCGTGTATTAAGTATTGTCCTTCCCTTCACATAAAGTAGTTCTTATCTACTAACTAATCAGTAAATAATCCTCTCCCACCCTCCCTCCCCCCCTCGTAACCACAAAAGTATGTGTTCTTCTCAGTTTATACTGTTTCTCAAAATCTTATAATAGTGGTCTTATACAGTATTTGTCCTTTTGCTTCTGACTAATTTCACTCAGCATAATGCCTTCCAGGTTCCTCCATGTTATGAAATGTTTCACAGATTCCTCACTGTTCTTTATCGATGCATAGTATTCCATTGTGTGAATATACCACAATTTATTATCCATTCATCTGCTGATGGACACCTTGGTTGCTTCCAGCTTTTTGCTATTGTAAACAGAGCTGCAATGAACATGGGTGTGCATATATCTGTTTGTATGAAGGCTCTTATTTCTCTAGGGTATATTCTGAGGAGTGGGATTTCTGGGTTGTATGATAGTTCTATTTCTAACTTTTTAAGAAAACGCCAGATAGATTTCCAAAGTGGTTGTACCATTTGACATTCCCACCAGCAGTGTATAAGAGTTCCAATCTCTCCGCAGCCTCTCCAACATTTATTATTTTGTGTTTTTTGGATTAATGCCAGCCTTGTTGGAGTGAGATGGAATCTCATCGTAGTTTTAATTTGCATTTCTCTAATGGCTAATGATCGAGAGCATTTTCTCATGTATCTGTTAGCAGCCTGAATATCTTCTTTAGTGAAGTGCGTGTTCATATCCTTTGCCCAATTTTTAATTGGGTTGTTTGTCTTTTTGTGGTTAAATTTTAACAGAATCATGCAGATTTTAGAGATCAGGTGCTGGTTGGAGATGTCATAGCTGAAAATTCTTTCCCAATCTGTAGGTGGTCTTTTTACTCTTTTGGTGAAGTCTTTAGATGAGCATAGGTGTTTGATTTTTAGGAGCTCCCAGTTACCTGGTTTATCTTTGTCATTTTTGGTAATGTTTTGTATTCTATTTATGCCTTGTATTAGGGCTCCTAACGTTGTCCCCATTTTTTCTTCCATGATCTTTATCGTTTTAGTCTTTATCTTTAGGTCTTTGATCCACTTGGAGTTAGTTTTTGTGCATGGTGTGAGGCATGGGTCCTGTTTCATTTTTTTACAAATGGATATCCAGTTATGCCAGCACCATTTGTTTAAAAGACTATCTTTTCCCCAATTAACTGACACTGGGCCTTTGTCAAATATCAGCTGTGCATATGTGGATGGATTTATATCTGGGTTCTCAATTCTGTTCCATTGGTCTATGTGCCTGTTGTACCAGTACCAGGCTGTTTTGACTACTGTGGCTGTATAATAGGTTCTAAGATCAGGTAGAGTGAGGCCTCCCACTTTCTTCTTCTTTTTCAGTAAGGCTTTACTTCTCCGGGGCTTCTTTTCCTTCCATATGAAGTTGGTGATTTGTTACTCCATCACATTAAAAAATGACATTGGAATTTGGATCGGAAGTACATTGTATGTATAGATGGCTTTAGGTAGAATAGACATTTTTACTATGTTAAGTCTTCCTATCCATGAGCAGGGTATGTTTTTCCACTTATGTAGGTCCCTTTTAGTTTCTTGCACTAGTACTTTGTAGTTTTCTTTGTATAGGTCTTTTACATCTTTGTTAAGATTTATTCCTAAGTATTTTTTCTTCTTGGGGGCTACTGTGAATGGCATTGATTTGGTGATTTCTTCTTCGATGTTCTTTTTGTTGATGTAGAGGAATCCAAGTGATTTTTGTATGTTTGTCTTGTAGCCTGAGACCCTGCCGAACTCTTCTATTAGTTTCAGTAGTTTTCTGGAGGATTCCTTAGGGTTTTCTGTGTATAAGGTCATGTCATCTGCTAATAGAAATAATTTGACTTCTTCCTTGCCAATGCGGATGACCTTTATTTCTTTGTCTAGCCTAATTGCTCTGGCTAGGACCTCTAGCACAATGTTGAATAAGAGCGGTGATAAAGGGCATTCTTGTCCGGTTCCTGTTCTCAACGGAAATGCTTTCAGGCTCTCTCCATTTAGAGTGATGTTGGCTGTTGGCTTTGTATAAAAACCCTTTATTATGATGAGGAATTTTCCTTCAATTCCTATTTTGCTGAGAGTTTTTATCACGAATGGGTGTTGGACTTTGTCAAATGCCTTTTCTGCTTCAATTGATAAGATCATGTGGTTTTTGTCTTTTATTTATATGGTGGATTACATTAATGGTGTTTCTAATGTTAAGCCAACCTTGTACACCTGGTATAAATCCCACTTGGTCGTGGTGGATTCTTTTTTTGATATATTGTTGAATTCTATTGGCTAGAATTTTGTTGAGGATTTTTGCATCTATGTTCATGAGGGATATAGGTCTATAATTTTCTTTTTTTGTGATGTCTTTACCTGGTTTTGGTATCAGGGATATGGTGGCTTCATAGAATGATTTAGGTAGTATTCCATCCTTTTCTATGCTTTGAAATACCTTTAGTAGTAGTGGTGTTAACTCTTCTCTGAAAGTTTGGTAGTACTCTGCAGTGAAGCCATCCGGGCCTGGGCTTTTTTGATAACCTTTTCAATCTTTTTTTTTTTTTGTTATGGGTCTATTTAGTTGTTCTACTTCTGATTGTGTTAGTTTAGGTAGGTAGTGTTTTTCTAGGAATTCATCCATTTCTTCTAGGTTTGCAAATTTGTTAGAGTACAATTTTTCATAATAATCTGATATGAGTCTTTTAATTTCAGTTGGGTATGTTGTGATATGGCCCATCTTGTTTCTTATTCAGCTTATTTGTTTCCTTTCCTGCATTTCTTTAGTCAGTCTGGCCAATGGTTTATCAATTTTGTTAATTTTTTCAAAGAACCAGCTTTTGGCTTTGTTAATTCTTTCAATTGTTTTTCTGTTCCCTAGTTCATTTAGCTCAGCCCTAATTTTTATTATTTGTTTTCTTCTGGTGCCTGATGGATTCTTTTGTTGCTCACTTTCTATTTGTTCAAGTTGTAGGGACAGTTCTCTGATTTGGGGTCTTTCTTCTTTTTGTATGTGTGCATTTGTCGGTATAAATTGACCTCTGAGCACTGCTTTTGCTGTGTCCTAGAAGTTTTGATAGGAAGTGTTTTCATTCTTGTCTCATTCTATGAATTTCTTTATTCCCTCCTTAATGTCTTCTATAACCCAGTCTTTTGTCAGCAGGGTATTGTTCAGTTTCCAAGTATTTGATTTCCTTTGCCTGATTTTTCTGTTTTGATTTCCACTTTTATGGCCTTGTGGTCTGAGAAGATGCTTTGTAATATTTTGATGTTTTGGATTCTGCAAAGGTTTGTTTTATGACCTAATATGTGATCTATTCTAGAGAATGTTTCATGTGCAAAAAAAAAAAAGTATACTTTGCAGCAGTTGGGTGGAGAGTTCTGTATAAGTCTATGAGGTCAAGTTGGTTGATTGCAGCAATTAGGTCTTCCATGTCTCTATTGAGCTTCTTTCTGGAAGTCCTACCCTTCTCCGAAAGTGGTGTGTTGAAGTCTCCTACTATAATTGTAGAGGTGTCTATCTCACTTTTCAGTTCTGTTAAAATTTGTTTTATGTGTCTTGGAGCCCTGTCATTGGGTGCATAAATATTTAATATGGTTATACCTTCCTGGTCAATTGTCCCTTTTATCATTATATAGTGTCCTTCTTTATCCTTTGTGGTGGATATAACTTTAAAGTCTATTTTGTCAGAAGTTAATATTGCTACTCCTGCTCTTTTTTGCTTGTTGTTTCCTTAATAGATTTTTTTTCCATCCTTTGAGTTTTAGTTTGTTTGTGTCTCTAAGCCTAAGGTGTGTCTCTTGTAGGCAGCATATAGACGGATCGTGTTTCTTTATCCAATCTGAGACTCTGTCTTTTTATTGGTGCATTTAGTCTATTTACATTCAGCATAACTGTAGATAAGTATGTGTTTAGTGCTGTTATTTTGATGCCTTTTTGTGTGTGTTGTTGACAGTTTTATTTTTCCACTTACTTTTTTGTGCTGAGACGTTTCTCTTTGTAATTTGTGTGTTCCTCCTTTTCATAGTAGTTGAATTTATGTTTTCTGAGTTGTTATGTTTTTTTGAGTTATGGAATTGTTAGTTCTCTTTGTGGTTACCTTAATATTTACCCCTATTTTTCTAAGTAAAGACTTAACTTGTATCGTCCTAAATATTGGCTTGTTTTCCTATCCATATGGAAGTTTTGTGCCTCCTGTATTTAATCCCTCCTTTTGATTATTGTGATCTTTTACATAATGACTTCAATGATTCCGTTTTGAGCATTTTTTTTCTTTTTTTTAAATTAATCTTAATTTGTTTTTGTGATTTCCCTATTTGAATTCATATCAGGATGTTCTTTTCTGTGATCTTGTGTTGTGCTGGTATCTGATATTGATTTTCTGACCAAACAATTTTGTTTAGTATTTCTTGTAGCTTTGGTTTGGTTTTTGCAAATTCTCTAAGCTTGTGTTTATCTGTAAATGTTTTAATTTCATGTTCATATTTGAGAGAGAGTTTTGCTGGATATATGATCCTTGGCTGGCAGTGTTTCTCCTTCAGTGCTCTATATATGTCATCCCATTGCCTTCTTGACTGCATGGTTTCTGCTGAGTAGTCTGAACATATTCTTATTGATTCTCCTTTGTAGGAGACCTTTCTTTTCTCCCTGGCTGCTTTTTAAATTTTCTCTTTATCTTTGGTTTTGTCAACTTTGATGATAATATGTCTTGGTGATTTTCTTTTTGGATCAATCTTAAATGGGGTTCGATGAGCATCTTGGATAGATATCCTTTCATCTTTCATGATGTCAGGGAAGTTTTCTGTCAGCAGATCTTCAACTATTCTCTCTGTATTTTCTGTTATCCCTCCCTGTTCTGGGACTCCAATCACACGCAAGTTATTCTTCTTGATAGCATCCCACATGATTCTTAGGGTTTCTTCATTTTTTTAAATTCTTTTATCTGATTTTTTCTTCAACCATATTGGTGTCAATTGCCTTATCCTCCCACTCCCCCACTCTGCATTCCAATTGCTCGATTCTGCTCCTCTGACTTCTTATTGAGTTGTCTAATTCTGTCATTTTATTGTTAATCTTTTGGATTTCTGAGTGCTGTCTCTCTATGGATTCTTGCATCTTATTAGTTTTTCCACTATGTTCTTGAATAATCTTTTGGATTTCTTCGACGGCTTTATCAGTGTGTTCCTTGGCTTTTTCTGTAGATTGCCATATTTCACTTCTTAGGTCATCCCTGATGTCTTGAAGCATTCTGTAAATTAGTTTTTTATATTTTGCATCTGGCAATTCTAGGATTGTATCTTCATTTGGGAAAGATTTTGATTCTTTATTTTGGGGAGTTGTAGAAGCAATCATGGTCTGCTTCTTTATGTAGTTTGATATTGACTGCTTTCTCTGAGCCATCTCTAAGATGTTGTATTGATTTATTTTATGTTTGCTCACTGAGTCTTATTTTGTTTTGTTTTCTTGCAATATATGTAGATGGGCTTCTAGATTGTGCTTTCTTGATCATTGTAGCCTTTGAATCACTTATGTCCTATTACCAGCTGGTTTGGGCTGTTACCAGATATATAAGCCTAAGAGTCCATTCACTATTCTTGAATAGAATCTGATTTTAGGTCACCAAGTATGTGGTGTAGACTGTCACCTATTAACTTAGAGGAGTAGTGGTGATAGTCGTGTGCACCACATTCTAGTAGCAGCAGGGGGTCATACTCTGGGGCGGCAGGATGCTGACAGGCGTCCCCCAAGTGCCAATGAGGTGGGCGTGTCTCTATTCATAAAGCACTTTGGTGGGTGGGCTCTGCAGCTGTACCTTAGGCACCCAATGCAAGTACCTCTACAGATTGGTAGGTGTCACTATCCTTAGACCTCTTTGTCAGGAGGCTAGGTGGTTTGGGTGGAGCTTCAGCCCTCAGTTCCCCATTGTGGGTCAGTGAGGGCTCTGTTTTATAGGTGGAGATATCAGACCTGGAAAACTTGTCTTTCCAGTAATTGGGTAGAACAATTATAGTCGGATCACTATCAGAATTGCCTTTGCATTATAATAGCCACCTTGTTCCCTGTAGGGATGAAGCCCAAGACTGTGGATCTCATAGGCTTGGCTGGCCCTGGTTCTGTATTTTTATTCCAATTTCGGGAAGTCTCGGAAGGATTTTCGGTCCCTGGGTTTTTAGTAGCTGCTTCTGTCAGGCCAGGAGAATGGGTTAGGAAAAGACAAAAAAAACAATAACAAAAAAATCCTGAGTACTTCACTCCATGGCCCAGGAAATTCCTATGTTAATGAAGTCACCTGGGGATGGAGGGGAGGGATCAGATAGATAGGAGAGAGTAGCACCCCGGAATATAGACAAAGTTACTTATCTTACTTGGTGATGACTGTTTTATCTGAGATTCCCGTGGGATCTGTAGCCTGTGTGCACTGGCTGGGTCAAGATTGTCCCCGAGGGTCAGGCCTGCGTCCTGTGCCTGTGCTTGGGCTTTCTCAGAAGCCGTGGTCCGCTCCTCCACTCCCAGTCCAAAGCCCAGGGCTAAGGTTCCCCAGCTGGGATGCTGCACTCCAGGCTCCAAAACCAGTCGCTGCCTCCCGGTGACTTCTCCTCCTGTCAGCCGCGTCTCTGTGCTGCCTGCATGCAATGGCTGTGCTTCCCTAAGGTCACTTCAGGGGGCTAGAGCTGAGTCCTGTGTTTGAGCCATCTCAAGAAGCCGTACTCAGCTCCCCTGTGTCCAGTCGAAGCCTGGCACCAAGGTTTTCTGACTGGGACGCTGGCTGCAGGCTCCGAAAACAGTCGCTGCTTTCCCTTGTTTGCTCGTTCTCTTGTTAGCCCCATCAGCATGTAGCCTGTTTGCACTGGCTGAGTCTCTACCAAGGTTACCCCAGGGGCTAGGGGTTAGGGCTGTGTCCATGCCTGCTCCACCTCAGCAAGCTGCAATCAACCCCGCCACTCGGCACCAGGGGAACTGCAAGGGCTCAGGGCTGTGGCACTGGACACTGGTTCCAGAGGCTGTTGCTTTTTCAGGACACAGCTTTTCGATCACCTGTCACTCAGGTCAACTCTTTAGATCTGTGTTTGATGGTCAGCGTTCATAGATTGTCATGTATGTGATTGATACACTTGTTTTTCCGATTCATTTTTGCAAGAGGGATCTGAGGTAGCTTCTACCTAGTCAGCCATCTTGGCCCCACCCAGAATAGTAATTATTATTATTTTTTAATCAGAAGGAAAAACCAAAGTGGATTCAGTATGCAAAAGTAGAGGAAGGTACTGAAGCACTGAATCTGAATTATATTATTACCATTATTACTGTAATTTTTATTACCATTACTTTGTATTGCATAAGAGAAGGCACACCTGTAATGGCTACTCCCACAACTTCAATCTGTACACATGAAGACATAGCCCTATAGTTTCCTAAAAATGGACATGCCAGGTGCAACGTTGCCACAAAGGAATAGCCGAGAGCACAGAGTTTAGTAAAAGCTGTAGACACTAAACTGAATGGGCATCTTGAGGATATATGGCCTTAGGTAGACAAAGTTCCTAATGATTATCTAAAATACTGTGTAAACCTAGCATAACCTGTAGTTAGAGAAGTCATTTCCATCTATTGCTTGATTTCAGGAAGCACTGTAAAAACCCCTTCAATCAAAAAAAATCCCACAGACCCCTTTCCACTCTAACACTCCAGTGACCGGCTAGTGTGCTTGACATTCCATCACTGAAGACACATCATTCAAAATCAGTATCGACCTCTTCCTACACCCATTTAAATTCTCTTTCAGTACTGACCTCTTCTATCTTCAGTATGAGTGATATTGCTGCTCATTTTTTCATCCATACTGGCAGAACTAAAATTATCTACGATGAAACTTAAAGGGTCAAAAAATGCATGGAGTGGTGAGATTAAAGGTCAGAGTTCTCCCCCCACAACCCCAACCCCACCCCTTCTGGTCAACAGACAAATGATCAAAGTACCAAAGTAAAATAAAGCCTGGGGAATCCTCAAACACTCTGAGTTTGAAGATGAAAAAATTACCTGAGACTTCACTTCACCTCCTTTCAAATCAAATAGGTCTTGTTTTTTCTCCAGCAGTTTTCTTTTATTGTTTTATCTTCTCTTTCTCTGCCTCCCTGTCAGGGGGTTTTGTGGCTCTTCCAAGCCAACAGATTAATTTCATTTCATGGTAGAAATAACTCTTAGAATGATAGATAGGGAAATAGAAACTTGGGAAACAGAAGCCTGGTGAAGTTAAAAGATTTACCCAAGGTTACAGCACATAGAATCTCTGTGAGTGGAAAATCAACTCAAGGGCACCTCACAACAACAGCAAAAATAGTACCATTATTTAAGGTCAGATTTGTATAGTTTTTGTTCCTCTTTCTACTACAACACACCACTTCCTGACTGTAAAGACCTGGAGATCAAGTAGGAGAGCATAAACACATGCACATGAAGGTCCAAATTTCATAAGAAGGAGAACCTGTTGAGTTCTCCCAGTCTCTACTACTTGATCCCACTGGTGAATGAGAGGTACAGGCATGTCCATACGCAGAAGAGAAATTTCAGGCTTACATTTCCATTTCTGTGTCAGACAAGAGGTGAACTTCTCCAGATATACAGAGGTTGCCATGTCCCAAAGCACAGACCAAACAGCTTCCATAGAGTGGATTCCAACTTATGGTGACCCTATGTTATGTCAGAGGAGAACTATGCTCCGGAGGGTTTTTTAAATTCATTTTGACTTGTTTTTAATTTCATTTGTTTTCTTGTTGTAGTTATTGAGAATATATACAGCAAAGAATATATCAATCCAACAGCTTCTACATATACAACTCAGTGACATTGATTATATTCTTAGAGTTGTATAGCCATTCTACCCTCCTTTTCTGACTTGTTCCTCCCCCACTAACATAAACTCACTGCCCCCTAAGTTTCCTATCTAATCTTTCAAATTGCTGCTGTCAATTTGATCTATAGTTCTTAAAAAAGCATAATGCTAAAGGCAGATTTTTTTTTTTTTTTTTTTTTTTACTAGTTAAGGGTTTTCATAGCTGACTTTTCAAAAGTAGATTGCCAGGCCTTTTTTTTCCAAGGTGTTTCTGAGTGGACTTGAATCTCCAACCTTTCAGTTAGCAGCTGAGAGTGTTAAATGTTTGCACCACCCAGGGACCACAAACACAGGAGATATTTCAAAATCGGGTTTAGTACTTATACAGAATAAGAACTAAGCAAATGTTCAAATGAAACAGATGAATAAATCTTAAACAGCCAGAGAGATGGAACTCTTGGCTTGATGGCTGATTTAGAGGATTTGTTTGATATCTCTGGACTTTTTTTCCTCAAATTAGTGAATGAATGGACTGTTGTATGGAGGTAAGATGGTCAGAATATATGTGCTTCAATTTGTGTATGCCAATCAGCAGTAAGTATCCATTTTAACTACTGGAATTATCCATTTTTATTCTATAATAGCAATAACGCTGTTGCTCCTTTTTTAATTTTTTTTTCAGGCAATTGGCTCTTGGGAACGTCCCCTGCTGGACTAATTCCATGGAAAAAAGGAACAGTGTAACCAAGTTCATTTTCTGGGGCCGTTCTCAGAACCCTGAGGTGGAAGAAGTTTGTTTTGTGGTGTTTTCTTTCTTCTACATGGTTATTCTTCTGGGAAACCTTCCCATCATTCTGACAGTGTGTGTGGACAACCTCTTTAAGTCTACTATGTATTTTTTTCTCAGCTATTTGTGTTTTGTGGACATCTGTTATTCCCCGGTTATAGTTCCCAAGATGATTGTTGACCTATTAGTCAAAAGTAAAACTATCTTCAATGTGGGGTGCATGTTGCAACTCTTTGGGGTACATTTCTTTGGTTGCAGTAAGGCCTTCATCCTTACCGTAATGGCCTGTGATCAGTATGTGCTGTCTGTAAACGTCTACACTATAAGACCATCATGGACCGGGACAGATGCAATAAAATGTTGCTGGAGACCTGGGTGGGTGAGTTCTTACATTCCATTATCCAGGTGGCTTTGGTGGTCCAGCTACCCTTTTGTGGACCCAATTAGATTGATCACTACTTTTGCGATGTCCACCCTGTGCTGAAACTGGCCTGCACAGACACGTATGTTGTTGGTGTTGTTGGGGAGCTTTGTTATCTTGCTAAAGGCCTCCTCTGTCATCCTGGTGTCCCTGAGAAAGCAGTCAGCAGAAGGCAGGCACAAAACTCTCTCCGCTTGTGCCTCCCACATTGCTGTGGCCATCATCTTTGGCCCGTGTACTTTCATGCACATGCGCCCTCATACTGCCTTTTCTGAGGATAAGATGGTGGCTGTATTTTACGCTGTTATCACCCCCATGTTAAATCCCCTAATTTATACACTGAGAAATGCAGAAGTAAAAAATGCAATGAAGAAACTGTGGGGTAGGAAGGTTTTCTGGGAGAGTAATGGCAAATAGTTTGAAGTAATGATACTTTAAGCTGGATGATTTAAATAGAATTAATGGTTAATAGAAATCTTGGTTAATGCATCTGTGCAACAAAATCAATAATACCGACCTGGTGGAGCAGTGGTTAATAGCTATAGCTGCTAACTAAATGGTTGGCAGTTCAAATCCACCAGCTACTCCTTGGAAACCTTATGGAACAGTTCTACCCTGTCCTATAGGGTCTCTATGAGTCATAATCTACTCGATGGCAATGAGAATGTTTGGTTTGGTTTGCAGGGTTGTTGGGAGAAGCAAATGTCACACTGGCTTATTTTACTGAAGTAGATATTATTTATCATTTTCATTACATTTATTCCAATATTTCATAATCAGAGAATTTATTAAAATATTTAAACCAGAGAAGTGTTATTAAACTCAGAATATCATCATGACCTTACTCAGTATCATTGTTTTTGCCTCAGTGTTCTTGCCTATTTTCCTTAAAGTGTGAAAGTCTGTTTAGTGTTTAAAACTGTGACTGGTACATATTTAGCACTGAATATGCGTATGTTGTATGAAAAACAGAGCATAAGAAAACTCACAAAGGACCCAAACTAAGGCATGCTGATGTAAGTCCTCCCAAAACACAGATTCTTACAACAACTAAGCCTAGAAAGTTTCAAATGGCAAGAGAAAGGTGTACAGAATGTAAAAGGGATAAAACACAAGCTTGTAAGACAAATGTTATTTTCTCGTTCTCTCGTCTTGGGGAGAAAACAAATAATTTCTAGAGGAATCATTTTCTTTGCCTGAACAATAAGGCTATTGGGAAAGTTTACCAAATTTTTTAATCATAATAGCCCGTGAATATGCTGCTAATAACTGACTCTACTATTTACCTGGAATCTATAGATAGCAACCTCTGCTAATGTGAGATTAAAAAAAAAAAATTACTAACAGAAAAAACTGAAGAGACTGAATGAAAACAATCACTTGTGATGAATTGGTGACTGTGATTCAGTAAACAGGGTGCATACAATTTTTATCAATTTACCATGTTTGACAAAACAGCTTTACTGAATACAGTGAGTGATTTTCCACTGCTTCCTTGACTTAACTAATCAGATTCCTGTCTCTGAATCCCAGAGAGACTCATTCAAGTCAAAAGAACAAACATCTCTCTCATGTGAACTGAAAACGTTTCCTGGTAACACCTTTCTCCTTCACCTTGGGATGCAACCTGGACTTTTTTTTTCCTGTTGCAGGTAAACATAGCACTGCTTTTCTCTCAGTTATTTCATTTTCTCTGCCACAATTATGATTATCCAGTTATTATATATCTTTTATGCCTCATTGTGGTTGCAGGGTGTGTGTTTATGTAAGTGTGTGTGCATGTATGTTTGTATGTACAAACATTTCTCACATTAAGGACTGTACGTTAGTGCTGAAAAAATACTTGGTGTTGTTGATGTGATCGCAGAATTAAAGATAAGAAAGATGAAAAAGCGAGGCATCTAAGTTAGAAGTTATAATCAAGAAACTCTTGCCCTAGGACCATGCATGTGTGAACACATGGTTATTGTCCCCAACTGGACATATATTCACTGTGTGTCTATAGACCTCTATTTCCTCAGTTTTAAAATGAGGGCTAGATTAGTGGTTTCTAAGCTTGGCTGATCACTGGAGTCACCTTGAGATCTTCGAAAGGATGACAGAACCTATTCAAAGAGATTCTTACTCAGTAGGCTAGGATTAAGTGCCTTATAAAACTATTTTTAACAAGCTCCCCTGATCATTGTATGCAGTCAGGAAATGTGGATTTGTGAACACTGAGACAAGATGATATTTGATTCCGTTAGATCTTAAGAGGTCTGTGAGTCAATGAATCTAAAGAGCATTACTTTTGCATAGGTGTCCAAATCTTCTCTGATAACCACCATAAAGGGAGCTAAAATTGAACTGAATTTACAAAACTGTGGAATAAATCATTCTTATCCATTTGATAATTTTCTTCACAATGCTCTTTCCCTTATTCCTTTGCAATAAATGTTTGACGACTGGGGAATATTTATTGATATTAGGGGTCTGAGGTCCCTAAGAAGGTTGAAGATGCCAGATTCTTGACTCTCAAAGGATGGGAAGGAAAACATATGAAACAGTACTTGTCTCCACCAGAGACTTTATAAACTTACCCCTGTTTACAAAGTCAAAACCTATTAGAGAAGCTCAGAAAATCTCCTCCTGGTTCCTTGAAAGGAAATGACCAAGAATGATGAGAATTCAGATTCTCTCCAGTTTCAGTGGTGCCAAGGCAGGTCAATAATAGCATTTTATTCCATGGATTTATCATCACAACACTTTTATGCTTTATAACCCTGGAGTCACCAGATCTGAGATGTGACTTCCATTGGTGCCTTCATTAATGAAAATAAATGGCAACCTTTCTCAATTTTCAGATGAAGAAATTATTTTATTTCTTAATGGAAAACCAAGAAAATAGGTCACCTGTGCCTTTTAACCACTGGTTGTATTTCTGTTTTCTGGAGCAGGACAAAATATTTTAAACACCTCCATGCAATATTCACTTGAATATGTAAAGGCACCTGTCACACACCTCCGTATGTCATCTTTTTTCTCTTTTAACATTTCTAGGAGATTAAAACATTTCTCACATGTCAAGTTCTCCAGAATTCACTACTTTTGTGGTGCCTGAATGGGGATGCTTCACTTCAATGTTTCCAGTTCTTGTATGGTGACCCATTTTTAATAGAATCTAACCAACACAAAATAAGATAATAATTTTATTTGATGCAGGAGAATGACAGTCACATAAGTGCACCTGAACCCAACCTGAAGCCTGCAATGCCCACCCTAGATCAGAAGAATGACCCCTGGCCAACAGACACATGAAAAAGAGTTATATGATTCTTGGGTAGCCATAAGTTTTAGGATAGCTTGGTACAAAGCGTTAGTGAGCTGACTTATCCAAGCATAAAAAAAAAAATTAAAAAATCTATTGTCGTCGAGTAGATTCCTCTTAATTTTATAAAACTTTCCAAATATTTAGTGAAAGGTACTTTGCCAGGATTTCCCTGGGTAGTGTAAGCTGTTTATGATCAGCTGCTAAACTGAAAGGTTGGCAGTTGAAACCCATCCATCAGTGTCTTGGAACATGGCAATCTGTCTCCATAAAGATTACAACCATGAAAAACCTATGGAGCTGTAGTAACACATGGGTTCTCCATGAGTTGGAATTGACTCAGTGGCAATGGGTTTCGGTTTCTTTGTTGTTTTTTACTTTGCCAGGGGGAGTGTAACAAGGTCAAGTTCAAGATAAGGGAAATGATTAAAAGTACATAATTTTGATGCTGTGCATAAAAGCCAAATTCTATCTCCTATGTGTGCAGCCAGCCTCCCTTCCACGATTTCTTCCATAGATAAAATATAGGAAGAGATCAACATAATATTAAACACACCTGGATAGATTCCCCTTGACCGTTCCTTCACTGATAAATTATAAAACAAGGATTATCAAAAGATACCTATGATCCATGTTCAAACAGACTTTTGAAAGGCCAGTCTCTTTTGGGAGAATTCAAACAGGAAATTTGTCACAATACACAAATTTAACCCATTGTTAGAGAATGAGACCTATGCATGCATCGACAACAGACTTCTTAAAAGTAAACGCCAGAATTAGACACTTGTCCATGCAGCTATACAAATTTCTGTCCACCTTTACCTTCCTGAACTGGAAACCCCTACCATGAGGTAATCGCCATCAACCAACATCAAAATTAGACACTGCCTTGTCCTGCTATATTCTTCTTGCCTCCTTTTCATTATAATTTATCACTTCTCTTATTCCTTTTAGAATCCTAAGTACCCTGACATTTTTAGGCAGTACACAGGAGGAATTTTGTAAAGAGAAACTTTTGCTGAAATTTTCCTTTACCCAGCAGCTAATTTCCACAAATGTACCCCTCATCTGAAAGCTCATATTCCTGTAACATATGGAAAGATAATGCTTTAAGAACAAACAAACAAAAAACAGTTGCCATTGAATCAATTCCAACTCATAGCAACCATATAGGACAGAGTAGAGCTGCCCCATATGGTTTCCAACGAACAGCTGGTAGATTTGAACTGCTGACTTTTTAGTTAGCAAATGAACGCTTAACCACTGTGCCACCAGGGCTCCATAAGTCTATGTAATATTCATTTTCTTAGTGGGAGCTGTGGTATAGAGGAAGGGGAAAAAGAAAATATCGCTTCTGTCAGCAGTTTGAATCCACCAGGCGCTCTTTGGAAACTCTATGGGGCAGTTCTACTCTGTCCTATAGTGTCCCTATGAGTCGGAATTAACTCAACGGCACTGGGTTTTTCTGGGACTTCTCTCACATTTGCAAACTTGGTGAACTTTTATCCATTTTCTTACTCACTGTCCTTGTGTGTGTGTATTGTGGTAGTGGATGACAATAGACGATATTGTAGATTCTCCTCTAGCTCACGAAGCTCAGGAAATCATCTATAAATGAGGGAAATGCCTCAATATACCAAAGGTGATCTTCACTTATGCCCCAACCTTCAGTTGGTTCCACTTGTTTCTCAGTCTAATCTTCTTTATTTCTCCTTAGTGTAACGTCCTGCTTAAGTAGAGGGAAGACAGTTTTACATAGTATATATGGTGAGAAAACACTTCAAAAGATGCTACTTGCATGGAGCAGTGCTGATTAACAAATTACACACCAGGGATATCCATCTCTTCATCTATGTGCTCTCTTAAACTTAAGGTCCTTCAGAGTGTGTGAGATATTCCATGTTGCACTTTACAAAGAGCATTAATATGTATATTCATGAAGACTTTATAAATGAAGTTATAAATAAGTCATGTTGTTGTTGTTCACCAAGTCGATTTTTACACATAGCCATCCCACAATAAGCAAATTTAACCCATTGTTGGAGAATGAGACCTATGCATGCATCAACACCAGACTTCTTAAAACTAAACACCAGAATTATACACTTGTCCACATAGCTATACAAATTTCTGTCCAACTTTACCTTCCTGAACTGGAAAGAAAGAGTAGGGTTGCCTAAACTGTAATTTTTATGGAAACAGATCAAGGGGTCTTTCTCCCGAGTTGTAGCTGGTGGGTTCAAAACACCAACCTTCTGGTTAGCATCTGAATGCTTAACCATTTCACCACCAAAGCTCCAGTGTAAATATTAGTAACCCAATTTTCAGGAGCTCAGCTCCTTAAATTATGGTTAAGCACCCATCTGATGACCAAAAACTCGACGGTTCAAATCTACCCTGCAACTCTGCTGGAGAAAAGACCTGGTGATCTAGTTCTATAAAATTTTCAGCCTAGGGACTCTATGGGACAGTTTTACTCCATCTCATAGGGTCGCTATGAGTCAGAATAGACTTGACAGCATACAACAAAAAGAGCAACACAACAACAACAAAAAATGCAATTTTACAAAAGAGCAAAACATTTGAATTGCCAATACACGGAAAGAACATTATAACTGGCCAACAAGCACATATAAAAATACCCAACCTTTTTGGAATTAGGAAAATACAAATTAATTTACAGTGAAATGGTCATAAGTTTTGTAAAAAGTCGGCCATATTAATTTTTAATGATGATTTAAGGAATCAGCATGTGATCTAGAGAAATACCCCCAGAAAGCATTTATTGCAGCATTGTTAAAGATTGGGATAAGTGGAAATAATTGAAATACCTAACAGTAATAGAATAGAGATAACATGAAATATGTCCTTACTATTGAAAATTAGGCAGAAGTTTAAATATTGGGTCTATATGGCACATCCAACATGGATTAATTACTGAGACATATTTTTGATCATAAAATTAATAAAGTGCACAAAAATAATCATAGTATGATAATTGTATGTTAAAAAAAAAACTATATGGGTTGCTACATAGTTCCTGTGATCACCTGTGTGCTTATTGATGGATTGGAAAAGATACGGAAGGGTTCTTTGCCTCTGGGGAAAAAAGGGAGTGATGACCAAAGGGAATTTCAGTGTTGTAAATATTTTGATTTCTCTGTTAGGAGATTATATTCCAATATTGTTGTTGTTGATAGGTGCCTTTGAGTGAGTTCCAACTCCTAACATCCTTATGCACAACAGAACAAAACACTGCCTAGCCCTGCACCTTCCCCACAATCAGTGGTATGTTTGAGCCCATTGTGTGATTCCATGTCATTGAGGGTCTTCCTCTTTTTTGCTGACCTGTGCTTTACCAAGCATGAAGTCCTTCTCCAGGGACTGGTATCTCCTGATAACATGTCCAAAGTACATGAGATGAAGTCGCTCATCTTTGACTCTAAGCAGCATTCATGCTGTAATTCTTCCAAGACAGATTTGGTCATTTGCTGCTATTCATAAGGTTTTTTTTTTTTTTTTTTTAATTTGATTGCCAGATCCCTCTTCCTATTTTGTCTAAGTCTGGAAGTTCTGCTGAAACCTGTCCACCAGGGATGATCCTACTGGTATTTGAGATACTGATGGCATAACTTCCAGAGGAAGACCTCAATGAGATGGATTGACACAGTGGCTGAAACTATGGGCTCAAGCATAGCAACAATTGTGAGGATGGTGCAGGACCGGGCACCATTTCCTTCTGATGTACATAGGGTGGCTGTGAGTCGTCAGTAACTCGACATTACCTTACTACAACAACAAAAAGCTCCAGTACCACAGCAACACACAAATCACCACAGAACAATAAACTGACAGTTAATCAAAAATTAATTTATAATTTATTTATTTTAATATCATTTAAAGAGAATGCATTATGAAATGAATGGAATTGTATAATTTATTCTTCCTTAGTTACTGTATTGTTTCCTCAATTACTTTCGTAAATGTGTACATAGATGCTATTCTCTGACCATTATATTTCATGAATTGCCATTATGTGAATTTCAGAAGCATATTTTTTTTTATGAACTGTAAATATAACTGGCCAGATACGTTCCCATCACCCATTCATATGCAAAGAGATATTTGAGATAAAAACACTGTGGGAAAAAAAATACATATATGTAAACACACATAAGTATATATATACACACACATATGTGTGTGTGTGTGTATGTATATATATGGAGTCCTGGTGGCACAGTGGTTAAGAGCTTAGCTAATAACCAAAATGTCAGCAGTTTGAATCCACCAGCAGCTCCTTTGAAACATTTTGGGGCAGTTCTACTCTTTCCTACAGAGTCCCTTTGAGTCAGATTTGACTCAATAACAATTCATTTATATGTATATATATATATATATGTACATACACACATATGTATATATGTGTGTGTCCATATGTATGTATATATGTATGTATGTATGTATACAGAACAACACAGGAAGCTTTTAAAGAAGATAGAAAGAACAGAGTCACTTTACGAAAAAGAATTGGTTGACGTTCCGTCATTTCAGGAGGTAGCATATGATAAAGAAAAGATGGTATTGAAGGAAGAAGTCCAAGCTGCACTGATGTCATTGGCGAAAAACAAGGCTCCAGGAATTCATGGAATATCAATTGAGATGTTTCCACAAACAGAGGCAATGCTGGAGTTACCCACTCGTCTATGCTAAGAAGTTTGGAAAACATCTACCTGGCCAACTGATTGGAAGAGATCCATATTTATATCTCTTCCTAAGAAAGGTGATCCAACCAAATGCAAAATTATCAAACAATATCATTAATATCACATTCAAGTAAAATTTTCTGAAGATATTCAAAAAAAAGTTGCAGTAGTACATTAACAGGCAACTGCCAGAAATTCAGACCATCTCAAGAATAGATTTGACACCTTGAACACTTATGACCATGATCAAAGAACAGATGAGTTGTGGAATGATGTCAAAGACATCATGCATGAAGAAAGCAAGAGATAATTAAAAAGACAGGGAGAAAGAAAATATCTAAATGGCTGTCAGAAACTTGCTCTTGAACAGTAAGTAGCATAATCAAAAGGAAAAAAATTATGAAGTAAAAGAGCTGAATAGAAGATTTCAAAGGACAACTCGAAAACACAAAGCAGGGTATTATGAAGATATGTGCAAAGACCTGGAGATAGAAAACCATTTCTCAAGTTGAAGGAATTGAAGAAAAAATTCTGTTTTCGAGTTGCGGTACTGAGGGATTCTATGGGGAAAATATTAAACAAGTCAGGAAGCATCAACAGACGGTGAAAGGAATACACAGAGTCACTATGCCAAAAAGAATTGGTCGAGATTCAAACATTTCAGGACTAACATAGGATCAGGAACCGACAGTACCAAAGGAAGAAGTCCAAGCAGCACTGGAGGCATTGGAGAAAAACAAGGCTCCGGGAATTGATGGAACACCAATTGAGATGTTTCAACAAACAGATGCAGTCTTGAGAGTGCTCACTCATCTATGCCAAGAAGCTGGGAAGATAGCTACCTGTTCAACCAACTGGAAGAGATCTATATTTATGCCTATTCCCAAGAAAGGTGATCCAAACAAATGGGGAAATTATCAAACAATATCATTACTATCACATGCAAGCAAAATTTTGCTAAAGATCATTCCGAAATGGCTGTAACACTGTATTGACTGGAAACTTCCAGAAATTCGAGCCAGATTTAGAAGAGGACATGGAACCAGGGATATCACTGCCGATGTCAGATGGATCCTGGCTGAAACCAGAGAATGCCAGAAAGATGTTGACCTGTGTTTCATTGACTATGCTAAGGCATTGGACTGTTTGGACCATAATAAATTATGGATTACATTGCAGAGAATGGGAATTCCAGAACACTCAGTTGTGTTCACGAGGAACCTATACATAGATCAAGAGGCAGCTCTTTGGAGAGAACAAGGGGATAAAGTCAGGAAAGGTGTGTGTCAGGGCTGTATCCTGTCATCACTCCTATTCAATCCGTATGCTGAGCAAACAATCCAAGAAACAGGACTATATGAAGAAGAACAAGGTATCAGGATTGGTAGAAGACTCTAACAACCTGCCTTAGGCAGACGACACAACCTTGCTTGCTGAAAATGGAGAGTACTTGAAGCACTTACTGATGAAAATCAAAGACCACAGCCTTCAGTATGGATTACACATCAACATAAAGAAAATAAAAATCCTATCACAACTGGACCAGTAAGCAGCATCATGATGTATGGAGAAAAGATTGTTGTCAAAGATTTCTTTTTACTTGAATCCACAATCAACACCCATGGAAGCAGCAGTCAAGAAATCAAAAGATGCATTACATTGGGCGAATCTGCTGCAAAAGACCTCTTTAAAGTATTAACAACAAAGATGCTACCTTGAAGACTAAGGTGCACCTCACCCAAGCCATGGTGTTTTCCATTGCCTCATATGCATGTGAAAGCTGGACAATGAATTAGGAAGACCGAAGAAGATTTGATGCCTTCGATTTGTTGTGTTGGTGAAGAATGTGGACTATACTAAAAATACTATGGACCGCCAAAAGACAAACTTGCCTTGGAAGATGTACAACCAGAATGCTCCTTAGAAGTAAGGATGGCGAGACTGCATCTCACATACTTTGGACATGCTAACAGGAGGGGTCAGTCAGTGGAGAAGGACATTATGCTTGGTAGAGGACCACTGAAAAAGAGGAAGACTCTCAATGAGATGGATTGACACAGTGGTTGCAACAATGGGCACATGCCTAGCAACGTTTGTGAGGAAGGCACAGGACTGGGCAGTGTTTTGTCCAGTTATGCATAGGGTCACTGTAAATGGGAATCGACTTAACTGCATCTAACAAGAAGAATAACACTACACACAACATATATAATAGAAATCCTTGTTTGCTTTAAATTCAAAAACAGGTTTCCACTGACCTCTCTTCCAATTCACTAATCCTCAAATTATATTTAAAGGTGAGGAAATGAAAAAGCTCTTGGACTCTCTAAATGTGTGGGCAGAGTTGTATATTTTGGAAGATAACCCACAGGTAATCAGGCAATAAGATAATGGTCATAATTTTCTCCTAAAAAAAACCTTGCCCCTGCTACCTAGGATATGCACATTGTAATCAGGGATTAGTGAGGTAGTGTGTGCCTGGCTTCTGGAATTCTGGGAGCAGCAAGAGGAAAAGACCCCACAGTTCACTATGTAGACTTTAATCCTTATATGTGCAACTGCACACTTCCTGATTTTCCTCCAGTTATGTCAGAAATCTTCTAGCTCAATTCCTTTCTATCTATCTATTTCTATCTATCTATTGATATATATGTTAAAAAAAAATTGTCCTACAGTTGATTCTGATTCATGGTGAACCCATGTGTTTCAAAACAGAGCTGTGCTCCATATGGTTTTCAATGGGCATGATCTTTTAAAAGTAGATTGCCAAGCTTTTCTTCCAAGGCTTCTCTGGGTACACTTGAACCTCCAATCTTTTGGTTAATAGCCAAGCACTTAACCATTTCCACCACCCAGAGACTCTACTTATGACTATAAGCATATGATTATTTCTTAAAGGAGGAAATCATAAGGAGCTATTCATAATGATTATCTGTTTACAAAAGGATGGGAAAGAGATAATTAATTTTTTTCATTTTGTACATTTTTGAAATTTGTAGATTTTCAAAACTTATGCACAAATTTCTTTGTCTTTTCTTGTAAATAATATCATAAAAAACCCTATTGCTGTCAAAGTAGAACTGCCCCTTAGAGTTTCCAAGGATTGCCTGGTGGATTTGAACTGCCAAACTTTAGGTTAGCACCCGTAGCACTTAACCACTAAGCCACCAGTGTTTCCAATAATATCATATAGATGGTGAAATTATATACTGTATTTTCTTCTTTTTGTGTGTTGTTATTACAGAAAAGAAAGCCATAAATTCATATTTTAAAAAAAACAGCATTTTCTGTTAAATGTGGTAAGTTATAAAAATATATTTCCTCTTCTAAATTCTCATTAAAATAAACGAAAAAATGAAAATTACATGTTAGTCTACAATAAAAACAACTGAAAAAATAGGAAATGCCAGTTGCTTAAAGAGTTTCAGACGTTTTTCAAAACGTAATTTTAGGTACCTGCCTTAACAGAAAGGAGAAAGTTACAACCTTTTGAGGAGGGATAGAAGAAAACCAAGTTAGTTCACTTGGAAAGCTCCTGAGATTCTACAAGTTTGAAGAAGTTTCCACAAAACATAGTGATGAAACATGCACTCATGATTGGAGAATTATTTTATTTTCCTACTCTATATTCCATATAATCAGGAAACACCCTTCTACCCACGGGGCTTAGGTTTCAGCAGAGATTCTAGACTAAGATTAGGAAGAAAGGTGAACTATTTCTGAAAATCAGTCAATGAAAACCTTATGGATCACACAGAGTACTGTCTGACTTGCACAATTTGGATATTAGGATGGATCAATAGCCAAAGGGGATGTGATGTTTGGTGAAGCAGAGGGAAAGCAAGGATGAGGAAGACCCTCAGTGAGATGGATTGGTACAATAGCCACAACAATGAACTTGAACTTGCCAATGATTGTGATGATGATGCAGGACTAAGCAATATTTTGTTCTGCCATACATAAAGTCTACATGAGTGGAGTAAATTCAGCAGCAGCTATCTCTATTCTCCATTATCAGGTTAGCTGTTTATGGGTAATGGAATACGCAGTAATACCAGTAAAATCTGAGATCATGGAAACAATCTCACACTTCTGTTGTTCACGAATAAGTATTATGTCCTAGGCAATGTTTGTGGGATATCATGTCAGTGTAAGACTTAGTCTGTGAACCCCCAAACATTGTATAGTTGGAGGCACTGTAAAGACAGAAGGCACAATCTATATCTGAAGTATTTATCATTTCAACCTATATATGAAGAATTTATCATTTCCAGTAAGTTTTTATACTTAAGGTCACAGACCAAATTACAGTTGCTAATTATCTAACTTTTGGAGGGGGGTTAATTATCTAACTTTAAAATAGGAAGATTATCCTGCATTATCCAGATGAGATCAATGTAATCACAAGCATCCTTAAAGGTGGAAGAGAGGCAGAAGAGAAAAAGGGAGATGTGGTAATGGAAGATTTGTCAAAGATATGCAATGTTGCTGACTTTGGGAAGATTTATGAAGGGGATCATGAGCCAGGATATGTGGGTGACCTCTAGAATCAGGGAAAGCCTAGAGCCTCTAAAAGAAACACAACCATACTGACACCTTGATTTTAGCCCAGTGAGGACTATGTCAGACTTCCAACCCAGAGAACTTAAGATAATAAATTTAGGGTGTTTTAAGCCATTACATTTGTGGTAAGTTGTTACAGCAGCACTAGAAAACTAATACAACACCTTAAAGCATATACTTTAAAGAGCCAGCTCTGGATGCCCTTGCCAGAACATCAGATTGCAAATCATTGGTGAGTGCCCCCATGTCAATCTCCAGACTTATATTCTGTCCTCCTATGCTAACATCTTCAAGATTAGCTCCCATAGTAAACTGTTTCCCCATTTCTCACCGTAGGTATTAGCTAGGTACTGCAATTCCTTCATGTAAATCGTGTCTAAAAGAATGAGGGTTGTACTTTCCTGCCTTGGCTTACCTGAGAATTGTCCCTGTTTAGTCGTTTGGAAGTAATAAGGGATATAGGACAAAGCTCTGGATGAGAACAAATATCTTCTCAAGACAACCGTTCATGTGAGACAGCTGCGTGGGATCAAGGCAAGGAAGACTGTTCTTCCCTCACATGGGAGAGCTAACCCAGAGTATTCAGAATAATTTTGGGGTTCATGGTCTTCACCATTCCCCACAAAGATTCCATATTTTGACTCTCAGAATTTCATTCTTTCACTATCAAGATGCTGATTTCAACAAAGGAAGTTCATTTAAGCTGCACCTTCAGTCTTATTTGCAGTACTGCCACTTTTTTTTTTTTTTTCCTTTTTTTTTTAAATCAAATCCTGACCCTGGTCTAGAGCACAATCTCTGCCTGCAGCAGATTTGGCAACATTGGTAGCAGGGGCTCTATACTGAGTGTATGCCAAGGAGACAGATGGAGTGTTTCTGGATAGGCATCTAATCTGTACCCAATATACACTTCTTTTTTTTTTTCTTTTTAATCTTTTCCTTACCTTGAAACAGAAGAAAACACCAGCTAAAACTCTGACAACTGGAATCTACTACTGTACCAACTTTTCAATAGCAGAAAAACTACAGCCACTATAATCAATAATAAACTACTTGTTGCAGATTTCCCCTTCAAGTTCACATAATCTTAAAAAAAAATTAATGATTTATATTTGTCACTATAATTCATGGTAGAAACCATAGCTTTCCAAGTCCACACAGAAAAGTAGATGGTCATTTTCTCAAAATAAAGAAATGTTATGGCTCTTGTTGCAATAAAATTAGTAAAATTTAATACATATAATATGATTTAGTACAAAAAAGTAGAAATAGAAGACTCAAACAAAAATACTCATTTTGATTTTCTTTATTGATACAATTAAGATATTAAATGGAAGTTAGGTTTTTAATACTCATATAATTAGAGGCTCTGGTGCTAGATGGGTAGTGACAAAAGTTGGTTTCCATCTCCACTGCAGAAATGTACCTTTCATATAATCATTTCAACCTCTCTAATTTTTTTTTTTTTTTTTTTACTCAAGTTATTCTCTTCTCTGGATTATATTGAAAACTCACTAATTTTTTTTTTTTTACCTATGGCTTATATATTCCTGTTTCTAAGCCTGTAAATTCTCCTGTGGCTTATCCACTCTGTTTTGAAAAGAGAAAATCTACTAGGCTTGGAATGTAAGCAAATTGAATGCAAACTATAATAACAATAACAACAACAACAACAACAAAAATATCAAACCAACAAAAAATCCATTGCCACTGAGTTGATTCTGATTCATGCAACTCCATGTGTTACAGGTAAATGTTCCATAGGGTTTTTGGCTATCATCTTTATGCAAATAGATTCATCAGGTCTTTCTTTCTTAGCTCTCCTGGGAGGGCTCAAACTGTAAACCTGATTTTAAGATTCCAGCAACACCAGAAAACAACATGAAGAATGAAAGAGAAAAAAACAGATCAAAACCTCAAGTCATTGTAATCTTTGAGAAGAGGCAGAGAGAAGTGGTGAAAAACCTATGACAAAGGACCTTATATACCTGTTTGTACCTTGTGTTTTTCTTCATCTACATGAAATTGACTCAACTTTAACAAGTGAATGTTTTCATATTGCTTATTTTCCTGAAGGAATTAGCTGACATTTCCCCAGATAGGATTCCATTAAATCCACAATAAGAAGGTAATATTTTCTGTTGAATTCTTCTAGGTCAATCAAAATTTTGAAGAAAGATTTGAAACTTCTGTTCATCTTTGGTCATCTGAGATCAGTTTCTTGCTCCATAGCTTCCTCATGGCATTTTTCACCTCTGAATTTCTCAGTGTATAAATCAGAGGGTAAATCAAAGGTGTTCCAAATGTATAAAACACAGTTATCATCTTATCCATGGGGAAGGTAGCTGTGGGGCATGTGTATATAAATATACAAGGACCAAAGAACAAGATGACTACAATGATATGGGAGATGCAGGTGGAAAGGGCTTTTTTCCTCCCTTCAGTGCTGTGGTTTCTCAGAGAATGCAAGATGATAACATAGGAGAACATCAACATGACAAAACCCACTGTGCAAATGGCCCCACTATTGGATACCAGTAGCAGATTGGTCACATAGGTGTCTGTACAGGCAAGTTTCAACAAGGGCTGCAAGTCACATAAATAGTGATCAATCACATTGGGACCACAGAAAGGTAAACGCAAGGTTAGGAAAATCTGAACTGAAGAATGCACACAGGACGCTACCCAGGCTAGAGCTACCAACACACTGCAGACCCACCGGTTCATGATGCTCATGCAGTGCAAGGGTTTACAGATGGCCACATAGCGGTCAATGGCCATCAGGATAAGGATCAAGACCTCCAGGCAGCCAAAGAAATGAAATGAAAACACTTGGATTATGCAGTCACTAAAAGAGATAGTGTTATTCTTCAGAAGGGCATCCACAATCATTCTAGGGGCCATGGAAGTAGAAAACCAGGTATCAGATAAGGATAAGTAGAACAGGAAGAAATACATTGGACTCCCAAGTGCCCGACTGGTCTTGATGGTAACAATAATCAGCGTGTTACCCAACAATGTCCCTAAGTAGGAAAGCAAGAAAAAGGCAAACACTATTTTCTTTTTAACAGGATCTTGTGTCAGCCCAAGCAGAATGAACTCAGTCACATTATTATTCAGCAGCATGATTTCATGAAGGAGGAGAAGGTATGAGTGTGAAATGGTTTATCTGAAAAAAATAAAAAATACAGGAGTTAATTTAGGGTGCTATGGGAGAGTGTGAAATATTTTAAGCAAATTAATTTGTGGTGCTATGTAATGGTATCGGGTATTACAAGCAAAAATAAATATTCCACATCGGGGACATTCTAGCTGTTGTTTCTTAATGAGTCATGTCACCTCTTTTTTCCTCAATTTTTAAGAACCTCTTCATAATGTCTTATTTATACATACATACGTGTATTACATACTTGTTATGCATTCTTGTATAAATGTATGTTAGTTATAAGTATATAATAAACCAAAAACAAACCCTTTGCCACCACATTGATTCCAACTCACGGAGACCCTGTTTGTTACAGAGCAGAACTGCCCCACAGGGTTCGGCTGGATGTAATTTTTAAAGAACGAGATCACCAGGACTTTGTTCTGTGATGGTGGTGAGTGGGTTTGAATCGTGACCCTTTAGGTTAGTAGTTGGACACAAACCATTTACACCACCCAGGAACAAACAAATATATGACTCAGTTATTTACTGAACACTCACTTCCGGATATTCCAGCTGAAAAAGGGAGCAAGAAACACTTGTTTAGTCCATTGCGGTAGAGTTGATTCCGACTCGTAGAGCCTCTAAATAATCTACTTTTACCTTCAAGCACCTTAATAATATTCAGTACTTGACATATGTTAATAAACATAAATGAACATTCTTTGATAATTTGAAATAAAATATCTAGGAGCCCTGGTGGTACATGGTTAAAGCACTCTACTGCTAAACAGAAGGTCAGTGGTTCAAACCCAGCAGCCGCTCCCTGGGGGAAAGAGTGGCAGTCTGCTTCCATACAGACTTAAACCTTGGAAAATCTGTGAGGCAATTATACTCTGTTCTACTGGGTCACTGTGAGTCAGAACTGACTCAATGGTAGGGAGTTTGGAATAAGATATTTCAAATTTTCTCCTTTCTATTTTCTTCTTCCCTTTTCTGAAAAGCTGAAAAGCACTTCTTAAATCACTTGAAGTCCCTGAGGTTACCTTTCAAAATTACAAGTGGATGAGGATTGCTTAGTAGTTCATATTTTACAGTTCAGGTTTTTTGCTTAAACATTTTAGAACTGTGGCAGTAGGAGTGGGAATTGTCACCAGACACACTAGGCAGGTGGTATAGGATTAGACAGTCAATAAACACGAGCAGAAATAAATGCATATTAATCCTATGTTTAACTTAATATTTGATATTAATGTGGAATAATGGACTTTTCAGTAACTGATGTTAGGAATTTGAATCTCCATCTGATTAAAAAAAAAAAAAAACTACCTCACTATTCAAAAAACTATATATTCCAGATGGTTGAAAGATACAAGTGTATCAAACCAAAGTAGAAAATAATACTGGAAGAATAACTATTGATATTTTAGGGTAGAAAATTCATAAAGAGTAACTGTAATACATTCAAACTTCTGTATAGCAAAACTCAATATGAGCAAAGATCTTTAAAAAGTGATAGGATGCGATTAAATACTTAAAACCCCTGCAAATAATAATATAAAGATTAACAACACCTTTTTAAGGAAACCTGTAACGCACTGGTAACATGAAGATCAGTGATTAAAAACCACCCAGCAGTTCTGCAGGAGAAAAGACTTGGCAATTGGCTCCCATAAGCATTTCAGCCTTGGAAACTCTGTGAGGACAGGTCTACTCAGTTATAAAGCATCTCTGTGAGACGGAATCAACTTGACAGCATACAACAACAATGATAAAAAACCACATGATTTTACAAAACAGCAAAACATTTGAATAAGCAATACACAGAACAATTTAACTAGTCACTGAGCATATATAAAACTACTCAACCTCATTAAAATCAGGGAAATACCAATTAAACAACAATGAAATGCTCATAAGTTTTGTAAAAAACAAACTATATAAAATTTGGATGATGATTTAGGGAATCAGCATGTGATCCAGTGAAATATCCTCAGAAATCTTTCAAAAAGATATACATAGCAGCCTTGTTAAAAATTGGGATAACTGGAAATGATCTAAATACCTAACAGTAATAGCATATAATAACGTGAAATACATCCTTACTATTGAAAATTAGGCAGAAGCTTAAATATTGGATCTATTTGAGCATCTAACATGAGTAAATCACTGGGATAGATTTGAGTTTAAAAATTAATTAAATGCACAAAAATAATCATAGTATGATAAATTGTATGTTAAAAAAACCTATATAGAATGCTATATACTTTCTCTGAGTACCTGTGTGCTAATAAATGCATTGGAAAAGATGTGGAAGGATATCCTTACCTCTAGGGAGGAAAGGAAGTGATGATCACAGAGAATTTTAGTGTTGCAAAAGGGTTAATTTCTCTATTAGGGGATTATAATATTACTTCTCTAATCAAAGTTAATTAATTGGAAATTCATTAATTTTAATATGGTTTAAGGAGAATGCATTATGTGCTGAATGAATTTACACAAAATAAAACAGAAGCCACAGTCCAGTAGTAGTATTCAGTGAACTTTTACATAACTTGTTCTTTCTTAGTTGCCTTATTGTTTCCTCTATTTATTTAGTAAATGTATATATATATATATATATTTATATATAGATGTTATTCTCTCACCATTATATTCCATGAATTTTCATTATTTAAATCCCAGGTGCATATAAAATGTAACTATAACTGGCCAGATACATTTCTGTCCCCCATTCTGCTACAAGGAGTTTTCTGAGATAAAGAAATTGGAAAAAAAAAAAAATATATATATATATATATATATTTATATCTACATTTATGTCAATAGCTACATCTCTTTTTATACTTTTTTCTGGATTTGCTTTTAGTATCACCATTAACAAGCATATGCCTAGTTATACTTCTGTAATCCTGATAGGGTATGAATAAATTTTCAGATGATCTCTTAAATGTAACAACTGTTATCAATGAAGATTCCAATTTACAATTTATTCTTTCTCATGACTCCTTGATTTGCTGAACACTGGCTCATTACAGTTTTAATGGAAGGAAACAGTAAATGTGTAAGAGATCGGAGAGGATGCTGAATACGAAGGTATGCTACAGAAAACGTTAACTGCTTCTAATATCTATACATTGACCACAAACATCAAGGTAAAGATTCTGATAGTCTGAAATTCTTATTTCTGTTCCAACAAGTTCATGAAAAAAAATTGCAATGGACACCATCCTGAAAGAGATATTCAGGACCTTAAGACTCACTCTGCTTTACCATGCTCTCTAAAAAAATAAACAAACACAAATAATTCCCACACTACCTGATTTTCAGGAACATCTTGATTTACTTAGCCTCATAGACAAGTTTTCTTAGGAAAAAATATTAATATTGAACATCGAAAATATAACTGATAACTGTATCCACAAGGGAGGCAGGTTTTCATAGTGGGTAAAAGCACTTGAGGCAGAAAAAAGGAGTTTATATAAATGGTCCACCACTTAACTGTTGAATAATCTTAGGGAAGTTACATAACTCTCTGAGTCTTGGTTTCTGATTTGTAAAACAGTGATAAAATAATAGTATCAACCACATAGGCTACAACTGTGGAAAGGTGATGGAAAAGCTCAATTTCATCAGTCAGAACAAAGCTAGGATATGACTGCAGAACAGACTATCAATTGCTGATGAAAAAGTAGAAGCTGAAGCTGAAGAAAGTTAAAAACAAGTCCATAATGGGCAAAATTTGACCTTGAGTGTAACCCACCTGAATTTGGAGATCATCTTAAGGACAGAAATTGATGCATTGAACGCTAATGACCAAAAGCCACAGGTGCAGTGGGATAACATCAAGTACATCACACATGAAGAAAGCAAAAGTTCATTAAAAAGAGAGAAATAAAAGAACAAAATGGATGTCAGAAGAGACTCCGAAAGTTGTTCTTGAACATAAAGTAACTAAAGCAAAAGGAAGAAATGATGAAGCAAAAGAGCTGAACGGGAAATTTCAAAAGGAAACTAGAAAAGGTGAGGAATTACAATGAAATGTGAAAAGACCTGAAATTAGAAAACCAAAATACAAGCACACTCTCAGTGTTTCTCATACTGAAAGAAGGGAAGAAAAATTTAAGCCTCCAGTTGCAATTCTGAAGGATTCTATGGGCAGAATATTGAATGATGCAGGAAGCAGCACAAGAGGATGGAAGGAATACACAGAGTCACAGTACCAGAACCAATTGGTCCATGTCCAACCATTTCAGGAGGTAGCACATGATCAAGAATTGATGGTACTGAAGGAAGAAATCCCAGGTGCACTGAAGATATTGGCGAAAACAAGGCTCCAGGAAATGAGGGAATGCCAATAGAAATGTTTCAACAAAGGATGCAGCACTGGAGGTGCTCACTTGTCTATGCCAAGGAATTTGGAAGATAGCTACCTAACCAACTGGCTAGAAAATATCCCTATTTGTGCCCATTCTAAAGGAAAATGATCCAGCAAAATGTGGAGAGTATGGAACAGTATAATTACAATCACAATCAATTAACATTTTGCTGAAGATAATTAAAAAACAGCTGCAGCACTACATTGACAGAGAACTGCCAGAAATTCAAGCCAGATTCAGTGGAGGAGTTGGAAAGAGGTATGTCATTGCTGATGTCACCTGAATCTTGGCTGAAAGCAAAGAATGCCAGAATGATGTTTACCTGTGTTTTATTGACTTTACAAAGGCATTTGACTGTGTGGATCAGAAAAAATTATGCATAAAATTGGAAAGAATGGGAGTTCCAGAACACTTAATTGTGCTTATGTGGAATCTATACATAGAACAAGAGGCATTTGTTCAAACAGAACAATGGCATACTGCCTGGTTTAAAGTCAGATAAAGCATTCATCAGGGATTTTATTATTATTTTTATTATTATTGTATCTGTATGTGAGCAAATAATCCAAGAATCTTGACACTACGAAGAAGAATTGAACATCAGGATTGGATGAAGGTTTGCTTACAACCTGTTTTTTGATATACAGGTGACTTAACCTTGCTTGCTGAAAATGAATGGAAGCACTTATTGATGAAGATCAAAGACTACAGACTTGAGTATGGATAACACCTCAACATCAAGAAAACAAAACCCTCACAACGGGACCAATAAGCAACATCACGACAAATGGATAAAAAATGGAAGTTGTGAAGGGTTGCATTTTATTTGGATCCACAATCAATGCTGAATATATCAAAGGACATAACAAAGGCAGAGCTGCTGCAAAAAACCTCTTTAAAATGTTGAGAAGCAAAGATGTCACTTTGAAAACTAAGGTGTGCCTGACCCAACTGTGATACTTTCGATTGCCTCATCTGCATGTGAAACCTGGACAGTAAGGAAGACCAAAGAAGAATGAATGCCTATAAATTATGGTGTTGGCAAAGAATATTAAATATAACATAACTGCCAGAAAAAAAACAAATCTGTCATAGAAGAAGTAGAGCCAAAATATTCCTTGGAAGCAAGGGTGGCAAGACTTCTTCTGAGATACTTTGGACATGTTATTAGGAGGGACACTTCCCTGGAGAAGGACATCATGCTTGGTGAGGTAGAGGGTCAGCTAAAAAGAGGAATACCCTTAACACAGTGACTGCAACAATGGGCTCAAGCATAGCAATGATTATGAGGATGGCGCAGAACCAGGTAGTATATGTAGGGTGGCTATGAGTCAGAAAGACTGGATGGCACCTAACAGCCACAAAATCAGCCACGTAGCTGGGTAGGTAGGTTGATAGTATTATGATCACTCTATGGCGTGAGTCAGAATCAGGTTTGGCTTTTGGTTTTATGGGCGCCTATTTCCTCCTTACCGGTAAATGAGGAAGTATAGTCTTCATGGATTCTTCCAGCCACTAAGAACTAATCTTTATTCATCAGGTGATTTACTGTGTCAATTATTAATTAATTTATCAAAATTATCAGTTAATATCAGCATCATTCCCTTACTATTTCTTATTCTGCTTATTGCTTGTATTATTCAGTCATTTGTTAATGTTTTCAAATATTTATAGTTTATTAGCATTGCTTTCTATTTGAAGAAGAGTAAAAAAACACGCCACAATTTCTCTCAATCTCTTCTCCCAGAATGAAATAGCCCCAAGTTAGGAGCCAGGATTTCAAGATAGCATTCCATGGTCAATTTTCCATTAGAATAGATCTCTTTTACTTGACTTGTAAACTAATAAAAATGCCAAGCTGTGACCAGAATTACAAGAGTCTAAAGATAATAACGGAATGACTAACAGCCAGCTATATTTTCAGAGCATTCATGGAAAAATATATCCTTAAACACTGATTCTATAGATATTCAAAGAGATAGCTTTAAAGGGATTCATGCACTCAAAAAAAGAAAGGAAACCATAAGAAAACTGAGGAAGAAAAGAGGAGGGAATAAATGGAAAAGGAAGGGAAGGGAAAGAAAGTGAAGAAACTCACATACTTGTCATCCATCAATTTCAATCAATATTTGAAAAGATGTTCTTGACTATTTGAACTCATGACAGCATATAGAAAAAAAAAAAAACTATCCTAGCTCAAAATAATAAATACAGCTCTTCAAAAAAAAAAAAATAACAGTGAAAAAGTCTTCATTCTTGGTATCTAGCTTTCAACTTACATTTAAAATAAATATATCGAAAATAGCATATTTAGTCAAAATGAGAATGAGATTTTTGTTACCAAACTGCAGGTAAAGTATCAGGTGCAACTCAGCCTTTTGCTCTTGCCTTCTTCAATTCTGTACAGCAGTGAGCAGCAAGATCCACATCTCTAAATGCACAGGGTCTGGGGGCTCCTGGAGAACCTGTGCTGATGGTATTAGAAGAAGCATTTAAAGGCACTGAGGGAGCTGAGTGTGATCCCACTGGCATTCCCTTGGTAATTGTTGCAAAGGCTAGTGAAAATGAACTGTTTATTGTTGTTGTTGTTTAACTTGTTTATTGCTTTGGCTTTTCAAATGTGATTTTAAATTCTTTAAAATTGCTTCAAATATATGATGTTAAATATTTGTAAAGTTTTAAGGCCAATGACAAGAAAAATTAAAAAAAAAACCTTATTTCTTTCTATGCAAGGAATAAACCATAATGCAATCATATGGAATTTACTAAGAGTCTTTCTTTGCTTCCATTTTCAAGGCTGATAACTTATTTATATTGATGTTATTGTGCTTTTTTCTGCAATGAAGGTTACACTTAAATGCAATTGTTCTTTTTCTTTCTTTTTTTTCACTATATACATCCTATTAGGTGTGAGGGTGGACATTTGTGATTGAGTAGTAGAATTCTTGCCTTCCACGTGAGAGATTCTGGTTTGATTCCTGTCCGATGCACCTCATACACAGCCACAGCCCGTTTCTCAGTGGAGGCCTGTGTGTTGCTATGATGCCTAACAGATTTCAGTGAATCTTTCAAATTAACATGGACTAGAAGAAAAGCCTGGTGGTCTACTGCTGAAAATCCGCCATTGAAACCCTATGGATCACAATGATGGGGTAACCAATCATGGGGTTGGCTCAGGGCCAGGCAGCATCCCACCCATTGTGTGCTGGGACCGACTTGACGGCAGCTCATAACAAGAGATTGAAGGATATTTGTCACAATACGATAGCATCCATTTAAGGAAAATATATGAAAGTGGAAGGAAATTTTCAAAATAATTTTCTCCAACCCATGTGTTCGTGTGCTGTTTTTTGTTTTTTTTTTTAATTTTGAATATGGAAGATTCCAGTTTTGAGATGTATCAAATCAGTAGAAAGTAATTACTAAGACATGGGAAAAAGGATACTGAAAACTATAGAAACAAACCGAGTTTAGCAAACATGATATGACTAGGTAAAAATTTTGAGTAGCTGATAAAATATTTTCATCATTTTTTAAGAATGCTAGGCTGTTAACCCTCCATGCTAAACAAACACCTTGGGTTGTCATATTATGGATCCCATTACTCTTTTCCTCTTCCCTTCTAATCACAGTGGTTTGTACCAGGAATGGATCTTGACTTAGGACAGATTCTCCATAGAATGGCCAATGATCTAAATTACTCTACTACTGTACTCAACTATAAGCATGCTTATTCAAATTTCCTCTCTGGAATTCTAACTAGGTAAACTGGAGGGAGGAAGAAGTTTGTAGAACTCATAAAAGGAGAACTCTTGTCTCAAACACCAAAAAAAAAAAAAAAATTGTAAGCAGATATTTTGAGGGAACAGAGAACATTAAGACAGTAGTGAGTAAAAAAGTGAGGTAAGAGAAAAAAGGTGAATCATGTACAAGCTCAGGGAATACAAGAGATGTCACACTAGTACTTTCAGCATCCTGAGGTACTGATAATTTCTAATTTTCCCCTAAGTCCATGAGAGCTTTTATAATTAACATGATTTTACAAAAAAAAAAAATGATCAGTGCTCTCTTTTTAATAACTAAATAAGATTGACTTAAACCCAGTGCCTAATTCATTACCTACAAAATAACAATTTTAATTTTATTATGACATGCAAGAAGTAAAACTAAATATACCCACCATTCTTTCATGATGAGGTGCAAATAAGAGATGAACATTTACCAGCAAAAGTGTAGAGAACTATATAATAAATGGTAGGCATAAATACAACGTCAGGTTGCTTAGGATGAAGAATGTCAAAAGAACCTTTGGTAACCTAATCAGAAATAAAACCAAATCTGCTACTCTTGAGATGATTCTGACTCATAGCAACCTTATAGGAAAGAGTAAAACTGCCCTGTAGGGTTTTCTAAGCTTGAGTCGGAATGGACTCAACGGCACTGGGTTACCCTTTACTGAAGGTGGCTGCCACATCTTTCTCCCATGGAGGGGCTGGTGGCTCAAACTGCTGACCTTTCAGTTAGTATGTAGGCGCTTAAGCACTGTGCCACCAGGGGTAGATAACCACTAACAACAGGAATAGAAAGTCTTGATTTTTCAATTTTAGGACCCAGCTGAGTTGTTAGGGGAAATAGAGGAGTCGCTACTCACAATATAACTCACAATATATGCAGTAGAAATTCTTGTTTAAATTCAAAGACAGATTTCTACTGATTGGTCTTCCAATTCACTAATCCTATTTTTTTTTTTTTTTTATCATCTATCTGGAAGCAGAAATTCTCAAGTTATATTTAAATGTGATGAAATTAAAAAGCTTTTGGAATCTCTAAATGTTTGGCAGGGTGTATATGTTTTTGGGGATAACTTGCAGGTAACCAGGCAGTATGACATAGGCCACATATTTTCTCCTGGAAAAAAATATCCCTCTCCATTCTGTCCCTGCCCTAACCTCCACCTGCGATATGGACATGGTAGTAGCGGATTATTGTGGTAGTGTGTATGTGTGAGCTGGAATTCTGGGAGCCGAGAGAAGAAAGGACCCCACAGTTCATTACATAGACTTTCATTTAATCCTTGTATGTAGAGCTGCATGCACACTTCCTTATTTTCACCCACAGTTATATCAGAAATTTTCTAGCTCAATTCCTATCTACTATTGATTTTCAAAAATGTTGCCCTTTAGTCAATCCTGATTCATGGCGACCCCATGTGTTCCAGAGCAGAACTGTTTTCCATGGCTATGATCTTTTGGAAGTAGATTTCCAAGTTTTTCTTCCAAGGCTTCTCTCTATGTATCTGAACCTCCAATCTTCCGGTTAATAGCTGAGTACTTAACCATTTGCATCACCCAGGGACCCACCTCTGGCTATAAGCATATGATTATTTCTTAATCGAAAAAATGAGAAACAATTCGCAGTGATTATCTTTTTTACAAAAGGATGAAAAAGAGATAGATTTCTTTGTATTTTGTACATTTTTGAAATGTTTTGATTCTCAAAATTTATGCATGCATTACTTCATTTTTCATGTATATAGAGTCATCTAGATGGTGAAATTATGTACAGTGTTTTCATCTTTTTACTTGTTTGTATTATATAGAAGTAAACCATAATTTCATATTTTTTAAACAGAACAGCATTTTCTACCAAACATGGTGAGCTATCGATAAAAATTTATTTCCTCTCTAAGTTCTCATTAAAATACAAGTGAAAAAGGATTTTACGTATTAGCCCACAATGAACTAAAAAAATAAAAACCCAGGAAATACCTGTTGCTGAAAGACTGTCACACATTTTTCAAAGCATAATTGTAGGTAGGAGGCTTACAGTTTACTACAAAAAATTGATATAGAATTCTCATATAAACAAAAATTTCTGTACAGATAAAAATACAAATAAGAAATTAAATTGAAATTAGATTCTCGATGATTATGTAATTAGAGACCGTGGTGCCAGATGCATAGGGACAAAAGTTGATGTCTGTCCCAACTGTATAAACACAGGTTTCCTATAAAAGTTCCTGTCCCCTCTACTCAAGTTATTCTCTTCTCTGGAGAGTATCGAATACTCACCCAAATTTTCTGTCTGTGACGTAACATATTTCTCTTTCAAACCCCAAAATTCCTCCTCTGGATTATCACATTCAGTATTGAAAAAAGAAAATCTACCAGGATAGGAATTTCAGCACATAGAGGGCTAACTGTAACCATAATAAAAATAACAAACAAAAAATCTATCGTCATCAGATTGAAACCCACTCACGGCGAGCTCCTGCTTTACTGAGGAGAATTTTTCCACAGGGTTTTTGGCTGTAACATTTACGGAAGTGAATCACCAGGCCTTTCATCTATGGTGCTGCTGAGTGGATTCAAACTGTAAACCTTTAGGTTAATAGTGGAGTGACACCAGAAATGAACGTGGAGAAGGACAGAAAAACATCAGCTCAAACCCACAAGTGGTTCTAATTACCCAAGAGAGGTAGAGACAGTAGTGAAAAATCTAAAGCAACTGGCCTTACATACTTTATTGCACCTTCTTTTGTCTCTTCCTCTGCATGAAACTGACTCAACACTAGCCAGCGTATGTGCCCACATTACCCAGTTTCCTGAAGAAAGTGGCACTTATTCCCCAAGATAAGATTCTATGAAATCCACAGTAAGATTATACACATTGTAGAATTATGCTAGGTCAGTCGAAACCATGAAGAAGGATTTGAAATTTCTATTTATCTTTGGTCTTCTGAAATCAATCTCTTACTCCATAGCTTCCTCATGGCATTTTTCACCTCAGCATTTCTCAGCGTATAAATCAGAGGGTTAAGCAAAGGAGTTCCAATTGTATAAAACACAGTTATCATCTTATCCATGGGGAAGGTGGTTGCGGGGCGTGTATATATAAATATACAGGGAACAAAGAACAAGATGACTACGACAATATGGGAGATGCAGGTGGAAAGGGCTTTTCTCCTCCCTTCAGCACTGTGGTTTCTCAGAGAATGCAAGATAATAACATAGGAGAACGTCAGCATGACAAAACTCGTTGTGCAAAGGGCTCCACTATTGGACACCAGTAGTAGATTGGTCACATAGGTGTCTGTACAGGCAAGTTTCAACAAGGGCTGCAAATCACATAAATAGTGATCAATCACATTGGGACCACAGAAAGGTAAACTCAAGGTCAGAAAAATCTGAACTGAAGAATGTACACACGACACTACCCAGGCTATAGATACCAACACACTGCAGACCCACTGGGTCATGATACTCATGTAGTTCAGGGGTTTACAGATGGCCACATAGCGGTCAACAGCCATCAGCACAAGGATCAAGATCTCCAGGCAGCCAAAGAAATGAAGTGAAAAGATTTGGATCATGCACTCATTAAAAGAGATGGTGTTATTCTTCAGAAGGGCATCCACAATCATTCTAGGGGCTATGGAAGTGGAGAAGCAGGTATCAGATAAGGATAAGTAGAAAAGAAAAAAGTACATCGGACTCCCAAGTGCCCGACTGGTCCTGATGGTAACAATAATCAACGAGTTACCCAACAATGTCCCTAAGTAGAAAAGCAAGAAAAAGGTAAACACTAATTTCTTTTTAACAGGATCTTGTGTCAGCCCAAGCAGAATGAACTCAGTCACATTATTATTCGGCAGCATGATTTTGTGAATGAGGAGAAGGTATAAGTGTGAAATTGTTTACCTGAAAAAAAGAAAAAATACAGGAATTAATGTATTGCGCTATGCAACAATGTGAAATATTTTAAGCAAATTAATTTGTGGTGCTATGTGATGTTATGGGATATTACGAGCAAAAATAAATATTCCATATCAGGGATGTTCTAGCTGTTGTTTCTTAATGAATCATGTCACCTATTTGTTCCTCAATTTTTAACGACCTCTTCCTAGGGTGATCTTAAATCTCAAATAAGCTTATGAAGGATACTTTCCTAAATCACTCTTAAAATGCGACTCCTTGTTAACTTTAAGATGCTTCTTGCTCTTATTAATTTGATTTACATGATAACTAAAAAATCAGGATATATGATGCCAATCTATTATTTACTTAATTTTTTTCTCGTTCAGTAGACCTTGGGGCCCACGTTTTGCATGGTCAGTTTATCAGACAGTATTTAGGATATATTTGTCTTCCTTTTTGAATTTAATGTTATAAAGTCACGCACTATTCATGTCCACATAAATAGTATCTTATTTCCACATATATTTATGTATTACATATTAGTGATGCATACTTTTATAAATGTATATTACTTATAAATATATAAAAAAGTAAACAAAACAAAAAAAATAAAAACATTGCCACCAAGCCAATTCTACTGATGGAGACCACATGTCTTACGGAATAGAACTACTCCATAGGGTTTTTCTGGATGTAATTTTCACAGAAACAGATCACCAGTACTTTCTTCCATGGTGGTGGACAATAGGTTTGAGTTGTGAACCTTTAGGTTACTAGTAGAGTGCAAACCATTTACATCATTCAGAGACCAATAAATATACGACCAAGTCATTTACTGAACACTCATTTTGAGTTATTCCACCTGAAAAAGGGAGCAAGAAACACCTATTTACCTCATTGCTGTGGAGTCTGTTCTGACCATAGCAACCCTATAAACGGCACCTTCTAAATAATCTATTTTTACCTCAGACACCTTAATGATGTTTAGTACTTGACATATTGCAATAAGCATAAATGAATATTCTTTGAAAATTTGTAATAAGATATCTAGGTGCCCTGGTGGTACATGGTTAAAGGACTCCTCTGCTAACAACCAGAATGTTCCTTAGAAGCAAGGATGGTGAGGCTGCATCTTAAATACTTTGGGCATGTTGTCAGAAAGCATCAGTCACTGGAGAAGAACATCATGCTTGGTAAAGTACAGGGTCATCAGAAAAGAGGAAGACCCTAAATGAGATGGATTGACACAGTGGCTGCAACAGTGTGCTCGAGCATAACAATGATTGTAAGGATGGCGCAGGACCAGGCAGTGTTTCCTTCTGTGCCACGCAGGGTTGCTGTGAGTTGGAACTGACTCGACCACACCTAACAACAACAACTAAACAAAAGATTGGTAGTTCAAACCCACCAGCCACTCCTTGGGCGAAAGATGTGGCAGTCCGCTTCCCTAAGACTTACAGCTTTGCATACCCTATACTACTCTGTGCTATTATGTCACTATGAGCTGGAGTTGGCTCGATGTTGATGAGTTTGGAATAAGGTATCTCAAATATCTCCATTTCTATTTTTTTCTTCCAATTTCTGAAAAACACCTCTTAGAGCTTACATTTCCAAATTAAAAGAGAGAAGACAATTGTTTAATAGCTCATGTTTCACAATTCAGATTTTTGCTTAAACATTTTAGATCTGGGGCAGTAGGAGTATGGGTTGCCACTAGGCACACCAGGCAGTTGGTATAGGATCAGACAGTCAATAAACACAAGCATAAATATATGAACATTTATTCTCTGTTTTATATTTCATGTTAATGAGAAATAATGGACTTTTCAGTAACTGATGTTAGGAATTTGAATCTCCATTAAAAAAAAAAATAACTACCTTATTATTCAGAAAAACTATATATTCCAGATGGCTGAAAGATAAAAATGTATCAGACCAAACTAGAAAAGGATATTGGAAAAATAACTATATTTTAGGGTAGCAAATTCATAAAGAAAATTGTAATACATTAAAACCTCTTTATAACAAAACTCAATATGAACAAAGAGTTTTAAAAACTAGTGGAATGGGATCAAGTATTTATACCTCCTACAAATCAATAATACAAAGATTAGTAACCCAATTTTAAGTAACCCTGTAGGCACATTGGTTTAGTGCTCAGCTGCTAAATGAATGGTTGGTGGCATACAACTGCAACAACCACCACCACACAATTTTACAAAAGAGCAAAGCATTTGAATGAGCAATACACACAAGTATATTATTACTGGCCATTGAGCATATATAAAAATACTCAACTTCATCAAAATCAGGGAAGTGCCAATTAAACAACACTGAAAAACTCGTAAGTTTTGTAAAAACCAGACCATATCAAATTCTGATGATGATTTAGGAAATCAGCATGAGATCTAGTGAAATACCCCCAGAAAGCATTCAGAAGGGTATACACATTGCAGCCTTGCTAAAAATTGGGACAACTGGAAATGATTTAAATACCTAACAGTAAGAGTATGTAGATAATGTGAACTATGGCTTTACTATTGAAAATTAGGCAGAAGTTTAAATATTGGAGCTATATGAGCATCTAACATGGATAAATCACTGAGATATATTGATGACTAAAAATTAATAAACTGCACAAAAATTATCACAGTATGATAACTTGCATGTTGGAAAAAAGAAAAACTAGAATGCTAGTTAGATTCTTTGTGTACCTGTGTCTTATAAATGCACTGAAAAAGATGTGGAAGGAGATCTTTACCTCTGGGGAAGAAAGGGCGTGATGGACAAAGGGAATTTTAGTGTTATAAATATTGTGATTCCTCTATTAGGAGATTATATTACAACATTATTTCTGTAATTAAAAGTTCATTAATTTTAATACGGTTTTAAGAAGAGTGCATTATATAGTGAATGAAATACACGAAATAAAACAGAAGCCACAATCCAGTAGCAGAATTCTGTGAACTTTCACATAACTTGTTCTTAGTTATCCTATTGTTTCCTCTCTTTCTTTAGTAAATGTATATACAGATGCTATTCTCTACCCATTATATTCCATGAGCTTTCACTATTTGAATTTCAGGTTCATATAAAATGGAAATATAACTAGCCAAATGCATTTCTGTCCCCTATTCCTACACAGGAAGATATTTGAGATAAAGAAACCAATATTTCATTCTGTTGTTCATAGGGTGGTTATGAGTAGGAACAGGCTTCACAACCACTAGGTAGGTAGGTAGGTATGTAGGTACTATTATGATCACTCTGTGGGCATCTATTTTCTCACCTGTAAATGAGGAAGTACAGTCTTTGTGAAATCTTCCAGCCACTAAGAATTAATTTTTATTAATCAAGTGTTTTACTAAATCAATTAATTAATCAAAATTATCAATTAATATTTTCATCATTCCCTTACTATTTTTTACTCTGCTTACTGCTTTTAATGTTCAACCATTTGACAATGTATTCACATATACAGAGCTTTTTAGCATTGCTATTCTTTCTGAGTGGTGTAGTGGTTAAGTGCTACTGCTGCTAACCAAAGGGCCGGCAGTTCGAATCCGCCAGGCACTCCTTGGAAACTCTATGGGGCAGGTCTACTCTGTCCTGTAGGGTCGCTATGAGTCGGAATCAACTCAATGGCACTGGGTTTTCTGGGTATTCTATCTGAAGTAGAGTAAAAAGCGTTCCACAGTTTCTCTTAGCCTCTTGTCCCAGCACCAAACAGCCCCAAGTAGGAGCCAGGATTTCAAGATACCATTCCCATGGTTAATTTTCCGTTAGAATAGGTGTCTTTACTTTGACTTGTAAACTAATAAAAATTTCCAACTGTGACCAAAATTAGAAGAATCTAAAGATTGTAAAATATAATTAGCAAATATACTTTCCAAGCATTCATAGTAGAATATTATTTTAAGTATAGATTCTATGGATATTCAAGTAGCTTTAAATGGATTCAGCTATGCAAAAAAAGGAAGAAAAGAAGAGAGAAGAAAAGGAAAGGGAAAGAAAGGGAAGGAACTCACATGCATATTATCTGACAATTCCAATCAATATTTGAAGGAATGTTCTTGAGTTTCTGAACTCATGACAGCATACAGGAAAAACACTATCAAAATAATAAATACACTTCTTCAAAAAAAAATAAGTGAAAAAATCTTCATGCTTGATATCTAGATGTAAAATTATGTTTAAAAGAAATATATCAAAAAACTAACTTTATATTTAGTCATAATGAGAACTATGTTACAAAACTGCAGGAAAATGTCAGACCCAGCTGAACATTTTGCTTTCTTTGTTTCAATACAGCAGTGAGCAGGGAGGGCCAGTTCTCTAAGTGCAGGGGGTCTGGGGACTCCTGGAGGAGCTGCGCTGAAAGCATTAAAAAAAAAATGAGGAGCATTTAAAGGCACTTCAGGAAGCTGAGTGCAATCCCACAGGTATTCCCTATGGTAGGTCTTGGATAAGACTAGGAAAAATAAACTCTTTTTGCTGTTGTTACTGTTGTTATTTAACTTCTTTATTCTCTTGGCTTTTAAATGTGATTTCTTAAATTCATTTAAATTGCATCAAATGTACAATGTTACATATTTAGCATAGGTTTTAAGACTAATGACCAAAAAATTTAAAAAAATAAAATAGCCTTATCTAGCTCTATGCAGGGAATAAACCCTAATGCAGTCATTAAATTTATTAAGAGTATTTCTCTGCTTAAATTACCAAGGCCAATAATTTATTTGTATTGTATTTATTTTGCTTTTTTAATGCAAATAATGTCAAAGTTAAATGCGCTTGTTATTTTCCTTTATAATTATTATTATAGACATCCTGGTTGGTGTGAGGGTAGACCTTTGTGACTGAGCAGTAGAATTCTTATCTTCCATGTGAGATACACTGGTTTGATTTCTGGTCAACGCACCTCATTTCTCAGTGGAGGCTTGAAAATTGAATATTGCTATGATACTGACCAGATTTTAGGGAATCATTCAGATTAATACGGACTAGGAAGAAAGGCCTGGTGACCTATTTCTGAAAACGAGCCAGATGATTCAGTCTGTAATGATTCAGTCTGTTAAGCCCTCATGGGAATGACGCAGGACCAGGCAGCATCCTATCCACTCTGTGTGGGGGCTTACTGCAAGGCAGCTCACTACGACAAATTGAATGATATTTGTTACAGTACAATAGCATCCATTTTAGGGAAAACATATAAATTTAAGGTGGAAGGAACACTTTGAAATATTTTTTTCAAACCCAAGGGCTAAGATAATTTTTTTTTAAAAAATCTGAATATGGAATATTCCAATTCCAAGATGTATCAACTCAATAGAAGAAAATTGTTAAGGTTTTAGAAAAAGAATATTGAAAACTCAAAGGGAACAAATTGACCTTAGCAAACATGACACGACTAGGTAGATTTTTTTATTGTTGCTGTTATTTTGTTGTTAGGTGCCTTCAAGTGGGATCTGACTCACAGAGATTCTATGTACAGCAGAAGAAAACACTGCCCGCTCCTGCGCCATCCTCACAGTCTTGTTATGTTTGAGCCCATTGTTGTAGCCACTATCAATCCACCTCTTGAGAGTCTTCCTCTTTTTCTCTGACACTTACTGTGCTGAAGGGGATGTCCTTCTCCAGGGACTTGTCCCTCCTGATAGCATATCCAACTTACGTGAGTCATAGTCACATCATCCTTCCTTTCTAAGGAGCATTGTGGTTGTGCTGCTTCCAAGACAGATTTTTTCATTCTTCTTTTGGTCCACGGCATATTTAATATTTTTGCCAGCACCACAGTTGAAAGGAATCAAATCTTAATTGGTCTTCCATATTCATAGTCCAGCTTTTGCAAGCATTACAGGCCACTGAAAACAATACGGCTTGGATCAAAAAAAATAAAATAAAAAAAGGATCAGGCACACTTTAGTCCTTAAAGTGACATCTTTGCTTTTTAACTCTTTAAAGAGTTTTTTTTTGCAGCAGCAGATTTGCTCAATGCAAAGTGTGTTTTGATTTCTTGACTGCTGCTTCCTTGGGTCTTCTTTGTGTACACAAGTAAAACAAAATCCTTGACAACTTCAAACTTTTCTCCGTTTTTTATGATATTGTTTAATGGTCCAGTTGTGAGCATTTTTGTTTTTTTGATGTTGGTGCATAATCCATACTGAAGGCCATAGTCTTTGATCTTCATCAGTAATTTCTTCAAGTCCTCTTCACTTTCAGCAAGCAAGGTTGTGTCATCTGCATAATGCCCAGGTTGTTAAAGAGTCTTCCTATAGTCCTGATGTTCTGTTCTTTTTCAAATAGCCCAGCTTCTAGGATTTTTTGCTAAGCATTCAGATTGAATAAGTGCGGTCAAAGGATACAATCCTGACCACACACATTTCCTGACTTCAAACCATGAAGTATTCTCTTTTTCTGTTCCAACAACTGCCTCTTGCTCTATGTCTGGTTTCCCTGTGAGCTTAATTAAGTGTTCTGGAATTTCCATTCTTTGTAATGTTATCCATAATTGGCTATGATCCACACAGTCAAATGCCTTTGCACAGACAATAAAACACATGTAAGCTTCTTTTCAGCATTCACTATTTTGTCCCAGGATCCATTTGACATAAGCAAAGATATTCCTCGTTCCACATCCTCTTCTGAATTCTGGCTTGAACTTCTGGCAGTTCCCTGTCCAGGTACTGCATCAACCGCTTTTGGATGATCTTCAGCAATATTTAACTTGCATGTGAGTGGCTCAGTGGTTAAGAGCTAAGGCTACTAATCAAAAGGTCAGCAATTTGAATCCACCAGCCACTCCTTGGAAACTCCAAGGGGAAGTTCTACTCTGTCCTATAGGGTCCCTATGTGTCAGATTTGGCTAGACAGCAATGGGTTTTGGTAATATTAATGATATTGTTCCATAATTTCCACATTCCGTTGAATCACCTTTCTTTGGACTAGGCATAAATATGGATTTCTTCCTATCTGTTTGCCAGGTAGCTGTCTTCCAAATTTCTTGGCATAGATGCGTGAGCACTTCCAGTGCTGCATCGGTTTGTTGAGCATCTCAATTGGTACTCCTTCCTTCCTGGAGCCTTCTTTTTTGCCATTGTTTTCAGCGTAGCTTAAGCTTCTTCCTTCACTACCATTGTTTCTCGATCATATGCTACCTCATGAAATGTTTGAAAGTCGACCAACTCTGTTTTGGTACAGTGTTCCTGTGTATTCTTCTATCTCTATTTGATACTTCCTGTGCTAGTCATTATTTTGCCCATAGAATCCTTCAAAATTGCAACTCGAGAACTGAATTTTTTCTTCAGTTCCTTCAGCTTGAGAAATACCAAGTGTGTTCTGCCCTTTTGATTTTCTATCTTCAGGTCTTTGCACATATCATTATAATACTTTACTTTGTCTTCTCCTGCTCCCCTTTGAAATCTTCTTTTCAGCTCTTTTACGTCATCATTTCTTCCATGCCCTTTAACTTCTCTACATTCAAGAGCAGTTTTCAGAGCCTGTTCAGACATACATTTTGCTCTTTTCTTTCTTTCCTGTCTTTTAATGGCCTCTTGATTTCTTCATGTATGAAGTCCTTGATGTCATTCCACAACTCGTCTGGTCTTTGGTCATAAGTGTTCAATAACTCAAATCTATTCCAGAGATGGAGGTTTACGGAACAAACTAGTTTCTCTTTAAACAGTTAGTACACATACTGTTTATGACATTGGTTAACAAGGCTATGACATGTCAACACTCTCTCTCTTCTCAACCTTGGGTACACTATTACCAGCTTACCTGACACCTTCTGGTTTCTCGTCCTTGCCCCAGGGCTGGTGTGTCCCTTTAGTCTTGTTTTATTTTATGGGCCTGTCCAATCTTTGGCTGAAGGGAAGACCTCAGGAGTGACTTCATTACTGAGTTGAAAGGGTGTCCGGGGGCCATACTCTCAGGGATTCTCCAGCCTCTGTCAGGCCAGCAAGTCTGGTCTTTCTTTTTGAGTTAGAATTTTGTTCTACATTTATCCCCAGCTCTATCCTGAACCGTCTATTATAATCCCTGTTAGAGCAGTCAGTGGTGCTAGCCAGGCAACGTCTAGTTGTATGGAACTTAGTCTGGTAGAGGCTGTTGTAGATGTGGTTATCTTAACCTTGTATCTTGAGTTTCATTCTTCTTTGTTCCACAAGGAGTGAGACCAGTGGAGTATCCTAGAGGGCCGCTTACAGTCTTTCAAGACCCCAGGCACTACTCACCAATGTAGAATGTAGAACATTTTCTTTTTAAATTATATTATGCCAATTAAGCTGGATGTTCCCTGAGACCATAGTCCCTACAGCCCTCAGGCCAGCAATTCAGTCCCTTAAGGAGTTTGGATGTGTCTATGGAGCTTCCATGTCCTTGCCTTGTACAAGTTGTGCTGGGTTCCCCAGTATTATGTAGTGCCTTACCCTTTGCCAAAGTTACCTCTTCTCTATTGTGTATTTAGTGTTTTCGGTCTCCACCCTTCCCCTCCCTTGTAAACATAAAAGGTTATTTTTTTTATGTGTGTAAAAGTTTTCATAGTAATGGTCTCATACAGTATTTGCCTTTTTGTGATTGATTTATTTCACTCAGCATAATGCCCTCTAGATTCATCCATGTTATGAGATGCTTCACAGTTTCATTGGTGTTCTTTATTGTGTAATACTCCATTGTGCGTATGTACCACAGTTTGTTTATCTGTTCACCTGTTGACGGGCATCTAGGTTGTTTCCATCTTTTTACTATTGTGAACAATTCTGCAGTGAACATGGGAGTGCATGTGTCTATTTATGTGACAACATTTATTTCTCTAGAATATATTCCTAGGAATGGGGTTTCCGGATCATATGGTATTTCTGTTTCTAGCTTTCTAAGGAAGTGCCATATCATTTTCCAAAATGGTTGTATCATTTTGCATTCCCACCAGCAGTGTATAAGATTTCTGATCTTCCAGCAGCCTCTCCAATATTCGTTATTTCCTGTTTTTTTGATTCATGCAAGTAATGCCAGGGAGAGATGGTATCTCATCATCAGTTTGATTAGCATTTCTCTAATGGTTAGGGGTCTTGAGCACTTCCTCGTGTGTTTGTTGGCCATTTGAATGGCTTCTTTTGTGAAGTGTCTGTTCATTTCCTTTGCCCATTTTTTAATTAGTCTTTTTGTTGTAGGGGTGTTGGGTTTTCTTGTAGATTTTAGAGATTAGACCTTTGTCTGATTTGTAATAGCCAAAATGTTTTCCCATTCTGAGGGTTCTCATTTTACTCTGTTTGTGAAGTCTTTTGATGAGCATAAGTGTTTAGTGTTTAGAAGATCCTGGTTACCTAGCTTATTGTCTGGAGCTTCCATGTTGTTTGTTGTGGTTTGTATCCTGTTAATGCCATACAGTTGTGCCTCTAGCATTGATCCTATATTTCCTTCTATAAACTTCGTAGATTTTGGCTTTATATTTAGGTCTTCTATCCATTTTGAATTAGTTTTTGTATATGGTATTAGATGTCGGTCCTGTTTCATTTTTTTTCAGATGGACACCCTGTTTGTCCAGCACCATTTGTTAAAAAGACTGTTTTTTTTTTGTTCTCCCCATTTGATGGTCTTTGGGCCCTTGTGGAAGGTCAGGTGACCATAGGTGAATGAATTTACATCAGAGTTCTCAATTCTGTTCTACTGGTCAATGTATCTGTCATTGTACCACTACCATGCTGTTTCGACTACCACAGCTATATAGTAGGTTCTGAGGTCAGGTAGTATGAGTCCTCCTTGTTTATTCCTCTTCTTCAGTATTGCTTTACTTATCTGGGGATTCTTCCCTTTCCATATAAAGTTAACAATAAGTTTTTTCCATCTTTTAAAGAATGTTGTTGATATTTGGATTGGGATTGCATTGTATTCATAAATTGCTTTGGGTAGATTTGTCATTTTCACGATGTTGAGTCTACTTGTTCATGAGCATGGTATGTTTTTCCATTAATGTAGATCTGTCTTGGTTCTTGCATCAGTGTTTTGCAGTTTCCTTGCTATAAGTCTTTTATATCCTCTGTTAGATTTATTCCTTTTTTTTTTTTTTTTTAGGGGCTATTATACATTTTTTTTATATATATATGGTATTGTTTTCCTTATTTACTTTTCATTGTTCTCTTTATTGGTGTTTAGGAATCCAGCTGGTTTTTGTATGTTTATTTTGTATCCTGCTCCTCTGCTGAATCTTTCTATTAGTTTCAGTAGTTGTCTTGTGGAGTCTTTTGGGTTTTCTATGTATAGCATCATATTATTTGTAAATTGGGACATTTTAACTTCTTCACTACCAGTTTGGATGCCCTTTATTTCTGTTTCTTGCCTTATTGCTCTAGCTAGGTCTTCCAGCACAATGTTAAATAGGAGTGATGTTAAAAAGTGTCCTTTTCTTATTTCTGTTCTCAAGGGGAATGTTTTCATCCTCTCTCCATTAAGAATGATGTTGGCCATAGGTTTTGCATAGAGGGCCTTTATGATGTCGAGAAGTTTCCCTTCTATACCTATTAATGGAGAGTTTTTATCAGGAATGGGTTTGGGACTTTGTCGAATGTCTTTTCTGCATTGATGGAGATGATCATCTAATTTTTTTCTTTCCTTTTATGTGGTGGATTACATTGATTGATTTTCTAATGTTGAACTATCCTTGCATAACTGACATGAATCTTACTTGGTCATGGTGTATTATATGTTAATATGCTGTTGAATTCTCTTGGCTAGAACTTCATTGAGAACTTTTGCATCTACATTCACGAGAGATATTGGTCTGTAATTTTCTTTTTTGCGTGTGGTGTCTTTGCCTGGTTTTGGTGTCAGGGCTATGCTGGCTTCAAAGAATGAATTCAGAAGTATCACTTCCTTTTCTACATTCTGAAATTGTTTGAGTAGTACTCGTGTAAGCTCTTCTCTGAATGTTTGGTAGAAATCTCAAGGGAAGCCATCTGGGTCAGGGCTTTTTTGTTGGGAGTTTTTCATTACCTTTTCAGTCTCTACTCTTGTTATGGTTGTATTCAAATTTTCAACATCATTTTGTGTAAGTTTGTGCAGGTAGTGTGTTTCTAGAAATGCATCCATTTCCTCTAGGTTTCAAATATTTTAGAGTATAGTTTTTCATAATACTCTGTTATAATCCTTTTTATTTCGCTTGGTCTGTTGTAATGTCCCCCATTTCATTTTTTTATTTGGATTATTTGCATCCTGTCCGGTATTTTTTTGTCAGTTTTGCTGGTGGTTTGCAATTTTGTTGATCCTTTCAAAGAACCAACTTTTGGTTTTGTTGATTCTTTCTATTGTGTGTGTGTGTGTGTTTGTCTATTTCATTTATTTCCACTCTGATCTTTATTACTCCCTTTCTTCCGGTGGCTGTGGGGTTGTTTTGATGTTCTCTTTGTATTTGCTCAAGTTGTGTGGTTTATGTTTTGATTTTGTCCCTTTCTTCTTTTTTAATGTGTGTGTCTATTGCTATAAACTGACTTCTGAGGCCTGCCTTTGTGTCTCAAAGGTTTTGGTATAATGTGTTTTCATTCTCATTTGATTCTAGGAATTTTTTGATTTTATCTCTGATATCATCTATTACTCAAGGGTTTTAAGAAGTGCGTTATTTAGTTTCGATGTAATAGCTTTTTTTTTTCCTTGCTCCTCCCATTGTTAATTTCTACTTTGATGGTATTGTGGTCATAGAAGATACTTTGAATTATTACAGTGTTTTGGATTTTGTTGAGGGTTGCTCTGTGACTGAAGATGTAGTCTATTCTGTAGAACATTCCTTATGTGTTGGAAAAGAATGTGTACTTTGCAGCTGTTAGATGGAGTGTTCTATATATATCTATGAGCTCAAGTTGGCTGATTGTGGCCTTCAGAACTTTTGTATCTTTGTTGAGTTTCTTTCTAGATGTTCTGTCCTTTACCTAGATGAGTGTGTTGAAATTTCCTACCATTATTGTGAAACTGTCACTTTCTCTTTTCAGTGCTGTTAGAGTTTGTTGTATGAAATTTGAAGCCCTGTCATTGGGTGTGTAGATGTTTGTTACGGTTAAGTCTTCATGATGGGTCATCCCTTTAATCATTATATGGTGCCCTTCTTTGTCTTTTATGGTGGATTTTGTATTAAAGTCTATTTTATCTGAGATTAGCATTGCCACTCCTTCTTTTTGGTAGTTATTTGCTTAATATATTTTTTTTCGGTCCTTTTTTCTGCCTTTGTTTCTAAGCTGTGTCTCTAGCAGAATGGATCCTGTTTTTTAATCCATTCGGTCACTCTCTGTCTCTTTATGTGTGCATTTAGGCTATTTACATTCAGTGTAATTATTGATAGGTGTAAGTTTATTGCTGTCATTTTGTAGTGCTTTTTTTGTGGTGCTAACAGATTTTTTTTTTCCCCTCTTACTCTCCTGTGCTGAGTTCCTTTTGTTTGTGGATTTTTTTTTTTCATTTCTTTTGGTTTTGTAGATTTTGTTTTTATTGAGACTTTATGTTTTTCTTCTTCACTTTGATGAGTAGGTTTGTTAACTTTCTTTCTGTTTACCTGGAAATTGACCCTTATCTTCCCAGGTTTGAACCAGCCTATTATTACTTGGTATCGCCTTGGCTTCCTTTCTGTTTGAAAATTCTATAACTACACTGGTTATTTCCTCTTTTATTGTTCTGACGTTGTTGTCATTTACAGATTAAAGTCTCTGGTTCCCTGTTGCATTTCTTTTGGTTTTGGATAGTCCTTCAGAGTTTGTTTCCTAGGTTTGTATCTGGCTAGTACAGTTTTGCATACTAGATTCAAACTGTGGTCTGATGCTGTTTGTTTTCAGACTGAAGGATTCCTTTTAATAATTCCTTTAAGTTTTGTTCTTTTTTTACATATACCCTTAATTTCTGTTAATCTGGAAACATCCTCATTTCACCTTCATATTTGAACAAGAGTTTTGTAGGGTATTTTGTACTTGGATGGCAGTTTTTTTCTTTCAAGTTTTTATGTCATTCCATTGCCTTCTTCTCTGCAAGGTTTCTGCTGAATAATAAGCGCTTAATCTTATTGTTTCTCTTCTGTATGTGACTTTTTGTTTTTCTGTAGCTACTCTCAGGATTTTTTCTTTGTCTTTGGTTTTAGCAAGTGTCATTATGATTTGCCTTGGTGATTTTCTTTTGGGGTCTGTCCTATATGGGGTTCATTGAGCTTCTTGAATGGTCATCTTTTCATCTTTCATGATATCAGGGAAGCTTTCTGTTGGCAATTCTGCAGTGCTTCTCTCTGTGTTTTCCATTTTCTCCCCCTCTTCTGGAACTCTCATCACTTGAAAATTTTTGCTTTTGATTATATCCCAGATAATTCTCAGGGTTTCTGCATTTTTCTTCATTCTTTTTCCAGAATTTTCCTCAGAGTTGTATCCAAGTGTATGTATTCAATTTCACAGATCTTGTCTTCTATCATTTCAAACCTGCTCCTCGGCCCTTCTGTGATGCTGTCTATTTCTGAAATTTTGTTGTTTATCTTTTGAATTTCTAATTTTTGTTTTTGTATGGTTTCTAGTCGAGAATTTATTTTTGTATTTTTCCTGTATTATTTTCCTAAATTCTTCCATTTTTTTGACTGTGTTTTCCGTGCATTTGTCTGCCTTTTCCATAAATTTTTCTATTTTTCTCATTTTTGCCTGCTTTTTGCTTCGTTCTCAGATAGCTTTGAATATGAGAGATTTGAATTCCCTGTCAGCAGTTCTAGTGCCTTTTCTTCTACTGGAAAGTCATTTTATGTTTTATTTTGGACACCTACTGGTACTTTCCTGTCCTGCTTTTATATATATTTTGATATTACCTGCTGTCTTTAGGACATTCCATATTTATTTTCTTGGTTTATTGATTGTAGATCTGTTTGTTTCATCCTGCTTTTTTGTTTTATTTGGTTATGTCTGAGCAGGTGGGCTGTGCATTCTTTGTTGTTTGTTCATCTGTTGTCACCATACTTTTCACCTCCCTGTCCAATGGACAGGTCCAATCATTCTGTTACGGTGCAGCACAGCATGTCCAGCTGAAGGGGGGGGGTGACTGGGATGCATTGCTTGTGGCATGTACTATGGCCAACATGGTGGACCAGGAATCAGTGCTGGGTAGGTTCTGGTAGGCCACGTCTATGCTGGTGAGGAAAGAGAGCAGAGAGGAACAGGAGCCAAAAAGAAGCAAACAAACAAAAAAAGAGTGCAAAGTGATCTTGCTGTTGGAATGGAGAGATACAAAACTAAGAAATGGAGAGAAACAAATAGGAAAATTTGAAAATAAGAGTGAAAAAAGAAAAAAAATAACTATATAAAAATTTGGAAAAGAAAATGCCCCAGGGGTCCTAACTGTTTGGCTACAAAGACTGAAGAAGTTGCTCCCAGGCTGCACAGTATAGCCTGGCTATAGGGGGTATAGATGTCATACAACTCCAGTTATTCAGGAGACAGGGAAAGAACGTAAGTACAGAGAGATGAGAACTGAGAAATTAAGACAGACAGAAAGGAAAAAGGAGAGAAAAAAAGAAAGAAAGGAAGAATGGAAGAAAAGAAGGAAAGGAAGGAAGGGAGAGAGGGAGGGAGGGAGGGAGGGAGGGAGGGAGGGAGGGAGGGAGGGAGGGAGGGAGGGAGGGAGGAAGGAAGGAAGGAAGGAAGGAAGGAAGGAAGGAAGGAAGGAAGGAAGGAAGGAAGGAAGGAAGGAAGGAAGGAAGGAAGGAAGGAAGGAAGGAAGGAAGGAAGGAAGGAAGGAAAAAGAAATTCCCCCAGGGGCTGTGCAGATTGGGAAAGTGGCTCCTAAGCTGTAGCACAGCTAGAAGGGGCTTCCAAGCTATGAAAAGAAAAAGAAAACAAACAAAAAGAACAAAGCAAAAGCAAAACAAAGCCAAAATAAAAAATAAAATAAAAAAGCCCCAGCAATCCCACCAGCATCGCATTGCAGCAGGGGAAGTGGTTCCCAGTTAAGCAACACTTCACAGCCTTTCAAGAAGAAGCAAAGCTGAGACATGGAGCTGGGTGTCTTAGAGAAAGTACAGTGAGGTTCTGGGAGTCACAGAAGAAATGGAAAGAAAGCAACACCAGCAACAGACAGTTGGCACTCAAGGAGCAGGCAAGTGTGGGCTGGGTGAACCCAAGTCGTCTGGGACCAAAGTAGTTGCCTCCCTATCAAGAAATTGTGGCCAGTATGAAGGAGAAGAGGCCGAAGAAGGGGAGGAGAAGTGTGGGGGTTAGGAAAAATTATGTCACTGGTTACCAGGTGCTCTGTCTCCTGCTGGGAACTTCGTGAAGCCACTCTCCTATACTCCTTGTCTGCTGATTTCTGATGGGGATGGGGTGAAACCAAGCAGTAAGGACTTTGCACTTCCCAGTCAGCCGAGCCCCTGGAGCGAGCAAGGAAGCACAAAAATAGATCAGAGAGGAGAGTTTAGGGGTTGCGAAAGCATATATTGCTGGTTGCTGGGTGCTTTGTCTCCTTCTGGGAGCTCCATGAAGCTGCTTTCCATGTTCCCTGTCTGCCAGTTTCTGATAGGAGTACAAGATGGTGAAAGTGTGCTCTGTTAGTTGATAGGGAACCTCTGCAAGTATCTCTCCTCACTTTCTGTTCTCTCTCAGCTTCTTATTCATTTGATGTTTAACTGAGTTCTTTGTCTCTTCATTTGGCAGTTCAGGCTCCAGGAATGATGTTTGTCTCTGTTTTACTTAGTTTTTTGGGTCTTTGTTGTGGAGGGACAATGTGGTGCTTTTGTCTATGGCTCCATGTTGGCCAAAAGTCCAAAATATTCTTTTTGATGATGAATGCAGTGCCATTCGTCTTCAATTAGTCATTCTGGCATAGTAGACCATAAATAAGACCATCTTCATTGAAATGTCCCATACCAGACCATTTCAGCTTACTAATGGCTAAGATTATTATGCATTCCATTTCATTTTTGATGATTTCTAATTTTCCTAGATTCATACTTCATACATTCCATGTTTCTATCATTAATGGATAATTGCAACTTTCTTCTCATTGTGAGTTGTGCCACATCAGCAAATGAAAGCCCTAAAAGCTTGAATCGTTCCATATCATTAAGGTCTACTCTACCTTGAGGTAGCAGCTCTTCTCCAGTCATATTTTCAGTGGCCTCAAGCCTGAGGGCTCATTTTGTGGCATTATATCAGACACTGTTTTGCTGCTATTCATAAGGTTTTCACAGGGTAATTTTTTTTTGTTTTTGGAAGTAGACCACTAAAAAAAGGTCCTTCTAAAACTGCCTTAGTCTGGAAGTTCAGCTGAAACTTGTCCACTAAGGGTGACCCTACTGGTATTTGAGTCCCTGTAGCATAGCTTTCTGCCTCAGAGCAACACGAATGCCACTAAATTACCACAAACTGACAGACACATGGAGAATTTTTTTTTGATTAACTGATGAAATATTTTCAGAATGTTTGGCTGTTAAGAGTTAATGCTGAACAAACATTGCGGCTTGTCAAATTTTGGATTCCTTACCATTTTCCTCCTCCCTTCTAATCATAGTGGCTTCTGCCAGGGACTGTTGCTGAACTAGGGCAGACACTCCACAAAAAGGCCAATCATTTAAATTTAGTCTACTATACTCAATTATAGGAAACTCTGGTGGCATAGTGGTTAAGTGTTATGGCTGCTAACGAAAATATCGGCAGTTCAAATCCATCAGGTGCTTATTGGAAACTCTTTGAGGCAGTTCTACTCTGACCTATAGGGTCACTATGAGTTGGAATGGGCTCGGCATCAACACGTTTGTTTTTTTGGTTTTACTCAATTATATGAGCAAGCTTATTCAAATTTCCTCTCTAGAATTCTGACTAGGTAACTTGATAGGTTGGAAGGAACAGGGGAAAGCTTGTAGAATGCATGGAAGGACATCCTTTGTCTTGAAAACTAAAGGCACGTGTGAGCACACATTTTAAGGAAACAGAGAACATAAAGTTAGTAAAAAAAAAAGATAGTAAAGAGCAACAAAAGTAAGAGAAAAAAGGGAAATCATGTGAAAACTCACAGAACACGAGAGATAACACGCTAGTACTACCAAAATCCTGAGGGAATTTCTAGTTTCCCTGAAGTCCTTGAGGACTCTTATGATTAACATGATTTTACAAAATAAAATGATCAGCGTACTCTTTTTAATCACTAAATAGGTCTGACCGTATCCTAGTACCTGATTTATTATATCCAAAATACCAATTGTAATTTTATAATGACATGCAAGAAGTAAAAGAACTATTCTTTCATGGTGATAAGCACATAGGAGATGAACATTTACTAGAGATGAACATTTACTAGAAAATGAGTAGAGAACTATATAATAAGTTATTGTGGTTGTTAGGTACCGTCGAGTCAGTTTGGACTCATAGTGACCCTATGTACAACAGAATGAAACATTATCTGGTCCAGTTCCATAATCACAATTGATGCAATGCTTGAGCCCATTGTTGCAGCCATTGCATCAATCCATCTCGTGGAGGGTCTTCCTCTCTTTTGTTGACCTTCTACTTTACCAAGCATGACGTCCTTTTCCAGGGACTGGTCTTTCTTGTTAACAGGTTCAAAATATATGAGGTGGAGTCTCACCATCCTTGTCTTTAAGGAGCATTCTGCTGTACTTCTTACAAGACACAATTGTGTGTTCTTTTGGCAGTGCATGGTATATTCAATATTCTTCACCAACACCATAATTCAAAAGCATCAATTCTCCAAACTTCCTTATTCATTGTCCAACTTTCACATGCATATGAGGTGAATGAAAGCACTGAAGCTTGGGCCAGGCAAACCTTGGACCTTAAAGTGACTTTTTTGCTTTTTAACACTTTAAAGAAGTCTTTTGCAGCAGATTTGCACAATACCATATGTCTGTTGATTTCCTGACTTCTGCTTCCCTGGGTGTTGATTGTGAATCCAAGTAGTGAAATCCTGGACAACTTCAATGTTTTCTCTGTATATAATGATGTTGTTCATTGGTCCAGTTGTGAGGATTGCTGTTTTTTTTTTTTTTATGTTGAGATATAATCCATAATGAATCTGTATTTCTCGATCTTCATTAGTAAGTACTTCAAGTCCTTTTCACTTTCAGCAAGCAAGGCTGCATCATCTGTATAACACAGGTTGTTATCTGATGCCCCTTTCTTCTTCATGTAGTCCACCTTCTCAGGTTATTTGCTCAACATACAGATTGAATAAGTATGGTCAAATGATACAACCTGATAAACACCTTTCCTGATATTAAAACATGCAGTATCCCCTTTTTCTGTTCGAACAACTGCTTCTTATTCTTTGTAGAGGTTCCACATGAGCACAATTAAGTGTTCTGGAATTCCCATTCTTCAGGACGTTATTCATAATTTCTTATGATACACACAGTTGAGTGCCTTTGCATAGTCAGTAAAACACAGGCCAACATAGCTCATCTTACTGCACTATACTGGACAATGTTTCACTACTATTTATAGGGTTTTCACTGGCTAACTTTTTTTCAGAAGTAGATTGCCAGGTCCTTCTTCCTAGTTTGTCTTAGCCTGGAAGCTCAGCTGAAAATTTTCCACTGTGGTGACTGTGGCAGTTAAGGTTGCGTGTTATTGAATAATGGTTGCATAGCTTCTAGCCTCAAAGCAACATGCAAGCCCCCGCATATGACAAACTGACAGACATGCAAGGGACGCAATAAGTGGTAGGCCTAAACACAACATTAGTGTGCTTGGGATGAAAGGTGTGGTGACAACATTTGGGAACCTTATCAAAAAATAAAAGCACATCCATTGCTGTTGAGTCGATTTCTATTCATAGCGACCCTATAGGACAGAGTAGAACTGCTCTACAGGGTTTCCAAGGCTTTGATTTTTATGAAAGCAGACTGACACAACTTTCTCCTGTCTGTGATGTGGCCTGTGGTTTTGATCCAATGACCTTTTAGTTAGCAGTTGAGCACTATGGTATAGGCCACATATTTTCTCCTGAAAAAAAAAAAAAGGTAAAAACCTCCCCCTTGACCCCCCACCCCGAGATCTGCATATGGTAGAGGTGGATTAGTGAGGTAGTATGTGCCTTCAGCTGGAATTCTGGGAGCAGAGAGAGGAAGGACCCCACAGCTCATTATGTAGACTTTCACTTAATCCTTGTATATGAAGCTGCACACTTCCTAATTTTCCCCCACAGTTATATCAGAAATTTTCTAGCTCAATTCCTATCTACTATTGATTATCGAAAAAAGAAAAAATGTTACCCTTGAGTCCATTCTGATTCTTGGTGACCCCATATGTTCCAGAGTAGAATTGTTTTCCATTGGGTTTCAATGGCTGTGATCTTTTGGAAGTAGATTCCCAGGCTTTTCTTCCAAGGCTCCTGAGGATGCATTCAAACCTCTGATCTTTTGCGTAATAGCCAAGCACTTAACTGTTTGCACCACCCAGGAACTCCACCTATGGCTATAAAAAAAAAAAATGACTATTTCTTCACGGGAGAAACAAGAAACTATTCAGAGTGATTTTTTTTTTTTACAAAAGGACTAGAAAGAGATTAGATTTTTTTCATTTTGTACATTTTTGAAATATTTGGATTTTCAAAACTTGTGCATGCATTACTTCATATTTTCATGTCAACAGAGTCATCTAGATGGTAAAATTATGTACTCTGTTTTCATCTTTTTATGCCTTTGTGTTATAGAAAAGTAAACCGTAAGTTCATACTTTAAAAAAAGAACAGTATTTTCTGTTAAACAAGGTGAGCTATCCATAAAAATTTATTTCCTCTCTCTTCTAAATTTTCAGTGAAATAAAAGTAAAAAAAAAAAAAAATACATATTTGCCTACCAAAAAAAAAAAAAAAAGCTAGACAAAACAGGAAATACCAGTTGCTGAAAGACTGTCACATGCTTCAAAGCATAATGGTAGGTAACTGACTTAGCAGAATGGAGGAATTTACAACTACGGGATAGTGAAAAAAACAAGTTAATTCACTTAGAAAGCTCTGGAGATGTTACAAACTTGAAGCATCAAGTTTCACTGAATGCAGGGGTGAAACTTACACTGGATTATGGGAGGAATATTTTATTTTCCAGACTATATAGGTGGTCCCAGAGCTATGAACACTGAACTTACATACAATCAGTACTTATGAACCAACCTCTGTAAAGCCTATTATATTAAAAATTTGAGATACATAAAATGCTTCACAATAACATGTGGGCACTATTGTGCTATGAATATCAAAACGTTCTTATTATTAATGTATGATTCTGTTGAAGATGTTTTAGGGTGCCTGGAAGAGTTTCTTTTTTTTTTTATGCTTTGAAAAGTATACTATACACTATATAATAAGACAAACATTTGAATAACTGATGTTAGATACAAACTGTACCTAACTGAGCTGACTTATTTACAAATTTGACTTAAAGACAGATTTAGGAATGGAACATGTTTGCAATCCTGGGACTGCCTGTATTCCATACAGCCAGGAGACATCCCTTTTACCCATGATGGACAGGTTTCAGCAAAGCTCATAGACTAAGAGTAGGCAGAAAGGTGATCAATTTCTGAAAATAAGCCAAAGAATTCCTTATGGATTACAACAGGGTATTGTCTGACTCGCATGCTTTGGACATATCATCGGGAGGGTTCAATTACCGGAAAAGAACATCATGTCTGGTGAAGTAGAGGGCCAGCAAGGATGAGGAAGACCCTTGGTGAGATGGATTGGCACAATAATCATAACAATGGACTCGAACATGCTTGTAATTGTGAGGATGATGCAGGACTGGGCAATAATTTGTTCTGTTGTATATAAGGTATCCATGAGAAGAGTGAATTCCACAGTAGATATTTACCTGTCTCTACTGTCTTCTGTCAGGTTGGCTGCTTATGGGTGATGGGATACATGAAAATATCTACAAAGACTGAGATCACAAAACAATCTCACACCTCTGTGGCTCACAAATAGGTGTTATGTTCTAGGCAAAGTTTATGGGATACAATGTCAATGGAAGACTTAGTCTATAAGGCTTAAACACAGTTGGAGGCACAGTGAAGACAGAAGGCACAATCTAGATCTAAAATATTTATTATTTCAATGTGTATCTGAAGAAATAATAACTGCCATTAAGTATCTATAATTAAGGTTACAGACAAAATTAGGGTTACTAATCACCTAGCTTTCGAAAAGGATATTATCCTGTATTAACCAGGTAAAATGAATGTAATCATAAGTATCCTTAAAGGTGGAAGAGAGAGGCAGAAGAGAAAGGGGGCTGTAGTAATGGGCGAATACTCAAATACATGCAATGTGGCTGATTTTGAAGATTTAGGAAGGGGGTCATGAGCCTACAAATGTAGGTGACCTCTAGAATCAGGAAAAGCCTAGAGCCTCCAAAAGAAACACAACCATACTGACACCTTGATTTTAGCTCAGTGAGACCTACGTCAGACTTCCAACCTAGAGGACTTAAGATAATAAATTTGTGTTGTTATAAACCACTACATTTGTGGCAATATGTTACAGCAGAGGTAGCTAACTAGTACAAGATCTTAAAACATGTATTTAAAGAGTCAATTCCAGATGTCCTTGGCAGGACACCAAATCTCAAATTATTGGTGAGTGCCGTCATGTCAAAAATTCTTCAATTTCCACACTTATACTTTGTCCCCATATGCTAACACTTCCAAGATAAACTCCCATAGTAGAGCATCTCTTCATTTCTCACCATGTATGTTAGCTAGGTACTGCAATTCCCCATGTATATTTCGGGATCATGTCTAAGAACAAAGATTGTACTTTATTGCTTTGGCTTTCCTGAGAACTGCCCTTGGTTAATTTGTGGGAGTAACGAGATATAGGGGGAAGCTCTGGTGAGAAAAAATATCATTGTATGACAACTGCTTCAGATAAGGTAATTGCATGGGATCAAGACAAAGGAAGACTATTCCTTTGCATAGGGTAGGCAACCAAGAAGATGCAGAATAATTTTTGGGTTCATGGTTATTACTTTTCCCTACAAACTTTTAGCTCTCAGTGTCCTTTTCTTTCTCTATCAGGACACTGTATCCAACAAAGGAAACTTGTTGCTGCTGCATCTTCAGTATTCTTTGCACTTCTGCCATGTTTATTATAAAATTTTGACTCTGATCTAGAGCACAATTTTTGCCTGCAAGAGACTTGGTGGCAGTGGTAGCAGGGGTTTATACAAAAAGCATGTCCAGCAGACATAATAGATGGACTATTTCTGAGGAGACACCTACATTGGATTAAATGCACAGTCCCTTTTTATCTTTTCCTTGCCTTGAAATACAAGGAGACATCAGCTAAAAGTCAGCCAACTCGAAACTACTACTATGCAAAACTATTAATAGCAGAAT